>NC_136336.1:3027374-3075116 GCF_964198595.1 Lampetra fluviatilis
GTGGTCTGCCAATTTAGATTTTGCACGTGGCTGGGAAATCCCCAGTTGGACGTCCATGGCCGGATCGGCCTCCCGCCCATACATAAGAAAAAATGGGGAAAACCCCGTCGCCGCATGAGGGGCCATTCGATAGGCCGCGAGTACCCCCGGCACCTGTAAGTCCCAATCAACCTGATCGTCGCAGACCTGTTGGCACAACATAGACGTAATCGTCCTGTTCAGACGCTCAACCATCCCGTCAGTCTGCGGGTGGTAGGGGGAAGTACGCACTTTCTTTGTACCCAACAGGTCGCACACCTCGCGCAACAAAACGCTCGAAAAATTCTTCCCTTGATCCGTCAGCAAGCGTTCGGGGGCGCCCTTGTCCAACACATAACCCTGGACAAAGGCGTCCGCCACCGCCGCAGCCGACTGGTTGGCGAGCGGCCATGCCATAGGCCATCGGGTGAAGTATTCCACGCCAACCAGCAGGAACCTATTTCCCCTTGGTGTAGCCGGAAAGGGCCCCAAGATGTCCAACGCTACCAATTCGTTTATACGCGAAACCTGAATGGATTGCAGCGGTGGATTAGCTGCCAATGGTGGCGGTTTCCTTTTGGCGCACCCTACGCATCCCTTAAGAATATTCGCCACGTCGTTACCCATCCCCGGCCAATAATAGTCTCGCTGGATTAGGGCGAGCGTTTTGTGAAAACCCAGATGCATGAGCCGTTCATGAGCTGCCAGAACAACCCTACCCCGCATAGCAACAGGCACAACGAGCACGTGACGCCGGGACATGTTGTCCCACCTCATCAAAAGGCCCTGTCTGCACACCCAGGAACCGACCCGCGCCTCCCCTTCTTCGGGAGCGCCAACTTTCCGACGTAGCGTAAGTAGGGAGCTGTCGGACATCTGGAGGCGGCCCCACTCAATGAGGGGCAACGACAACAGCGAATCCCTCCCCGTGGGGGCGTCCTCTCCCGGGTTGTCAGTGGCGGCGAGCGCAACTCCCGGGGTGCCGGCGACCGGGGGTTTGCACCGCGCCGATCCCAACAAACATGTGCAGTCCGTGCACGGCGGCAACCGCGACAAGGCGTCCGCGTTTGAGTGTCGCAACCCCTTGCGGTAAATCGTCGTGAATTGGTAGTCTTGAAGGACCTCCAACCATCGGGACAATTGGCCCGATGGCTGTGCCACGCGCATAGCGTATTGTAGAGCCGCATGGTCCGTCCGGACCGTAAAATGACGGCCGTAAAGATACGGCCTGAATTGCTGTGTAAAAAACACAATGGCTAACAATTCACGACGAGTTACGCAATAGCGTTGTTTTGCGGGGGAAAGAACCCTACTACCGTAGGCGACCACCCGTTCAACCCCCCCGACCACCTGTGAGAGCACCCCCCCGATACCCGTATTGCTGGCGTCCGTGTCAAGCAAAAACGGTTGTGTGAAATCGGGGTAACACAAGGGGGGAGCCTGCACCAAGGCGTCACGGAGGGAGCAGAACGCAGCCTCCTCCTCCGTCCCCCAGTGAAACCTCACACCCTTAGCCGTCAAAGCGTGCAGGGGCTTGGCTATGGTGGCAAATTGCTTGACAAAACGACGGTAATAGGAGGCAAAACCAATGAAACTACGAACCTCCGTGACCGAGGTTGGCGTTGGCCATGAGCTGACGCAATGCGTCTTAGCAGGGTCCGTCGAGATCCCTGAACGACTCACGATATGGCCCAAATACCTGACCGATTCCCGAAGCAGAAAACATTTAGCCGGTTTAAATTTAAGCTTAGCGGAACGCATCCTGAGGAACACCGCTCTCAGTCGCTGGAGGTGCTCCTCGAAAGTCCGACTAAAGACGATGATATCGTCAAGATAAATCAAACAGGTATCCCATTGGAGGCCCGACAAAACCAATTCCATGAGTCTCTGGAACGTGGCGGGAGCGGAATGTAAGCCCATGGGCAAACGGTTGAATTCAAATAGGCCCCCAGGTGTCCGGAAAGCAGTTTTAGGTTTAGACTCGTTATCGAGTGGCAATTGCCAAAATCCAGAAAGCAGATCGAGTGTGGAAAAAAACTGCGCTCCCGCCAAGGCATCCAGCGACTCATCCATCCTGGGGAGCGGATACGCATCCGCCATCGAGATTTTGTTTAAGCGGCGGAAATCGACACAAAACCGCAAGGACCCGTCCTGTTTCTTTACTAGGACAATAGGAGCACCCCACGGACTAGAAGAGGGCGAAATGATATCGGCCGCCAACATATCATTAACCGCCGATTGCACATGTTCCTTCTCGGCTGGGCTGAGCCGGAAGGGATTCTGACGAATAGGGGCCGCGTCCCCTGTAGCTATGTGGTGGCGCAACAGGTCAGTGCAGCCGATATCGTACTTATGTTTGCTGAACACGTCAGCAAACTCGATTAGCAAACCCCTCAATGCTCCCAATTGCACCCCGGACAAGTTAGCAGAACCGGCACACAGCGAGTCCAACCACTCAGTCCCCTCATCACTTTGAGGATGCGACTTGACAGTGAAATCTGCTTGAGCCACGAGCCGTTCCTCAACGGGTAGCGGCGCGGCGTGAGCCAGCACCGTTCCCTGCGCAATTACGGCCGGCCGCGACCCCGTATTCAGGACCATTACGAACGGCTCACTGTCCCCTCTCACCATGGTTTGAGCAACCGCTAAGTCGAGGCCCTTACTGGCCCTGTTTGACGGCCCCAACAGCACCCCCTGTGCCTCCGCACCCACCTCGAGTGGCTTCCTGAACCGAAGGGGTACTAACATTTGCGATCCCGGGGGCACCCGTACAGTGTGAGTCGCCAGCGCCTGCACCGTCGCACAAACCGTGCGCACTTTGGTAGGGCTCGACAAGAACGCAACCCGCCGACCTGACGGAAGCTCTATGCAGGCCTGATCTATAAGAATTTTGATGGGCATTTTGGACAAAAAGTCCGTACCTAGCAAACAGGGAACGGCCAGCGATGATGATACAAAAATAGGGCCCGCTAATTTAATGTCACCAATGCAAATAGTCGCCCGAATCTGGCCGATGATCCCCAGGGATCCCCCATTCGCCGCATAAAATGGCACGTCTACTGGCAGAAGGGGTCTACTTTGGACGGGAAGAATGTTATAAATAAGGTCCGAGATGATGGTGGCCGACGCACCCGTGTCAACAAGCACCCGGACCTCAACCCCGTCAATGAACCCCGTTACCACGGACGACCCGGCTGACGCAGCCACGATCCTGTGGGCCAATTCGGACCACTCGACTGCTTGCGGACCGCGTACGGACCCCCCCCGCCGAATTGAACCCCCGGCACCCAGCCGCGAACCCCCCACCGCGAAGCGGCGACCCGAATGTGCCGTGTTTGTGGACCGAACGTGTGAGGTGCCGCGACTTGCCGGGTTTTGTTGGGATGACTTGTGGCCCTGGTCGTCGTCCCGACGTGGTCCTGTGGCGCGCTGACGCGGGGCCCGGCACCCGGCTGCGACGTGACCCCGAAGGCCGCAGTTGTAGCAGACGACGGACGTCGTAGGTTTCGGTTGCTCCAGCTTGCGGGGCGAACGTGTGGGCGAACGACCTCCCGTTCTCCACTCCCCCGGACGCGATGCAGCGAAGGCCTGCTCCTGCACCGCAGCTGGCTGAGGTTCGGCGATCGTGGCGGCCAGTGCCGCGTTCCCCGCCCATTTGCAGACGACCCCCGGCTTGCGTTTGAGGACCTCGTACGCGTGAATGCTCGTGGCGATCGCCAGGGAGCAGATATCCATCTCGTCCGCCACGTTGATGGGGACCCCCAACTCGTGGGCCAACACCAGCAGCTGCTCCGTCACCATGGCGTCCTTCCCCTCCTTATCCATGCGGGGAAAAGCTGCGTCCGCCAAGGCGAGTAGTGCCGTGCGGTAGGCTAGCGTCGTTTCTCCAGCCACCTTCCGCCGATCGTAGAACTGGTGGCGACACGTGGAGGGCGGCCCGAACACCTTCGCCATCAGGTGTAGTGCGGCCTGGAGCGTAGAGCGGGACGACCTTGCAGCAGATGTGAAGGCTGCAAGCGCGTCGTCGTCAAGCATCGCTGGCAACGCACGCAGGGCAGTGGTGTCGGACCACCCCGACATCTCCTGATGAGCGAGGAACCTTCGTTGGAAGGCTCCCCAGTCGCCCCCATCCGCCTTGAACGCCGACAGTGCGGGCAATCTTTGCTGGAGGACCCGATCGTCGTCGACGTCGGAGAGATTTTCCCCCGCTCCGCTGGAGTTGTGTAAAATGTCGGCTCGGTTGTCAGGCGCAAAATGGAGGGCTCCGGCGCGCGCTGATGACGTGGGCTGCGCTGCGCGGAGGTGTCCGGCCACGTGGCGTCCGTCTTTCCCGCCAATCGGTGGCGGCCCCCCAAAAACGGCGGCAACTTCCAGACTTTTGGCGCGAAGCGCCTTTTGGCGGGAATCCTCCAACGTCGCTTCCTCCACGACCCCCGCAGCCGTTTTTCCGCTCGCCGGAACGGAGATGTCGGCCAAGACAGCGGCGGCGGCGAGTAGCAACTCCGCCAACCGGGCGTGCGCGTCCTGGAGGCTGGTGTCGGAGGCAAGCGGAGCGTCGGCCATCACCGCGAAGTGCTGCATCGGCGGCAACTCCTCGTCCTCTACTCCCGAGGTCGGTGTCCCCGGTACGCCGTCGTCATCCCGACCTCGCTCGTGGGTACGGGTAGTCTTCCTTGTGTCCATACTTCTTGAAGACAGGTTTACTTCTGACGCCAGTTGTAATGTAGTAACTCGGCGGGAGACGACTTCACGGGTAACACACTCTTTATTTTATCAAACTCGTTCACAGGTGACTAACACCTACTTTGTATCTCGGGTGACAAACACCCACTTAGTATCTCGGGTGACAAACACCCACTTAGTATCTCGGGTGACAAACACCCACTTAGCTACTTGGCGACTAACGCCCACTGAGCTACTCGGATGACCAACATCCACTTAGTATCTCGGGTGACAAACACCCACTTAGCTACTCGGCGACTAACGCCACTGAGCTACTCGGATGACCAACATCCACTTAGCTACTCGGCGACTAACGCCCCTGAGCTACTCGGGACACTCCCTGCCCGGGGTATCCGTCTCGACTGTGGGTCCCCAGCCCGACCCACGGGGGCGTCGGACCCCGGGTCCCACAGCCTCGCCTCCGAGCCACACAGGGCCCCGGTCCCCACAAGGACGGCGGGACTAGGGGTCTCGTGGCACTAGGTCTTCAGCTCCGTCTTCGGGTCTTCAACTGGGTAACTCTCCCCGAGTGCTCTCGCGCGTCCCCCTTTATACCCCACCTGCGGACGTCGCTGCGAGCACCCACTTATTCGACCAATCGCCGGGCGCTGGCTACGATCCTCTTTTCCCACATCTCATCGTGCCTCACCACTCACGCCGCGCCGCCCCGTCATCTGTCACTCCCGGCGCGCGCGTCCACACCACGCCCACAACGCGTGCCCAACCCCGCACCCCGCGCCGCCCCGTGATCCATCACTGTCACAGTCGGCGCACGTCAATACCACCACTACATATGCAAGGAGTGGTTTTGACATTGAGTGTCTTATCAGCAGAGTCAGACTCGCTTGAGCCAATGCTGCCAAAACTGTCAGTTGTTATAGACATGGCTCCTAGCTTGACGCAACACTCTGTAACAATACACAACACGGACTACCAGTCAGAGAGCCACCCCAGAAGGTGACTTTTGATCCACTCTTCCAACACGTGTTGGAGGAGGTTGGAGTACCCACACTTTACCCCACCACACGTGACAATGAAACATTGATACTCATCTCCCGTATGCAGAGCCAGCGGTGGCAATTCCATATTCCTATGGCGGATGGTGGGTGGTGTGTGATGGGTGGTGGGGTGGGGCGAGTCAATCCATCGGGCAAGCTCCGTTGACTTTCCCACCAAGTGGTGCTAATTTTATCGACCCCCCCGTGCACGAGGGGATGATGTGATCAGCATCTCCATGCCCGGTCGTCTTTGTCTTCCCAGTGCTGCCCGACCTCGCTGCCCCCTTCTCTCCTCCATGACCTTCCCTTGACTCGGGGTCAGATATCGAACTCAGCCGAGCGTGGTGCTGGCCACCCACCCACTCCCTCGTTGTGCCATGCCAGCCTTAATGTGTCACATGTACAATATATAATGTGTTACGTCATATATATTTTTGTTGTGTAGAATGTATATGATGTAAGATGTGTGTGTGTGTAAGATGTGTGTGTGTGTAAGATGTGTGTGTAAGGTGTTTGACACACACATATTTTACACGCACACATGTTACGCACACATATCTTACACACGCACACTGTGTGTGTGTAAGATGTGTGTAAGTTGTGTGTGTGTGTAAGATGTGTGTGTGTGTGTAAGATGTGTGTGTTGGATGTGTGTGTGTGTAAGTTGCGTGTGTGTAAGTGTAAGATGTTTGTGTGTAAGATGTGTGTGTGTGTGTAAGTTGTGTGTGTGTAAGATGTGTGTGTAAGATGTGTGTGTGTAAAATGTGTGTGTGTAAGATGTGTGTGTGTAAGATGTGTGTGTGTAATATGTGTGTGTGTAATATGTGTGTGTAAGATATGTGTGTGTAAGATGTGTGTGTGTATGATGTGTGTGTGTGTGTAATATGTGTGTGTGTAAGTGTAAGATGTGTGTGTGTGTAAGATGTGTGTGTGTAAGATGTGTGTGTGTAAGATGTTTGTGTGTATAAGATGTGTGTGTGTAAGTGTAAGATGTGTGTGTGTGTGTAAGATGTGTGTATGTAAGATGTGTGTATGTAAGATGTGTGAGTGTGCTCGGCAGCAGCATTGCCCACACAGTTCGCTGTGCCGTGGCACCTAAACTCTACACACACACACCTACACACTACACACACACACACCTACACTCTACACACACACACCTACACTCTACACACACACACCTACACACACACACCTACACTCTACACACACACCTACACACTACACACACACACACCTACACTCTACACACACACCTACACTCTACACACACACACCTACACACTACACACATACCTATACTCTACACACACACCTACACACACATACCTACACTCTACACACACACACACCTACACTCTACACACACACCTACACACTACACACACACACCTACACACTACACACACACACCTACACTCTACACACACACCTAAACTCTACACACACACACCTACACACTACACACACACACCTACACTCTACACACACCCCTAAACTCTACACACACACACCTACACACTACACACACACACACACCTACACTCTACTCACACACCTACACTCTACACACACACCTACACACTACACACACACACCTACACTCTACACACACACCTACACACTACACACACCTACACACTACACACACACACCTACACTCTACACACACACACCTACACTCTACACACACACACACCTACACACTACACACCTACACTACACACACACACACCTACACACTACACACACACACACCTACACTCTACACACACACCTACACTACACACACACCTACACACTACACACACAGACACCTACACTCTACACACACACACTACACACACACACACCTACACTCTACACACACACCTACACTCTACATACACACACCTACACTCTACACACACACACCTACACTCTACACACACACACCTACACTCTACACACACACACCTACAAACTACACACACACCTACACTCTACACACACACACCTACACTCTACACACACACACACCTACACACTACACACACCTACACTCTACACACACACACCTACAAACTACACACACACACACCTACACACACACACACCTACACTCTACACACACACACCTACACTCTACACACACACCTACACTCTACACACACACACACCTACACACTACACACACACCTACACTCTACACACACACCTACACACACACACACCTACACTCTACACACACACACCTACACACACACACACCTACACTCTACACACACACACCTACACTCTATACACACACACCTACACTCTACACACACACACCTACACTCTACACACACACACCTACACTCTACACACACACACCTACACTCTACACACACACCTACACTCTATACACACACACACCTACACACTACACACACACACACACACCTACACTCTACACACACACAACTACACTCTACACACGCACACCTACACACTACACACACCTACACTCTACACACACACACCTACAATCTGCATACACACACCCACATACACTCTACATACACACACCCACATCTATAAACAAAGATCCCCCGTATAGCCTTCAACAGACTGTTGGGGCAAGTGCCGTTAGCGAGCACCTATGAAGGCCGGCACAACACACACACACGCACCGCATGGGTACTGTGGAAAAAAACACAACAGCAGCAACCACAACAACCACAACAACCACAGCAACCACCACCACAGCAACAACAACCACCACCACTACAGCGGCGGTGGCGAGCCTACCTGCGAGCTTGCACGCGATTGTCACTGAGAGACGCGGCACTCCACGCATCCTCCTCCATCAGATGCAGCCTCCCTCCCTCCTCCTCCTCAGCCCCTCCCCTCTCCACCACCCCCCTCCACTCTCCACCACCCCCCTCCCCTCTCCACCACCCCACTCTCCCACTCTTCCCACGCTATCCCTCCACAATTCTCGCCCCCCACCCGCCGCCCCCATCCTCTTGCACTCTCTCGCAATCTCATGTCTCCCGCCTCTCCTCCCCCTAAATCTCCCTCTCACACTCCCCCAATCCCCCTGCTCCCCCACCCTCTCCTCCCCCTGAATCTCCCTCTCACACTCCCCCAATCCCCCTGCTCCCCCACCCTCTCCTCCCCCTAAATCTCCCTCTCACACTCCCCCAATCCCCCTGCTCCCCCACCCTCTCCTCCCCCTAAATCTCCCTCTCACACTCCCCCAATCCCCCTGCTCCCCCACCCTCTCCTCCCCCTGAATCTCCCTCTCACACTCCCCCAATCCCCCTGCTCCCCCACCCTCTCCTCCCCCTAAATCTCCCTCTCACACTCCCCCAATTCCCCTGGTCCCCCATTCTCTCCTCCCCCTAAATCTCCCTCTCACACTCCCCCAATTCCCCTGGTCCCCCACCCTCTCCTCCCCCTAAATCTCCCTCTCACACCCCCCCAATTGCCCTGCTCCCCCACCCTCTCCTCCCCCTAAATCTCCCTCTCACACCCCCCCAATTCCCTGCTCCCCCACCCTCTCCTCCCCCTAAATCTCCCTCTCACACTCCCCCAATTCCCTGCTCCCCCACCCTCTCCTCCCCCTAAATCTCCCTCTCACACCCCCCCAATCCCCCTGCTCCCCCACCCTCTCCTCCCCCTAAATCTCCCTCTCACACTCCCCCAATCCCCCTGCTCCCCCACCCTCTCCTCCCCCTAAATCTCCCTCTCACACTCCCCCAATCCCCCTGCTCCCCCACCCTCTCCTCCCCCTGAATCTCCCTCTCACACTCCCCCAATCCCCCTGCTCCCCCACCCTCTCCTCCCCCTAAATCTCCCTCTCACACTCCCCCAATTCCCCTGGTCCCCCATTCTCTCCTCCCCCTAAATCTCCCTCTCACACTCCCCCAATTCCCCTGGTCCCCCACCCTCTCCTCCCCCTAAATCTCCCTCTCACACCCCCCCAATTGCCCTGCTCCCCCACCCTCTCCTCCCCCTAAATCTCCCTCTCACACCCCCCCAATTCCCTGCTCTCCCACCCTCTCCTCCCCCTAAATCTCCCTCTCACACTCCCCCAATTCCCTGCTCCCCCACCCTCTCCTCCCCCTAAATCTCCCTCTCACACCCCCCCAATCCCCCTGCTCCCCCACCCTCTCCTCCCCCTAAATCTCCCTCTCACACTCCCCCAATCCCCCTGCTCCCCCACCCTCTCCTCCCCCTAAATCTCCCTCTCCCTCACTTCCCCTGCTCCCCCATCCTCTCCTCCCTCCTCCTCCCCCCACACTCTCGCCTGCTCCCCTTGCCTCTGTTGTACCACCGCTTGAGGGTGTCAAGGTGGCTAGGAGATGTTAACTACCTCGCCTGGTATACTGGAGGTCCGTGGGTTCGATCCCGACTCTGACGCCTGTTGTATACAGGATGCTTCGAAACAACGTTAACACTTGGGTTAACGCTGGGGCGTCTACATCCACGTCCGCAAACGGTTACCGCCCTGGGGGGCTGTGTGTGTGGGGGGGGAGAGGCTGGGATCCCACACAGCCCCGCCCCTCGAGGGCATGTCGGTATATAAGGCGGAGAGCCAGAGAGCTCGTGGCAGTCGTTGGGTACAGGTCAAGATGAAGAGCCAGTGAAGACTGAAGGCCACAGCTAGCTACACCTGGAACTCCCCTGACTCGCTGTCCTTGTAAGGGCCAAGCAGGGCAAGCCAGTGGGTGACCTCAGAGCAGCGAGGTCTCCGATGTCCTTGTAAGGGCCGGACTCGTGTGGCTGAGGGTCGGAACCTGCGCCGAAGCTGGCCAGGTTAGTTAGCCTCCTAGGAGGAAGGTCTGGAATAGCGGGGCAGTAGGCAGTTAATGTGAGCATTAACTGGGGAGCACTTCTCCTGATAAACACCGGGTGAAGAGGCCGTTGCCTCTTCAAGTGTTAGGGTCGTTACCCTGTTGTTACTGTATTTATATTTGTAATAAATACGTGTTGCCTCCATCAACTTGTCCTGCGTGACATAAGCCCACTACACTAGTATGGGACTATCGTTTTGAATGGTAAAAAAAAAGAACGGATAATATTCTGTAACATGATAACAAATATTCTTAGGTTTTTTTCGGTAAAGTCACGTAGGTAAAACATCAAAATTAATGAAATTAATGAAAATTTTCATTAATTTTGATGAAAATTTTCATTAATTTTGATGAAAATTTTCATTAATTTTGATGTTTTACCTACGTGACTTTACCGAAAAAACCTAAGAATATAAATCCTTGCAGTCACGAAAGCTTCAAATCTAGAAATGATAACAAATGTAATGTTAATAGCTTCAGGAGGTCAGAGTCTCCACTCGTTCGCCATCGTTGTCAACAACACGTGGCCTGGAATCTTCTCCAGGTGGTCTCCAGAGCCCGGAAGCAGCACATTTTCATCGGCATTGTTGCAAATTCTCAGAAGTGTTAAAAACACATTTTTTTAAGCACCCTGTATATTTGGAGTTCGTATAGGTTCCAAATAGGTTCCACCTGAAGACGGAAGCTTGTGTTGCCTCCGAAACGTCGTGATTTTTATTTTATTTTACTTTTATTAATTTTAATGTTTTACCTACGTGACTTTACCGAAAAAAACACCTAAGAATAACAAATAGGTTCCACCTGAAGACGGAAGCTTGTGTTGCCTCCGAAACGTCGTGATTTTTATTTTATTTTACTTTTATTAATTTTAATGTTTTACCTACGTGACTTTACCGAAAAAAAACACCTAAGAATAACAAATAGGGCTTCAGCGACTCAATATCATCCATAATAAAGGTTGTTTTGGGGTTAGATTGCGTAAATATAAATGGGTGGAAGCACACAAATCTCGCTGTCCGCCTGAGGATGCTAGTTGCAATTACTGGCGAAACGTCGTACTCACGTTGTGAATGTTGTGGATTTGCTCACCAACGCACCGGTTAGTGCTGTACTAGTAACGAATTGGCCACGTTCTGTTTACGTGACAAATCCTTTACTAATTGGCTGTGTCGGGTGGTGGCGGGTTTAACGACACATTCATATATTTACACGGTCTAACCCAAATAATAACCTATCTTATGGATATCTCCACACGATAAGCCACTTCGTTGGGGTATCATTTGTGGCCAGGTCGCTTCTAAAAACAACAACTTCATAGCTCAGTGGGCCTTAGCCGGTAAAATACAAAGTTTAGTTTCTGTTTATAGAGTGGAGTTGTGTGTATTCTCTCCACCTCACCTGTTAAACATGGACAACACGACGTTTTGTCCCCGTTTAACCCACCGCATCCCCAATGCTGAAACATTGCCTGCGAATCACTCTCAATTGGGATTACAAACATCAGCAGCAGCAGCAAAGCAAAGATCCCAGACTGTGGGGCAAGTGCTGTTAGCGAGCACCTATAAAGGTCAGAACTGTACACGAGGGGGTTTGGGTGGCCAGCACCACGCCCGACGACCTTTGTCTCCCGTAGTGGCAATTTTCACACACTGCACCAGCTACTCATTTGAGTCTGAGTTGACCTAGGCGAGGCCAGGGACCGGTTCAAATAATCGTCACCGGTGTTGGCCGTGAGCGGGAATCGAACTCGGGTCGCCGGGTTCGTAGCGCAGCGCGCTAACCGCTCCACCACCGCTCCCCACCTGCTTGCAGCACCAGCAGCAGCTGCAGTAACATCGCCCGACGCCCACCGCTCCCCCAACTGCGGACAAAACTTGACCAGGACCCTCCTTTGAAGAAGAAAAAGGCGTCTCGAGTCTCCGCGAGGCTTTCTCCTCCACGATCCACAGGGCGGCTGGTCCCCTCGCCGTGGGCCAAAGCCGCCACCTCGCGTCCACTCTGTGCCAGTGCCTTTATATTTTCCCTATGATCACTAGGATCAGTTTCATTGCTTTTATGGCTTTATTTTGGTGATTTTTGAAAGGTTTATCGGTTTGGCCATGTTTGTTTGTTGTAGTACAGAGTTAGACTGATGGCCTTAATCTAAGTTCTAGATTTGAAGCTTTCGTGACTGCAAGGAATCATCTTCTTAGGTTTTTTCGGTAAAGTCACGTAGAAAGTAAAATAAAATAAAAACAAAAATCACGACGTTTCGGAGGCAACACAAGTCTCCGTCATCAGGTGGGACCGTCACAGCCAGATTAGCTGTATCAAGTGAGGCAATGATTCAAGATGTAATCCCTTAAAAGCGAGTTGAGGGGGGAGGGAGAGGGAGGGGGGAGCTCATCAGACTATGGTAGCCAATGAAAGGAACGTATCGGGAGGGAGGGGGGGGCGAGGCCAAAAGGGTGGGCGATGGACGTGGAAGCGCTTGTGCGCAAGCGGCCAATTACTGCACACGCCAACACAATGGAGCGATTGTGCGCAAGTGGCCAGCCACTGCACCCGCCAACACAATGGGCAGAGAGGAGGAGGGGAGGTCTAATACACATGATAGACAAAAGAACGAAAATGATGATGGGTACAAACTTAGGGGGAGCTCATCAGACTATGGTAGCCAAACCTCCCGGCTACCATCAAAGGTTTTTACACGAAGCCATACAAATATACAAACACAGACATAATTTCCACCGTGATGATGGGTACAAACTTAGTAATCATTGGAAAGATGTTATCAACCACGCAAAAAAGACTTAATCACAAATTTTTTGGACCATCTTATCTGACAGGCACTATTTTACTGTACTTTACCGAGTGTTAACATCCCCAGTTATTTTAACAGTACTCTCTTCATTGTTCAGCCAGCATTGGTATAAACATGGGCATTTTCGTTCTTTTGTCTATCATGTGTATCAGACCCCCCCTCCCCCTCTCTCTCCATTGTGTTGGCGTATGCAGTAATTGGCCGCTTGCGCACAAGCGCTTCCACGTCCGTCGCCCACCCTTTTGGCCTCGCCCCCCCCGCCCCCCCCCTCCCTCCCGATACGTACCATTCATTGGCTACCATAGTCTGATGAGCTCCCCCTAAGTTTGTACCCATCATCATTTTCGTTCTTTTGTCTATCATGTGTATTAGACCTCCCCTCCTCCTCTCTGCCCATTGTGTTGGCGGGTGCAGTGGCTGGCCGCTTGCGCACAATCGCTCCATTGTGTTGGCGTGTGCAGTAATTGGCCGATTGCGCACAAGCGCTTCCACGTCCATCGCCCACCCTTTTGGCCTCGCCCCCCCTCCCTCCCGATCCGTTCCTTTCATTGGCTACCATAGTCTGATGAGCTCCCCCCTCCCTCTCCCTCCCCCCTCAACTCGCTTTTAAGGGATTACATCTTGAATCATTGCCTCACTTGATACAGCTAATCTGGCTGTGACGGTCCCACCTGATGACGGAGACTTGTGTTGCCTCCGAAACGTCGTGATTTTTGTTTTTATTTTATTTTACTTTCTACGTGACTTTACCGAAAAAACCTAAGAAGATTAATCTAAGTTGTCTTATGGTTGTTGTTGTTTGACTTGCATCCCACTGGGATTTTTGCACACAGCGTTGGTGTACGGTGCTTTTTCTGCAATATTTTGCTGTCTTTTCATGGATTTTCTGTTTGCACTCAGTCACACAGTCACTTTAAGATGTTTTCTTGTTCATGTTTTTGTTGTTTTGTTTGTTGCGGCTGCACCCGATTCAAGAGCCGAATGGCTCACAGGGCTATACCTAATAAATTAAACTTGAATATTTTGGAAGCAGTGCGTGGTTGCAGCATTTGAGCGCGTTCAAACACATGGGCTCTTCCAGCGCTGCCAAACCCAAGCAGTGGAATGGGGGGGGGGGGGGTCTGGAATGGCCAAGGCAGCGGTGAGAATTCCAGTTGCGGCCGTCTCTCTCTGCAGGTCGAGGAACTTGCGATGGAGGTCGGCCTCGTTCACCTCCGCTGTCCCCACGGCAGAGGTCGCAACCGGGTACCCGATACCCGTACCCTACCCTGGTGCGGCCGGGTACGGGTAGGCCGTGAGTCACTGGTGAGTAACCGTTTGTCACTCATTTCGGGTAGGGAACGGCTACCCATTTGCGACCCTGATGCGGCCGGGTACAGGTACGGGTAAGGAATCAAAACCCGTTTGCGACCTCTGCCCCACGGCCCAGCCACTAGCGCCGTCAACTCCATGCCCCTGTGGCAAGTCTACGAAGCTCTCAGAACCTTCCTCCTCTCTTGCCCTGGGTCTACGACCCCGTCTCGTTCCTTGCCATACTCACATACAGACCCAGAGACTCACCGTCGATTCGCACAGAGAACCGTTCGACTCGGGTAAGAGGCTCAGACTCAGAAGTGATACATGGGGACCTAGGCTCATAAAGAGTTCCACATATGATAATTGTTTTTTTACCCTTTTATCTGGCAACAAAACTGACACCTTTTTTTACAAGGAGTCATGTTTGCATAGACCACAATACCTGCAGTCATAATGCAAGCAAAAAACATAACTCTGATGATGTATGCACTGTCCTTAAAGTTGATTGGTCCACACCCGAGACAGCTTTCCTTAGAGCCTAGTCTCACATGGTGTTGGACCAGATGACGCCAAAAGGCACACAACTCAAAGACAATGCACCATCAGAGTATGAGAGCTCGGGGTAAGCATTTACACCATTGGAAACTCATTTGCCAGTAAAAAATATAATTGTTTTTTTACCCTTTTATCTGGCAACAAAACTGACATCTTTTTTTAAATCCTTTATATTAAGTTCACTTGCTTGCTTAGGACCGTGCAAATCTTTCGGTCGTTTTTTAACCCACTTTCCGTGATCCAATCGAGCTGACATTTTCCACAGACTCGTTGTGCGTGACAATTAATGTTCGTGAACATTTTTTTCCAAAATTGTACACTTTTTAGGACAAAAATATTATATTTAATTACCAATTGCTTAATGGTGCAATGCAATCATCTGACCCATAGGTGGCAGCCATCTCAAGCCAGAGGACAAGAGGACTCTAGCCGCCACGCATATAAAGGATTTATAGTGAAAAACTTTGTTTTTACAGGTTATACTTATTACAAGGATGGAGTTCCACATACTCAAAGACGCTTGTACTGTAGACCGACATCTCTCTGTTCATGTCCAGAATTCTTCCCCTCCTCTGCCCCCGACTGACCATCGCCCCCCACCCTCACTCAATAAACACGCCCCACTCCTTCCGCACAGCGTCTTGTGATACGGTCACATTTAGAAGCCATCATCGGCCACGGTCAAGTCAATCTACTGCTGGATGAATACCACCTCCCATCCCCCCCCTCCCCGCTTTGAACGGCATGAGGCAAGTAGGACCCGACGGAGGCGAGGGGGCAAAGGTGACGTGTATTGGTTTTTATTTGGTGAACGGCGGGCTCCCAACAGCACGATTCAATTACAGCATTGCAACGGTGAGTCTACAACTCAGTCTCGAGCTCAAACACGGGTCGCTAGACGGGTGTCCATTTGGTCCCAAACGCGACGGGATTTGCGCACGCGCCTGTGCGCACGCGCGTGCCATCACCACATAGCCATCACGCACGAGCCGTCACCGTGACACTTTAAGACTGAGCGGACTTGTGTGTGTGTCATTTGCCAAAATCCCCGGCGAGAAAACAGCCAAATCGGGCCCCAGATTGCCGTCGAAGACGTTGGCGGCGGAAAAGCTTCTTGTTGCCGGTGATCGAATTGGTCACGGTGCAATTGGTGATTGATCGATGGAATTGGCGGTGGTAAAATTACAACGCAAGCCAGATGTGGTTGGTGTGGTGATGAGACTTGGAAGAGCAGACATTGGTCAGGGTGTCAGATGTGCAATTGCCGCGGGATCTGGCAGAAGGAAAGAAGCGATGGCGAGGTGTGATTGTGACATCAGGCTGTGACGACTTCCGTGGTTGATGGTGGTGCAAGTTCAACCATTTGACAGTTTTTTTTTATAGCTGCTGTTGCTACTGGTGTTGTTTGTAGAACTTCATTCGCACAGTGCGTAGCCAGCCGTGCTCATCGGAGGTGCGTTGTGTATTTCTGATACTGCTGCTGTTGCTGCCTCTCTTGATAGTATTGCTGATGCAGCTACTGCTGCTGCTGGTGTTGCCGGTGATGCTGTTGCTGCTGTGCGTGTCTTGCGAGGGCTCCTGGTCGATGCGGTTGTGGGGGGTCACAGCTCACGAGCGCGTGTATTTGCCCCAGATGTGCAGCATAAACACGGAGGCTATGAACAGCAGGCTCATGACCAGCACAGGAACAGGGCCACTGTGGGGGTAGGGTGGGTGGGCACACAGACATACGGACACCGACAGACACACACATGTAGAGGCATATATATACATGCAGAAACGTAGCAACACGCATGCAACAGAAACACTTCGACACAGAAACACTTAGACACAGCCACACACAGCAAATACATCTGGTTAAATATACAAGACAAAGGCACGTCCAGACACATATGTACACACACAAGAGCCCACGGATACACACAGACAGACACGGAAATACACAAAGTCAGAGATCTGTGGGGGTAATGCTGTTAGCAAGCGCCTCTTAAGGCCGCAATGGCACACAAGGGGGTCGGTGGCCAGCACCACACCCGGCTCCATTTGTCTCCCCAGTGCCGATGTTTACACACCGCACCAAGTACTCGTTTTAAGGCTCAGTAGACCTAGGGGAGGCCCAGCTATTCACCACCAACGCCAGCGGCGAGCGGGAATCTAACTGCGTGTCGGAAGGTTCGTAGCGCAGCGGAGCTCACCGGCGCACTTCCGTTCCTTTGATCAAACACGCATGCGTGCGCACGCCCAGAAACATTCACACGGACGTGCATGACAGCTACAACCATGGACATAGGGGAAACGCAGGCATGCAGACTACAAACAAGACAAGACAAAGCTCGCATGCGCAGCATTTGAGCGACTAGTAGGGGCTAGCGCCGTGAAGCGAGCACCGGCACACGCGGAGTGCATTGCTGCTGCTGCCAGCATTGATCGACTCCAAAACAGTTATCGGATTACCGGCTGTCAAACGGACATCTGCGACACTACTGGGGCATCTGTGAAACTACTGGGACATATGTGAAACTACTGGACATCTGTGAAACTACTGGGACATCTGTGAAACTACTGAGACATCTGTGAAACTCCTGGACATCTGTTAAACTACAGGACATCTGTGAACATTCCTGGACATCTGTGAAACTACTGGACATCTGTGAACACTACTGGGACATCTGTGAAACTACTGGGACATCTGTGAAACTACTGGGACATCTGTGAACACTACTGGACACCATTGAAACTCTTGGACACATGTGAAACTACTGGGACATCTGTGAAACTACTGGGACACCTGTAAAACTACTGGACATCTGTGAAACTACTGGGACACCTGTGAAACTACTGGGACACCTGTGAACACTACTGGGCTACTGGGACATCTGTGAAACTACTGGGACACCTGTGAAACTACTGGGACATCTGTGAAACTACTGGGACATCTGTGAAACTACTGGGACATCTGTGAACTACTGGGACATCTGTGAAACTACTGGGGCATCTGTGAAACTACTGGGGCATCTGTGAAACTACTGGACATCTGTGAAACTACTGGACATCTGTGAAACTACTGGACATCTGTGAACACTACTGGGACATCTGTGAAACTACTGGGACATCTGTGAAACTACTGGGACATCTGTGAAACTCCTGGACCTCTGTTAAACTACAGGACATATGTGAACACTCCTGGACATCTGTGAAACTGCTGGACACCTGTAAAACTACTGGACGTCTGTGAAACTGCTGGACACCTGTGAAACTACTGGGACATCTGTGGACACTACTGGGACATCTGTGAAACTACTGGGACATCTGTGAAACTACTGGGACATCTGTGGACACTACTGGGACATCTGTGAAACTACTGGGACATCTGTGAAACTACTGGGACATCTGTAAAACTACTGGGACACCTGTGAAACTACTGGGACATCTGTGAAACTACTGGGACATCTGTGAAACTACTGGGACATCTGTGGACACTACTGGGACATCTGTGAAACTACTGGGACATCTGTGAAACTACTGGGACATCTGTAAAACTACTGGGACACCTGTGAAACTACTGGCATCTGTGGAACTACTGGACACATGCGAAACTACTGGACACCTGTGAAACTATTGGCATCTGTGAAACTACTGGGACATCTGTGAAACTACTGGACATCTGTGAAACTACTGGACACATGCGAAACTACTGGGACATCTGTGAACATTACTGGGACATCTGTGAAACTACTGGGACATCTGTGAAACTACTGGGACATCTGTGAAACTACTGGACACATGTGAAACAACTGGCATCTGTGAAACTACTGGGACATCTGTGAAACTACTGGGATACCTATGAAACTACTGGGACATCTGTGAAACTACTAGGACACCTGTGAAACTACTGGGACATCTGTGAAACTACTGGGACACCTGTGAAACTACTGGGACACCTGTGAAACTACTGGGACACCTGTGAAACTCCTGGACACCTGTGATGACTACTGGGACATCTGTGAAACTACTGGACACCTGCCAAACTACTTGATAGCCCATCGGATTCCTCCAGTTTAAATTAAATACTCTGATTCTGATTCAATTACCAACCCCAATGCCGACGGGACAGATTGTATTATTCGGTGGAGGGGGTCTGCGGACAGCCAGAACCACCGCAGGGGGGTCTGCCACCACACTTACACTTTGAGTCCAGGCGAATCCTCAGTGTAGAACCTCCACATGCCCCCAGATCCTCCGGCAGAGGTGGAGCGAGACGCGCTACTGCCTCCGCTGCTCGTCGCCTTCCTGCGAGGTCACCAGTCAGGTTCGGTGGATTGCACAGAGATCACAGCATGCATGAGTTAGTGGCGCTTTTAATTGATCAAACAAGGAAACATTTTTGACCGTGACGCCGGCAAAACATGGCCGGCTCTTTTTTTATTTTTTATTCTGCGAGATCTCCGGCACCTACCGTGGCGCAGAAGGTGCGCATTTTCATTGTTAATAACAAACTCATTTTAGGCTAACGTTCCGGGAAATGGCCCAAGCCACAAAATTTGCAATCTTGGCTTGGCTCTCCAACACACCGGTGGTGCTGTACTAGTAATGAATTGGCACGTTCTGTTTACGTGACAAACCTTACTAATTGGCTGTGTTGGGTGGTGACGGGTTTCACGACACATGTATATATATTTACGTGATCTAAAAAAAACCTGTATTATGGATGATATTGGTCGTGAAAGCCCTCTACTACGTGTTAAACTGATCCGCAAACGAGCGGCAAAGCCGCTGGTGCCGTGCCAATGCTGCACTACTTGCTGTACTGCCTCCCGCCACCCCAGGTCGTACCTCTGCCGCACGGACGATCCGGAGGGCCGGGTGGACACCGCCCTGCTTGGCGATCGTCCGCTGGCTCCCACGGTGGAGGCGCTCGCTGCGGGGCCAGGCTGCAACACAAAAGACAAAGAGGTTACCCCCCGCCACCCCAACACGGTCTTCACACACCGACGTAGGAGAGTGCTGTTAGCAGAGGTCGCAAACGGGTTTTGATTCCTTACCCGTACCCGGCCGCACCAGTCGCAATCGGGTACCCGTACCCTACTCGATACCCGGCTACCCGTACCCGGGCCGGGTATCGGGTAGGGTACGGGTATCGGGTACCCGATTGCGACCTCTGGGATGAAGCCATGTTGCAGGCGCGGGTGGGTTGATTCTAGGAACTTGAATTGTAAGAAGAGACAAGACGTTGGAAATGAGTGACAAACGGTTACTCACCAGTGACTCACGGCTTACCCGTACCCGTACCCGGCCGCACCAGGGTCGCAAATGGTACCCGTACCCGGCCGGGTACGGGTAGCCGGGTATCGGGTAGGGTACGGGTATCGGGTACCCGATTGCGACCTCTGGCTGTTAGCGAGCACCTCTTAAGGGCAGGCATGCATTGGGGGAGAGGGGTAGGGGGGGTGATTCAGCCCATCATACACCCCGCGGTCGCTAAAATATATACCACTTTGTGGGGGGGGGGGGGGGAGAGTCGATAATGGTCATCCTATGGAGATACTGACCTCCGCCATGGGAATGTGGCGTTTCCAGCACTGGCTCTGCAGGGCTGTAAACTGGAGATGATCACCAATGCCTCAATGCTCATGAGAGCAGGAAATCAGTGGCTTTTAATTTGTACACAAGATGACCAACATCATAGCGAGTCGATTTGGCAGGTCACATGTGGTGGGAGTAAAGTGTGAGTACTACCGCGCACTTCCAAAACGTCTGGTCGGCGTGGAAGAGTAGGCCAAAGACCCCTTTTTCTACAGGATCCCCAGTATCGGCCATCGTCCACCACTGCCTTCTTACCATGACGTGTCCTTCGCAAGCCCACCTCTATTAACCATTAACTCATGGTCACTAATGGCCAGTTAAATCTTTATCATTCATCGGCAACTGTCATGGTCCATCCACTGCTGGATTAAGACCGCTGCGATTAATTGCCAGACGAGTTAAACGATTGTCCGTCTTAACTCGCTTTTACTTCGAATTCGTTTATAAAGTGCACCCTGGGGATAATTGTAATGACGAATTAAAGGCAACGTAGCTGTAGAAATCTCGAAACGACTCGAATAATGGGACGCAAATAACAGATCGACACGTACACACACACAGCGCTTAAGACGAAAGGAATAACATCTGGAACATACGTCCGCGATTATAACCAAACAGCCGTCCGTGCTTGCAACCACACAAACAACACATTCGTCTCAAATGTTGTTGTTGTTAAAACTATTAGTTCAATTTAAGCAGTTCCACAACTCATTCACCCACCCATCAACCCAACACGGTGGTGGTTTCTTTGGTCTGCGCCGCCGCCCACCGGCTCGCGCAAGGCGGCGCGGCTTTCCAGGCAAGCCCGTAGGCTCGGCTCGAGCAAGCAGGCCTCGGCAAAGAGCGTTCAACATAAAAACCGAATGTAACTTATTGTTGCGCTACTGCTGTTAAAATCTTTCATTTCCAAAAAACACACATTTTTTAACACACACTTATACATAACCATATCTCTCTCTCTCTCACCATGGTTGTAGGGTGCGGAAGGCGGTGTGGGACGCGAGATGGAGGCGGATGAGGATGAGAGAGACTGCGGGGCGGGTGGGTGGGAGGAGGCGAGCGGAGTGAGACGTGGCACACGCGAGCGAGGACAGGAAGTGACGACAGCGGCAGCGGCGCGTCGTCGTTGTTGTTGTTGTTACTCTTAGTTCTTTCGGTAAAGTCACGTAGGTAAAAAATTAAATTAAAATTAATAAAAAAATGAAATAAAAATCACGACGTTTCGGATTTTTTATTTTATTTGTATTAATTTTTATTTCATTTTTTTACCTACGTGACTTTACCGAAAGAACTAAGAGTATGAATCCTTGCAGTCACGAAAGCTTCAAATCTGGAATAAAGTTGTTGTTGTTTATTTTGCCATGAGTTTGACGCGTAGCAGGAGGCTTTCGCGAACAAATGTCGTCCATAATTGAGTTGTTTTTTTTGGGGGGCGTTTAAAGTTTCATTTTTCAACACTCTTGGTTATTTCGGTGAAGTCACGTAGGTAAAGAAAATAAAAAATAATAATAAATACAGTTAAATCACGACGTTTCGATTGCAACATAAGCAATCATCATCAGGTGTGAACACCACTGCAGGAAATTTTACTGGTAGGAACCTCCTGGTTACACCAGCCCATAGGGGATTATTCTGTCCGTCTGTCCGTCGTGCATCCAAAAATGGGAGGGGTGGGGCTGGGTGGAGAGGGGAGGGTGGGGAGGGGCTGGGTGGGGAGGGTGGGGAGGGGCTGGGTGGGGAAGGTGTTTAGGGGCTGGGTGGGGAGGGTGGGGCTTGGTGGGGGTGGGAGGGGTGGGGCTGGGTGGGGAGGGGCTGGTCACCCCGTGGTGCCCTTATAAAACTCAACGTTTAACCTACTCACGCCGGCTTGTGCCCGCCCTCACAGTCGGGCATATTTGCGGAATACACCACGCCGCCGTTGACCCTGCAGGCCATTGACCGAGCAACCCAACGTTCCTACCAGCTCCCTCCGCAGGAATGTGTGTACTAAAGTCAAAGAGGGGGTAAACGGAGGGGGAGGGTATAGCCCTGTGCGCCATGCGGCTCTTCTTGAGTCGGGCGCAACCGCAACAAACAAAATATGAACGGAGAACGTCTTAAAGCGACGACGCGCAACAGAAACATCCTGGAATAAACCAGCAAAAATCTTCCATAAAAAAAAAACCGCTGTGTGCAAAAATCCCATAACCATTCTATGTTCTTCACCTGAGGACGGCTGCTTGCGTTGTGGCCGAAAACGTCGTGAGAATTATTTTATGATTTTTTATTTTTATTATTTTATTATTTCCCTTCTACGTGACTTTAGCGAAAGAACCAAGAAGAAAAATTCCAGTGTTATGCAAGTCAAACAATAACAACCATAATACGATTTAGATTACCCATATATTTTCGAAATCACCAAAATAACGCAATAAAAACAATGTAACAACGGTAATCATAGGAACTGTGATTTAAATTTAACATTAAACGATATTTATATAACATGTACGACCAAATCGCGTAAATGTATAAATGTGTCGTTAAACCCGCCACCACCCGACACAGCCAATTAAGGAAAGGTTTGGCACGTAGCCATTTCGTCACGAGT
Organism: Lampetra fluviatilis; assembly: GCF_964198595.1. Lineage (NCBI taxonomy): Eukaryota > Metazoa > Chordata > Hyperoartia > Petromyzontiformes > Petromyzontidae > Lampetra > Lampetra fluviatilis. The sequence continues at coordinate 3,050,760 of NC_136336.1, forward strand.
ACAGCACTAACCTGTGTGTTGCAGAGTAAATCCACAACATTTACAATCTGAGTGTACGACGTTTCGCCAGTAATTACAACCAGCTTCATCAGGCGGACAGAAGCCAGATTTGTGGAGAAATCCTCCTTTCCTAATTGGCTGTGTCGGGTGGTGGAGGATTTAACGACAACATTTTTATATTTACGCGATTTAACCCCCAAAAAATTAACCCGTAAAAACAAAGTTTTTCACTCTAAATCCTTTATATGCGTGGCGGCTAGAGTCATCTCGTCCTCTGGCTTGAGATGGCTGCCACCTATGGGTCAGATGATTGTCTGCCAGCATTAAGCAATTGGTAATTAAATATTTAAAACATTTTCCCTAAACAGTGTAAAATTTTGGAACATTTTTTTCACGAAAATTAATTGTCACGCACAACGAGTCTGTGTGGAAAATATCAGCTCGATTGGATCACGGGAAGTGGGTTAAAAAACGACCGAAAGATTTGCACGGTCGTAAGCAAGCAAACACGCAAGCAAGCAAGCGAACTTAATATAAAGGATTTAAAAAGCCCGATATTATGTTACGCTCATGATTATTAATGAGGGGGGATGCACCATGTGGAGTGACGTCACCGCTCATGATTATTAATGAGAGGGGCGCACTGTGTGGTGACGTCACCCGCTTATGATTATTAATGAGGGGGTGTGTGCACCATGTGGTGACGTCATCTGCTCATGATTATTAATGAGGGGGCGCACCGTGTGGTGACGTCACCCTGTCATCTGTCATGATTATTAATGAGGGGGGGTGCACCATGTGGTGACGTCACCCGCTCATGATTATTAATGAGGGGGGGTGCACCGTGTGGTGACGTCACTCGCTTATGATTATTAATGAGGGGGGGTGCACCGTGTGGTGACGTCACTCGCTTATGATTATTAATGAGAGGGGTGCACCAATGTGGAGTGACGTCACCGCTCATGATTATTAATGAGGGGGCGCACCGTGTGGTGACGTCACCCGCTCATGATTATTAATGAGAGGGGCGCACCGTGTGGAGTGACGTCACCCACTCATGATTATTAATGAGGGGGGGTGCACCGTGTGGTGACGTCACTCGCTTATGATTATTAATGAGGGGGGGTGCACCGTGTGGTGACGTCACTCGCTTATGATTATTAATGAGAGGGGTGCACCATGTGGTGACGTCACCCGCTCATGATTATTAATGAGGGGGGGTGCACCGTGTGGTGACGTCACTCGCTTATGATTATTAATGAGAGGGGTGCACCAATGTGGAGTGACGTCACCGCTCATGATTATTAATGAGGGGGCGCACCGTGTGGTGACGTCACCCGCTCATGATTATTAATGAGAGGGGCGCACCGTGTGGAGTGACGTCACCCACTCATGATTATTAATGAGAGGGGCGCACCGTGTGGAGTGACGTCACCCACTCATGATTATTAATGAGAGGGGCGCACCGTGTGGAGTGACGTCACCCACTCATGATTATTAATTAGGGAGCGCACCGTGTGGTGACGTCACCCTCTCATGATTATTAATTAGGGAGCGCACCGTGTGGTGACGTCACCCTCTCATGATTATTAATGAGGGTGCTCCATGTGCCGTGATGTCACACGCTCATTATTATTAATGAGGGGGCGCACCGTGTGGTGACGTCACCCTCTCATGATTATTAATTAGGGAGCGCACCGTGTGGTGACGTCACCCTCTCATGATTATTAATGAAGGTGCTCCATGTGCCGTGATGTCACACGCTCATTATTATTAATGAGGGGGCGCACCGTGTGGTGACGTCACCCGCTCATGATTATTAATGAGGGGGTGTGTGCTACATGTGGAGTGACGTCACCCACTCATGATTATTAATGAGAGGGGTGCACCGTGTGGTGACGTCACTCGCTTATGATTATTAATGAGGGGGTGTGTGCTACATGTGGAGTGACGTCACCCACTCATGATTATTAATGAGAGGGGTGCACCGTGTGGTGACGTCACTCGCTTATGATTATTAATGAGGGGGTGTGTGCTACATGTGGAGTGACGTCACCCACTCATGATTATTAATGAGAGGGGTGCACCGTGTGGTGACGTCACCCGCTCATGATTATTAATGAGGGGGTGTGTGCTACATGTGGAGTGACGTCACCCACTCATGATTATTAATGAGAGGGGTGCACCGTGTGGTGACGTCACTCGCTTATGATTATTAATGAGGGGGTGTGTGCTACATGTGGAGTGACGTCACCCACTCATGATTATTAATGAGAGGGGTGCACCGTGTGGTGACGTCACTCGCTTATGATTATTAATGAGGGGGTGTGTGCTACATGTGGAGTGACGTCACCCACTCATGATTATTAATGAGAGGGGTGCACCGTGTGGTGACGTCACCCGCTCATGATTATTAATGAGGGGGTGTGTGCTACATGTGGAGTGACGTCACCCACTCATGATTATTAATGAGAGGGGCGCACCGTGTGGAGTGACGTCACACGCTCATTATTATTAATGAGGGGGTGTGTGCTACATGTGGAGTGACGTCACCCACTCATGATTATTAATGAGGGAGGTTATTTATGGGGAGTGACGTCACCCGTTCATGATTATTAATGAGGGGGTGCACCATGTGGAGTGACGTCACCCGCTCATGATTATTAACGAGGGGTGATTCATGTGGAGTGACGTCACCAGCTCATGATTATTAATGAGGGGGTGCACCATGTGGAGTGACGTCACCCGCTCATGATTATTAATGAGGGGCGTGTGCTACATGTGGAGTGGGGGGTGAGATTGTTCACGTGAACCTTATGGGGGTACCATAGTAGCCCGGCTCTCGCACGATGTCCGTGATGCAGTCACCTTTAATATGTTAATGGTGGGCGATGTAGCAGTCGACTCATGCACTATTCAAAGTTGAATTTTTCGATAACCGATTTTTTAATGCACTATTCAAAGTTTATTTGTTTTATTTTTCGATAACCGAATTTTTAATGCACCAAAGTATAATTTTTCGATAACTGATTTTTTATGCACTATTCAAAGTTGCATTTTTCGATAACTGATTTTTTTATGCACTATTCAAAGTTTAACTTTTCGATAACTGATTTTTTAATGCTAATGTTTGGCGTTTCGACATCGCGGAGTGGCACCGATTTCGGATTGATCGGTACCCCAGTCGCGAAGTGAAGTACACCCCTGGAAAAAATAGTGTCCCAGAAAACACATTCCTGCGGAGAGAGCTGCTAGGAACGTTGGGTTGTTCGGTCAATGGCCAGGGTCAACGGCGGCGTGGTGTATTCCGCAAATATGCCCGACTGTGAGGGCGGGCACAAGCCGACGTGAGTAGGTTAAACGTTGAGTTTTATAAGGGCACCACGGGGTGACCAGCCCCTCCCCACCCAGCCCCCCCCACCCAGCCCCACCCTCCTCACCCAGCCCCTCCCCACCCTCCCCACCCAGCCCCTCCCCACCCTCCCCACCCATCCCCTCCCCACCCAGCCCCTCTCTGCACGACGGACACAATAATCCCCTGTGGGCTGGTGTAACCAGGAGGTTCCTACCAGTAATATTCTGATGTACGTCAGTCCGATTATGGCGAATGAACATCTGTAATAATAACAAATCGCGTTACCGGCATCTGTTTTGATCCACATTGCTCACCATAGCTGTTGGGCTATTTGGAATGTACCACTCCCTCAGCGGGGGGACGATGCCAACAATTTCGGATGGACTTATACTTTAAACATGAAAAACAAACGAATACACGGCATTATAAAATCACTGCAATAGTTATTGTACACTGATGAACACATTACAATTTCAATCAACGGAATATGGTTTTATGAGTAAAATTGTGAAATAATGGGATACAATCACCCCTGTAGTTGATAATGGTTTGTCTCTCGGTGGGTTTTAGCGGATCATTTTTTTTATATTAAAATTGTAATCAATGGGACACTGTCTACAGGAAAGCCACCCATACGGACGCCTACCAAAAACCTGACTCTCACCACCATCCATCCCAGAAGAATTCCCTCATCAAAACTCTGCACCACAGAGCTCGATGTGTTTCTGATCATCATCACCTAGCCAGTGAACTGGAACACGTACACCAAGCCCTCTAGATGAATGCATATTCAGACGACACAATTCGTAAAGCCATCACCCCAACCGTTGGGAAAGAACCAGCTGAGGAACAAATCAAAACCATCACCTTGCCATGCATAGCAGGGGTCACCAAAGGATTTATATTTTATTTTATTACAGATTTAGGTGGACGGGCAGCAGAGGGCAGTGCAGCCCAAATTATCTTCTCGAATAGACTTGTGCGTGTGTTATAGTCTCAAAAGGTACTGTGAATACTATAACACATTCCTGCGGAGGGAGCTGGTAGGAACGTTGGGTTGCTTGGTCAATTTTTGTTTCCCGCCGTATGACCTGAAAACCCAATTTCCCTGCAAAATAATACGGGATAAATGCATATGGGTTAAAAGGTATGTGTCTCTGTGGGGTCTCTGTGTGTCTCTGTAGACCTCTGTGTGTCTCTGTGGGTGTTTGTTGATGTCTCTGGGTCTCTGTGTATCTCTGTGTATCTCTGTGGGTCTCTGTGTATCTCTGTGGGTCTCCATACCTGTCAAACCCTCATCAATGCCCTATCTTATTACAAATTCAGGACCTTATTGGTCACCCCGTGCCCTTATAAATCTCAACGTTCATCCTACAAAATCCCATCGCACAAAAAACAGACAATTATTTTGTTGCCCGTATTGAAACGGCTGTGCGCCGTATGGACCTGAAAACTCAATTTCCCTGGACAAGAATGCGGGGTAAAGCGCATGGGTCGACACGGTAATGCGGATGTCTCAAATTTTATTGCGGTTCTCGGCACTTCCTGCCTCGCCCATCACCCCCACTGATGTCCTCTTCTTCCTCTGCCACACCCATAGTGTGCAGATACTACTGACCAGAGGTCGCAAACGGGTTTTGATTCTTTACCCGTACCCGGCCGCACCAGGGTCGCAAACGGGTACCCGTACCCATACCCGGCCGTACCCGTACCCTACCCGTACCCGGCCGGGTATCGGGTAGGGTACGGGTATCGGGTACCCGGTTGCGACCTCTGCTACTGACTCTAGAGTGGATACTACTGTTGTAGCGCAATTCACGACTCCGAGGCAGGTTGCGGTTAGGGTCTCACGCCACGTTTATTAAGGGCTTGCGCCAGGTTTGTTAAGGGCTTACGCTGAACCAAAACCCCCCTAGCCGATAACTTCCAGGGGACTGTGATTGTGATGCCGCCACCACGAAGCCGTTCAGCAGGCGCCCCATCTGCGGCCTCGCCACCACCAAGCGACGGAGCCGACCCCCCGTCCCCCTCACCTCACCTCACATGAACACACCCGCACGCATCCCCCCCCCCCCCCATAGAGCGGGAAGGGGAGGACACCTGATCGACCGGTTTTTATCCGAGAAACCCTTATCGGGATTAACTCTCATGGTTTCCGGCGATCAGGGAATTGGATGACCTCCTCCGACGCTACGTTGCACCGCGGCGCTGCGACCGGCCTTAATATGGTGTGGCCGCGGCGAAGGGCATTCGGCCACCGCGGTTGAAACGCATCCCCCACACACACCCCCCCCCCCCCCCCCCACGCGTCGACGAGGCCAGCAGGGGAAGGACGGGACAGCTGGAGTAGCAGGACCGCAGGGGCTCTTGCGCATAGTCGCGGAAGGTTGGGATAGTTGCGCTTGAGCGCGCAGGCACAATTGTTGGGGAGGGTAAATGATTAAGCTGAAGGTATGAATAGATTGGGAGAGGGGAGGCGTGCGGGGAGCCTGTGCACAGATTCCCACGGCGAGCCTTTGTGACGGACGCCGCCGCATGAACTGCAATAATGGGGGGGCCTGCGTGAGAAAGGGATTGATTGGAATTTGCGCCGCGCAGGTTGAGCATTAATTAGCATATCAAAAGCGCCCGGAACCGCCGTGCGCGTGCCAGAGGGTCGCGAGCCTATTGTTCAGAGCCGCATCCCTTTGAGGTAGGGAGGATAAATAGGGAGCGCAAAGGGGAAATCGCTCTCTTGACTCCAGCACCAGGCGACACCACAAGCTCCAGCCCAGCGACCCGGACGTCCGTGAGACGCACCGCGGTACATTGCGAGGAGGAGATCAACGGACCGCCGTGAGCACCTAACAGTGAGTACGAAGGTGAATTGGAATCAAAGCCGATAAATAGGGAATAGGTCCAGGGGAAGGAGGATAGGCCAGCCTCGTCGACTCATACTGACTTAGCATCAATTCGCGAGTAGCAGATAATAAATCATTAATAGCGAAGCGTGGTCTCGCGTGATCTTGTTGAGCAGTGTGAGCGTGTGGGTGCGCGGGTGTACACAGTGGTTCGCCACGTGAGTGAGCGCTGCGCGGAGCTGAGCGTGTGGGTACGCGGGTGTACACAGTGGTTCGCCACGTGAGTGAGCGCTGCGCGGAGCTGAGCGCGTGGGTGAGCGTGTGTACACAGTGGTTCTGTAGTGCTGCAGCTCGCCTCGGGGGAGCGCTGCGCAGAGCGGTGCGAGAGTGGGTGTCGCGTGTGTTTACTCCGTGTGTGATACAGGTGCGCGATCATAACGCGAGTATTCAGTGGTGAGTGAGTGCCGCGGAGAGCTGTGTGCGTGAGTGCGCATACGTTCGTTACGTGTCGAATACGGATGCGCATTGGTAACGTGGTTATTCGACGTGGAGGCGAGTGCCGCACAGGGCTATAGACGGGCACACGCTCGCAGTGTGTGAGAGCTGTACGTAGTGGTGTAAAGAGGGGGAGTGTGGCGTTTGATTGATGATGCTGTGCGCACGTATGCTCGCAGCGTGGGAGCGCGGCGCGAGGCTGTAACAGTAGGGGCGTCGCGTTCGAATGCCGGCGAAACCGTAGCGGGGAATAGGGAGGTGGGGTAACGTAAACGGAATAGGGGATGCAGGCGGGAGGGACCCCGGGGGCCAACGGCCCCCACATGATCCCTACAACACGGCTAACTCGGCTCTCCTCCCTGCCCTGGGCTGGTACTACCCCAACCTCGGCCGGTCGGGTGGAGTAGCCTCCCCTAGCCTCGTGTGAGGACCAACTACCCGAGTCCCCACTCCTACCCCCGACGAACCCCGGTTACATCCCGGGTCCCCCTTTAAATACCCCCCCCCCCCACCCCCGGGGACATGACGTCACTGTCCCCCCAAGTCCGCCTGACGTCACGTTCTGTGACGCCACTCTCTCCGAGGGCGAGCATGACGTGACGTCACCCACTACTCCCCTACACTACTATAGTCAGCAGATACTGACTAGAGTAGATACTACTGTAATGTAGCTCTCACAGACACCGTCTTTTTGAGTTATATGTATATTTATTATGAATAAAGTCCGCCGACTCACCGATGACTTAACGAGTAACCGCGAGTGACTATATACACTTGGGTAACTTAGGTAACTCTATTCTGAGACAACGTAACTCTAGCCTTCCAAGCCTACAAGGTGCCCACTATAGGATGATGAAGACGACCCGCTCAAAGGTAACGACGATAACGGCAGTTCCCCCACAACAGCAGCCCAGAGCCCCGGTTCACGCCGACTTTTATCCCCCTCACGACCCGGCCACGCCCCTATTCCCGAACCTTCTCTCACCGCACCTGGTCCTGTCCGTCTCTGCCCTTATTACAATTTACGACCGTTACGACCCGGCCACGACCCTATTCCCCCGATCGCACCTGGCCCTGTCCGTCTCTGCCCTTATTACAATTTACGACCGTTAGGTCACGTGCTTCCCCTCACGCAACCCTGCCAAAGCTGGTCACATCAATCATTTTAGCGAGCACTTAGGTCCCACATTACCCTAACGTGACCCGACCGTGACCCGTTACGTTAATTAGTAACCATGGCCACGGGGAGCCGTACTGTCCCGACATCACCCCGTACTGTCCTTACACTATTATAGAGTCAACAGATACTACTGACGAGTAATAGTAGATACTACTACAGAGTCAGCAGATACTAACTATTGTATGTAGTGTATTTAGGGTGTCTAGGCGTATATGCCTAGACACTTGCTCTGTACTGCTAGAGTCAGTAGATACTACTATAGTCATTATAAACTACTTACTCTGTTGTATTTAGGGGCCGTCAATAAATGACGTCACGCACCTGGGGGGGGGGGGGGGTCAGACATTTGTGACGATGTGTGACGAGGGGGGGGGGGGGTTTGAGAAATGTGACGTTACATCAAAATGCGCAACTTTAAATAAATACAGACAACACGTTCTACTTGATTAAATAGACTTGTTAATAATCTTTTCTCCTACAACATCAGAATGCAGCGCCACATTAAATACGCACTACAATGACAACAGTTGAAAGCGATTTGAAGCATGTTTTATATTTGGGGGGGGGGGGGGGCAGAGCTTTGTGACGTCATATTTGAGGGGGGGGGGGTTGACTTTTTGTGACGTCGTGTGACGAAGGAGGGGGGGTCAAAAATCGTCCAAAATCGCGTGACGTCATTTATGGACGGCCCCTTTTATAAAAATAATAACATACCCATGAACAGTAAACATCGTGTAACTTGAGCTTAATGAAGTTATAAACATCACCACCAATCACCACCACCACCGACATTGTCTAAGACGTTGTAAATCAAGGCACGGGACAGAGTTTGTTGTGCACGAGTTTAATGCAGAAGTGAATCACTGCAGTGTGGTCATAGTGAGGTGCACGCGCGCGCGAGATCCGATAACATTCTAGATTTGAAGCTTTCGTGACTGCAAGGATTCATATTCTAAGGTTTTCGGTAAAGTCACGTAGGTAAAAAATTAAAATTAATAAAAGTAAAATAAAAATAAAATAAAAATCACGACGTTTCGGAGGCAACGCAAGCTTCCGTCTTCAGGTGGAACCGTCACAGTTTTACCTACGTGACTTTACCGAAAACCTTATGATATGAATCCGATAACATATTGAAGCGCCGTTACACGCATTGACGGCTGGCTCGTCGATACTTCAGGAGCAAGAGCGAGAAACCCATCGATCTGCCGGTTCTCTCTTTCGGGTTAATTCAACAAACCCACTGAACCGGTTTTTTAATGGGAAATTTGGCCAAAAGGGATTCGTAGAAAATGTTACTTTTGACAGCGCGGCTACAAAGCGCCGGGAGAGATAAACATACGGGGGGGGGGAGGGGTGTAAACGTAACCGGTTAAAATCGGTTACCGGTTAAAACCGGTTCATGCCTGTTAAACTCGTAACCGGTTAAACAGGGTGCCGATATTTTTTGGGGGGAGTAGGTAGTTTGGGTCTGAAACAGCATTTAAAAAAAAATTCCATTCGGTTTTCAGTTTCCGTTCAAGAAAAATGAGCGGTTAATATCGGTTTCTGGATCCGGTTTTCGGTTCGGCTCGACTCTGCTGAGAAGCAATGCCGACGATGCCGTGCGGGCTCATTTGCATATAACAACTTGAGTACAAAACTTCCCCCGACCTCCGAATCAGTGCCAATCAAATAAGATTTTAAAAAAACATTTGTTTGATGCAACTGCCCACTGGACTGTAACAGAATGGGAAAAGCAGCTTCTGGCTTTTTGAGTTCTAGGGTTTTCATAGTAGGATTACGGTAAGCAACTTGGAGGTTAGGAATGTGTACGTGGCAGGAATAGCTTTGTGGATGTAATTCGGAGATGGTCGAGACGGGTGGGTGAGACACGTGTGCGAGATGGACACTGGAATGGCACCCAGAGGTTTGTAACCATGAGGAATAGAAGACCTGAATCCACAGATGATGATGGTGATGATGGTGGTAGTGGTGATGAGACTGGATGAGCTGCCCTTAAACGACGCGTTGACAGCCGTGTAACAAGGAGGAGGAAGCCACAACGCCAGTAATGGGAAGGGAATGTCTTCGTCTTGCGTTTGCTACGTGTGCAGGACGGAGAGGGTAAAAGCAACGTGTGGGTTCATGCAGACCTCGGAGGCAGAGGTCGCAACCGGGTACCCGATACCCGTACCCGGCCGGGTACGGGTAGCCGTTTGCGACCCTGGTGCGGCTAGGTACGGGTACGGGTAGGCCGTGAGTCACTGGTGAGTAACCGTTTGTCACTCATTTCGGGTAGGGTACGGGTAGGGAACGGGTTCCCGTACCCCGCCGGGTACGGGTACGGGTACCCATTTGCGACCCTGGTGCGGCCGGGTACGGGTACGGGTAAGGAATCAAAACCCGTTTGCGACCTCTGCTCGGAGGTTGGATGACACCCGTGCAACAGCTGTGCGATCTGGCAGAAGGAAGGGAGCGATGGCAAGGAGGATTGTGTGGCATTGGCCGCGCTGGCCTATTGGACTTCGTCTCTGTATCAATGTAAACACACGTCACGGCTTGTACTTGTTGGTGTAATACTACTAGGACTACTTCTACGGTATCATACTTTGAATAAGAATATCATTGACAAAGCATTTAATCAGGAAACGTTAAAAGTTCGGAAAGCATAAAAAAAACACGTTCTCGGCAATAGCAAAAAAAAAAATGAATTTTTGTAAAAAAAAAAAGTAACTTAAAAAAAAGGCTCATAAAATCGTGCCATTTCACTATTCCGTAAAATCGTGCAGCGATTTGGGAAGACTGTTAACAGCACTGCGCCTTAAACCCAGTGAGGTCCAAGTTCAATTCCCGGCCACAGCCAACATCGGCGTCGAGTGGCACTTGAAGCGGTCCCGGGCCGTCTATCCGGGTGTTGGCGACACTGCATGTGGCTGCATTTGAACCAACTCTGTGGACTTGGTGGATCACACGCCATGTGTGCGTGTGATCCAACAACCCTCGCTTGCTGCGTCCACACCGCTGCGTTACAGGCAGTCACCCGCAGCGTACCACTGCCCGCAAAGCAGAGGTCGCAACCGGGTACCCGATACCCGTACCCTACCCGATACCCGGCTACCCGTACCCAGCCGGGTACGGGTACGGGTAGGCCGTGAGTCACTAGTGAGTAACCGTTTGTCACTCATTTCGGGTAGGGTACGGGTAGGGAACGGCTACCCGTACCCGGCCGGGTACGGGTACAGGTACCCATTTGCGACCCTGGTGCGGCCGGGTACGGGTAAGGAATCAAAACCCGTTTGCGACGCGACCTCTGCCGCAAAGAGCCCGACATGGCCATTATAAGTCAGCCTCCCGAGCGTGCCAACTCCACCGGTTAAAGAATGAGCTTCTGAGTGAAAGCTTCTCTGCAGTTACCCTCCGCACACAATATGACCACTGGGCTACGTCTCCATTGTGTTCCAATTCCGGTGTTCGTTTTGCACAGAGCGATAACAAAATATATTTATAAATCAGCACGGTTAAAATAATAGTCCGAGAGCTCAAGGTGGAGTGGGCATGCGGGGGGCGGTGGGGGGGGTTCTGTGCACAGATTTCCGCTTGGTTCCCTCTGCGTTAATCGACAGAACCGGATGGGAGACACCGCTGCCAGTAAAAAAATGTTGTTGTGTTCCGAACGCCCGCGGGTACTTGGACGAGAAACACAGGAGGGTCGCTGTGCTGTTTGGCCTCGGAGGCTCGCCCGGTATTCCCACTCATCAGCAACTTCTCGACCACATGTAGCTGTATAAACAAACCATGCACTCGCACACACGCGCACGTATATATATGTATACGTGCACACGTAACAACGGACGTCATTCACAACCAAGGGGCGGTGGATATCAACACGATGCTTACGCCAGGCTAGGTGCACGGATATAGGCCACGCGAAGTGGGAAAAATGCTTGCTGGCAGACGGCCACGGGACACACCCAGATGATGTGGGGTTTACCTAAGGCCACATTAATTTAATTATTGTTTGAGTTAACCCACACTCCCCGCTGTGTTTTAGCCACCCATCACTCTGCCTGACACCTGGTACAGGTCATCGGCAAGTCCATTCAGCTCCACATCCTCCTGTTCCACATCGGCCCATCTGTTCTCTAGCCCATCCCTCACCCACTTAAGCCCCCTTATCCAGACGAACAGACACTGTATGGCCATGAGGTGGCTGGGCACGCGGGCTAACGTGACCCAGCCAACACAGCCTCGTCTGCCAGGGGAGCTCCCTGATGGGGCTGTGTTCAGACGTTGCAATGATTTGTGAGCTCTTCGCACAATCCGGTCTGGTCAAACCCAGGATGGATCGCAGGCATGGCCAGCCTGAATGTTTCAAGTCGCCACATATGTTCCTTCAAAGCGGTCCACATTTCGCAAGCAAAAGAGAATAGAGGGCACTGCCGTGGCAAAGAGGACCTGGAGCTGTATGTGGAGTAGCTTCCACGAGGCAATGAACAGATAAACCCCGCTCGGCTGATTTGGAGTGAGACATCCGCTACCCAACCGGTACTGGTCAGGTATGGGAATTCCTCCACCTTCTCCACAACCACCTCATTGCTCCACAGGGGCGGATGGAGGGTTACATTTTTTTCCAGGATAAATAAAGAGTCTTATTCTGATCATGGCATGAAGTACACAGGCAGGTGTTTTTCTTTTTGGTGCAGCTGATGATAAGACCTCCCTACACACACAAAAAGACAAGGATCCTCTGTATAGCCTTTTAACCGGCTGTTGAGGCATGTGCTATCAGCGAGCAGTGATGAGTTGGTTGTGGGTGGGCCAACACCACGCCTGCCATGCCTGCCCTTGTCTCCCGGGCGCTGATGTTTAGCGACTGAACCAAGTACTCATTTAAAACTGAGTCGACCCAGGGCAGGCACAGGCCCGGTGCAAATATTCACCGCTCGTATTGGTCGTGAGTGGGAATGGAAGTCTGGTCGCTGGGTTCGTAATGCAGTGCGCTAACCACTGCACCACCGTTCCACACCACACACACACAGTAGTGCAGGGCTACTCAAACACCAGTCCTTACAACCCACCACAGTGCACTTCTACAAAACTTAACAATCTTCTTCATTAAATTACCAACTAAGATGTTCGATGTTTCACACACCTGATGATGGGTAAACTTAAAACAAATAGAATCTGCACCCTCTCGTCTCACTCTCCTACGTCTCCCCTCTCATCTCGCTCCCCTTCACACCATCTCCCCGCCCCTCCTCTCATCTCCCTGCACTCTCCCTCCTCCATACAGCGTCACTTTCACGTCATGTACGAGCGCGCGTTGTGTAAGCCAGCCACGCGTTTCACCGTCGAGCATCCGCGCACGTACACGTACGCGTGACAGCTCGCTTCGCGTCGGCACGGCAACTCCTTCGGCAACTTCTCCTGCACGGCAACCTCGCCGCAGCCTGCGCTGCCCCCCCCCCCGCCAACACAAATCTTTTCGAAAACTCGTTGATAATGTGCGATAACAATGACATTCGCCGACGATGTGGTTTTTTATCATTTCCACCTTCGGCCGGCCGGCGCCCCCCGTGTGCAGCGCACGTTGCCCCGTCCCCGTCCTCCTCCTCCTCCTCCCTGGCCGGCCGCGGCGTCACTTCCTGGCCGTGGCGCCCGCCGGCGGAACGTTGTCGCGGAACTGGCCCGGGTTGACCACGTTGCCCGCCGGGAAGTATCGCGCCACCACGAACGTCGAGCCGTCGCTGGCGCGCGCCCGCCCCACGCCCAGCTTGCGGCTGCTGCGCCAAACCATGGCCGTGAAGTGGCCTGCGCCGGGTCCACGCCACGCGGCACGGGGGAGGGGAGGCGACGTCATCATCACCACCACCATCGTCACCGTTATTATCGTCAAACAAATGATCTGCTGCTGCTGCTGCGTTGGCAGTGGTGCGTAAGCGCAGTTAACCAAAGGAAAACACTGCGTGGCCTTCGGATAAAAAGATATGTATGATAGCTGACTTTTCGGGTCTTTCCTCTTCACAGCACGCAGATGTGTGCTGTGAAGAAGGGCCATTGCTCGAAACGTCGCCTGTTTTAGATTTTTCCTTTGAAGGCCGCAGTGTTGTTATTGACGAGCGTGTAGAGTTTTTTTTCGCTATTATTATAAGCAGTATATCATTAAATATAATGATGTACATATTTAATAAACACAATTGTGGAGACTCCAATCACCAAAATAACTTGGGCAGACAATAGGGGCTCATCTGTCCCGTATCTGTCCTTCGACATAAAAACATCATTGCAGCAGCATTGCTTGAATACAAGGAAAACCCAGTTTCGACTTTCAGTTTCTCATCATCAGGGTCAGGCTCGCTTGAGCCCATGCTGATGACCCGCCCCATATTTATAGATAAGGACCCTTCTCCCTGTTGAGGGAAACTGGTGGTGGAAGGGGGGGCAAGGGGGGAGGGGGAGCCATTGCCACCCTCACTCCCAACCACCACGTCACAGCTTCCCGTCCGTGTTCGCCAATCATCAGGCAGGGGCGGTGTGTGCAGTGGCTTCAATGGCCGCTCACCGCTGCCAGAAGAGAAGCCCGGGTTGGAGAAGTTGTAGTTCTGGATTTCCGCGTACCACCTCTCCGCCACCTCCTTAGCTGCGCACGCCACAACGAAACGTTCGCGGATGAGCAATGGCCCAAGGGCCCAAAACGCCGAGCAGCCAGCGACAAGCAGCACCATCGGAAGCACCGTAGAGTGAGTGGGGATTAGCGCGTTCATGAAACGGGGCGAGGTTATGAGAGCACCGTGCCCTCGTCGAGGAGGCCGCTCTCCTATCTTAGTTACACGCTAATTTCTCACATTAACATCACTAGCCCTGGACACTTTTTTTACGACCCTTGAGCTACACCCATTTCAAACATTTTAAAACAGTCTGCCTCAGCAGCAGACCACGCTTTCCCACCTGATGATGGATGCTTGTGTTGCGCCCGAAACGTCGTGATTTATTTTATTTTATACCTACGTGACTTTACCAAAAGAACCAAAGAGTATGGATTCCTGCAGTCACGAAATCTTCAAATCGAGATTGAAAAAGAGCATCGTAGCTCATCGGATTCCTCGGGTTACGAATAAATATTCCGAACTTGGGGGTCACGAGCGGACGGGAGGGAGCTTCCACCTGGCTCGTCGTAGGAGGCCCACGCGAGGTTCTCCCCACACTGGCCCCGCTCCGTGTCCGAGCTGTGCTTGAGCACCCGGGTCCGCGCCAGCGACTCGGCATAGCTGAAACGACGCGTCAAAACCGGCGGCGTTAGCCGGCGGTGTCAGGCGGCGGACGCGAGGAGTCCCGAGGGTAGCGTCGTCCGTCTCCCGGGTCACCGATTACACCGACGCAACACGTTCCTCGAGAACAACGTGGGCACCACAACATCGACGTTAAAAAGACGACGTGTTGGGGAAATGACCCTTTCTTCAAAGCAGATGCAGGTTCGATAGTGATTTGCTTAACCGGGCGAGAGTTCAGGAGGCAAGGGTAGGAGAGACTCATTCGCGAGAGCGACTTGGGTCATCACCAAAAAGAAAAAAAAAAGAAAAATACGACAATGAAGCGAATGTAAATCGGTGCAAAAAACACCGCGTTACTATGGATAAGAAGGGTCATTGACCAAATCGACCCTGATTACGTGTTTTTAATTTTCGTGCTGCGTCCGTCCTTCTGTCCATTTGACCGCTTCTCTGTCTGCCCGGCTGTGTCGTCTGTCCGTTACATCCGGTCATTGGTCTGTGCGGCAATTGCTCCGTCTCTCCGTCTGCCCCAGCCGTCGTTCTGTCCATTCTTATATCCGTCCACGTGACCGCTGATCCGTCCATCTGCGAATAAGTCCATCTACGTGTCCGTCCGTCCATCCGTCCCCACCCCACCCCCTCCCCGTCCGTCTGCGTGTCTGTCCGCCCCCCCCCCCCCCCCCGTCTGCGTGTGCATGCACATGCGTGTGATCGCCGCGGCCTGACCTCTGTGCGTCACGACACATCTTGGAGGAGAGCGACAGCGTGGGCACCCCGTGCGTCTTGCGGTAGTCGTTGTGCGAATTCAGCAGCTCGCGTGCAAACTCCTTCGAGGCTGCGGACAGAAGCAACGTTTCACTCGAGGTTTACTATATGCCCCATAGTGTGGGTTGCATGGCGAGCAATCGCACGGCTGTGGCTTGTCTTTAATGTATCTCTGTGTCTCTCTATGGGTCTCTAAGTGTTTCTATATATCTTTATGAGCCTCTGGGTTTACAATATGGCCCAAAGTATGGGTTGCATTGCGAACAAATGCACGGCTTGTCTTAGAAATATCTCGATGTATCTCTACTAGCTTTGCTACCCGGCTTCGCCCGGGACTTGGATTCTTGTCTTGGATTAAAACACGGCCTACGCGGAGGGTGGGGATGCATGACGTCAGCAGGCACACTGCGTGACGTCAGCAGGCACACTGCGTGACGTCAGCAGGCACACTGCGTGACGTCAGCAGGCACACTGCGTGACGCTACGCATGCGGGTGACATCACAGATGTGACGTCACCGCTCACTTGCGTACAAAATTTAAGCATTATTGCGCCCCCCCCAAAATACAAAAGTCTATTTTTATACTTTTTGCATGGTGTACAGTGTGGAAGCTATCCACGTGTCAAATTTCAAGTTCGTTGCATGTCGGAAAGTATGCTAAACATTTCGAACAGACACACATATTCACAAATATATAGATGAGTCTCTGGGTTTACTATATGGCCCATTGTTGGGGGCTTCATGGCCACAATCCCACCACTGTTGGTGACGTTGCTGCTCCGATGCGGCTGATTTTCCGCTGAGTGCGTTGTTTGGACATAGAGAGGGGGAGGGTGGGGGCCTGGGAACCCTTGCACGCGTGGAATGTAAGCAACCCGCCTGTTTTAGGGTTGAAAGTGCAAAACGAAAGCAAAAACAGTGGCGTCAAATTGCTCGCAAACGCAAATTATTTCATGCTGCTGCTGCTGCTGCATTGGCAGCGGTGCAAAAAGACAAAACAACAAAGCAACTCGGCATGTCCGTTAGTACCAATGTGTGTGTGGCCTTAAAAGGAAACAAAATAAATGTGACGTTTCGGGCATACGGCCCATTTCCCCAACCCTCGCCTTTTTTTTGCTGTTGTTGCATCTTAAGACCGTGCTCCTGAATCATACTGCTGCTGCTGCTGCCATAAGGCATCGGCGCTGGCGAGACGTTAACTCCCTCGCCTGGTATGGAGGAGGTCATGGATTCAATCCCGACCCTGACGCTTGTAGATTTGGAGTGTGCGCGTGTCTCTCTCCCCATGGTCGCGTGGATGTTTCTCCGGGTCCTCCGGTTTTTTCACTCCACGTTTAAAATCAACATCACGCGCTGAGAGTATTTGGCTGCTATAAATGTCCACATGATATAGGCCAATTAGTAAGGTTTGTCACGTAACCAAAACATGCAAATTCCTTACTAGTTCAGCACACCGCTGTATTGGAGAGTGAATCCACAACATTTACTATTCGAGTACGATTCGCCAGTAATTACAACTTGCATCATTAGGCGACAGCCAGATTTGTGGATAAATCCCGTTTAATCCTTAAATTGAGGGATACATGCGATGTCGTCACCCGTGAGCCAATCAGCCAGAGGGGGGGGGGGGGTGTTAATGAATGTGTATAAATTACAATGGATATCCATTACCGGTTGGGTTATTCATAGGGTAATCAACATACATTGTGCATGCACATTGTGCTTGTACATCCCGCTGTTTTTTTTGTGTGTGCACGTAGATTGCAGTGCCTGTTGTTATCTGCTCACAGTTAAATCACCATCGACGTACGGTGGTGACCTGCATAGGCATGCGGTTATGGATAAAACTGGTCGCGAAAGCCTACGTGCTAAAATAAGACCTTTCGTAATCTTGTGGGTGCGGTGTTGATCAGTTTGTGATCTGAAAACGTACACCACCCCCATTCCCAATCTGTATTCAGCAATGAAGTGTATCATCATCATTATCAAGAAACTAATGCTGGAAAATCTTTTTCCACTGCAGCAAATGCTCTGCATGCTGGAGCCGTCCTATCTAATACAAATATCTCTTTGGGTTTGTCTAAAATAACAAAAGCTAATCCTGTTTTGAATGGGCGTCTTCGTTTGTTGATCATTTACATCTTCAGGGCAAATCTTTAGTGACTGCGTTATCTTTGTGTTCTCAGGTGGCCTGGTGGTGGAGGTGATGTAGACGTAGCTGAGTAGCAGTGGCTTCCACTTTAATTTCAGACAAACCAGAATAAATACATAAAATCTCAACAGTACATACGAAACCCGATTTAAGAGCTTATTGGCGCATAGGGTAATTCCAAATAAACGGAAATTAACTCCCACACATCCAGCGTATAATTCACACAACGCTTCACCGAATGCGGAATCAGAGGACCACTGAGCAGGTCCACGAAACTATGAACCATGGGCCTTTGAGTACTCCGTAATCCGAGCACCGTGCAGCAGCCGTATGGACCAGAACTCGACTTGTTGACGTTCCAACTCAACGCTGTGAAACGGCGGCGGCGGCGGTGGTGGTGGCACTCCAGGAACTCTCTCGAGTGACCACAGCGCCCTGGGCTCCCCGTTCGCTCGCCGCGACCCTCCGGAAAGTTCCAGCGAGCCGTGGGAAAACGCGTGTCTCCCTAATCCGCCGGGATCGACTCGGCAAGGCACCTCGCCGCCCAAAGTCATGCGAACGAGCGAGAGGCCCTTTGGACCCCACGCGCTCGACGTTGCGGCTTCAAACCCGGAACGATGAAGATTTGAGAGCCAAAATGGAGTTCAAGAGGACGTCACAAAAACCTCGTGAAAGACCCAACGACGGCAGAAGATCCCTGGAATGGATATTCCGTCGAAGGTTCTGGGTCACAACCCTAAAACCACTTCCACTGCACAAACCGTGGCAGCAGCAGCAGCAGCAGACGACGATGAACAAATGGAAAACTTAACTCTCCGGCGGGGTGTGGAAACTGCGGTCACCCAGAGGAGAACCATGGGACGTGTTATGGACTCAACGTCCGACCCACAACTACGCCACCTCCGCTACTCTTGACGCAATCATCTGGCTCGCTGACCGCCGCTGTGTAAAATCACAGCTGTAGCTCTACGCCAGTGGTCCTTCATCGCAAGGCCCGCGGGCCACTGGCTGGCTCTGGTGGCCTTTAGTGCGGCCCCTGGTGGCCTTTAGTGTGGCCCCTGGTGGCCTTTAGTGCGGCCCCTGATGTGTGACCTCCCCAATAATCCACAAAGAGAGTGACCCCCCCCCCTCCCACCATCATCATCGTGCCTTTTGTCAAACCCCAACAATGGTTCCACATGGTGTGGCGGCCCTCACACTCATGATGTCTCATCGGCGAAAGTGGCCTGAATAACACAACGTGCGAAGATGGGAGACTTTTCTAGAAAGTTGCCCAAGTAATGAATCATGCCCACCAACTACAATTTGGAGGGGTGGGGGGGAGAAAAAATGTGGGAGCCAAAGACATCGCCCAAAGTAACGAAGACCTCAATATTAACATTATCTTGTTGTGCCAGGCCGAGCCAGTGGCAGCAGTTGCCCAACTGCTGCCACTCACTCATCCGTTGCCACTCACTCTCATCCGTGATGTGGCAACAATCGACAACACCACAGGACACAGCGATAACCGCGGTGGGGGAAGGGGGGGTTGGCGGATCACACAGAGATCATAGCTCGCTGCGAATTCCGGATTTGTCCGGCCAACGACATCCACGGGGGGGAGGGGCGATAAAATACGTAACCGATTTGCGGATGAGTCAACACGTCCACTTTTCCGAGCTGGTCAAAGAGGTGTTGGGGGTGGGGGAGGTAGAGACGTGGGAGTAGCCCCATGCATGACAATCGCATGTTTTGTGATGAAGCCGTCTCCACTGCTGGATGATGGACAATTGCGCTTGACGCCGGGAAATAGAAACGTATCCGCTACTCTTTGGATTGAAAATCCAGTGATATGACCATTTGCGGCAGCGACACACTACAATTATGGAAAAAAAAAATCAACGTAAAAAAGTTGTGCTTAAATTAATTCCAGATCACGGACACCCCCCCCACCCCACCCCCTCCAAACGCCGTCTCGCCTAGATTCCTGCCGAGGGACGGCCCGCCCCTCCCGGTATAAGAGACTAGGCCGCAGTGGGGTAGGGGTCTACGTAGTCGTAGTGGGATTAACCACGGGGTGTTGTGAGGACATCAAGGGTGGGGCTGGTGGTAGTGGAGATACAGTATATAATATTGCTGTATACAATTATATAGATACCGTAGTCAACATATTGTACTCATACACACTGCCATCCATACACGGTATGTACTGTATACAGACTGTACAGTATATACTGGCAGTACAGTCAGTAACAGTACACCACGTGAAGGCTCCCCGACAGGAGGTGCCATGGGTTGGCTGACTGAGATGACCGGTAGATGCACCACCAGCTGTAACCCCCCCTACTGTGCCAGGCTAGGTGCATGAGGTCACGGGACAGACCCTGCAGGTGCCATGGGTTGGCTGACTGAGATGACCGGTAGATGCACCACCAGCTGTACCCCCCCTACTGTGCCAGGCTAGGTGCATGAGGTCACGGGACAGACCCTGCAGGTGCCACGTGTCGACCGACTGAGATGACCATTGATAGATGCACCAGCAGCTGTAACCCCCCCTACTGTGCCAGGCTAGGTGCATGAGGTCTCGGGACAGACCCTGCAGGTGTCATGGGTTGGCTGACTGAGATGACCGGCAGATGCACCACCAGCTGTGCCCCCCCTACTGTGCCAGGCTAGGTGCAGGATGAGGTCACGGGATAGACCCTGCAGGTGCCATGGGTTAGCTGACTGAGATGACCGGGTAGATGCACCAGCAGCTGTACCCCCCCTACTGTGCCAGGCTAGGTGCATGAGGAGGTCTCGGGACAGACCCTGCAGGTGCCATGGGTTGGCTGACTGAGATGACCGGGTAGATGCACCACCAGCTGTGTACCCCTTACTGTGCCAGGCTAGGTGCAGGAGCGTTGTCAAGCTCGGCGTAGCTCCACCATACCAACAAAACCCCACGGCCACAACGCAAACGACCGGCTCGCCGTTAAATCTCGCTCACAATCACTCACACACACACACCCTCCTATCACTCACACACACACACCCTCACTCACTCTCACTCACACACTCTCACTCACACACACGCTCACTCAGACATACTCTCACTCACTCACGCACACTCACACACACTCTTACACTCTCTCACTCACTTACACTCTCTCACTCACACACACTCTCACTCACACACACTCTCACTCACACACACGCTCACTCACACATACTCTCACTCACTCACGCACACTCACACACACACTCTCACTCACTCACACTCTCTCACTCTCACTCACTCACACTCTCACACACACACTCACACACACTCTCTCATTCACTCACACACACACTCTCACTCACACACACTCTCACTCACTCACGCACACTCTCTCACTCACACCCACTCACACTCTCACACCCACCCACTCACTCACACACACACTCTCTCACTCACACTCACACACACTCTCTCTCACTCACACTCTCACTCACACACACACACTCTCTCTCTCACTCACACTCACTCACTCACGCACGCACACACTCACACACACATTCACTCACACTCTCTCACTCACACACTCACACACACTCTCTCACTCACACACACCCTCTCACACACTCACACTCTCTCACTCACACTCACACACACCAACTCACACACACTCTCTCACTCACACACACTCTCACTCACACACACTCACATTCTCACACACACACATTCTCTCACTCTCTCGCTCACACGTCGTCATCGTTGCAAAGATCAAAGATTCCCCGTGCGCGCGTGTGGTGAGGATAGCACCTGGCCGCCTTTGCCCACACACACACAGCACACACACCACACACACACAGCACACACACAGCACACACATCACACACACACACCGTACACACACAGCACACACAGCACAGCACACACAGCACAGCACACACAGCACAGCACACACAGCACAGCACACACAGCACAGCACACACAGCACAGCACACACAGCACAGCACACACGCCACGCGACACGCGACACACAGCACACACAGCACACACAGCACACACAGCACACACAGCACACACAGCACACACAGCACACACAGCACACACAGCACACACAGCACACACAGCACACACAGCACACACAGCACACACACACAGCACACAAACGCGACTCACTCACCAGACTTCCCCATGGCGACCCGGGTCGGAGTCGAACTTCAACGAATGACTCAGAAGAGAGAGCGAGCGAGAGCTGGATCGTGACCCGGCCTCTCTGTGTCTCTCTCTCTCTGTCACTCTCTCTCTCTCTGTGTATTTATCCGTCTGCTACGTAGCTCTTGAGTATCTCTGTCCGTCTGTGTCTTGCTGGATCACTGTCTGTGTGTCGTTATGTCCCCGCGTCTTTCTATCTGCCCGTATCACTTTAACTTCTCTGCGCGTCTGTGTGTTGTGGGGGTGTGTCTCTGTGTGTTGTGGGGGTGTGTCTCTGTGTGTTGTGGGGTGTGTCTCTGTGTGTCTCTGTGTCTATGTGGGGGTGTGTCTCTGTGTCTCTGTGGAGGTGTGTCTCTGTGTGTCTCTCTGTGTCTCTGTGTGTCTCTGTGTCTATGTGGGTGTGTCTCTGTGTTGATGTGTTACTGTGTGTCTATGTGGTGTTGTGTCTGTGGGGGTGTGTCTCTGTGTGTCTCTGTGGGGGTGTGTCTTTGTGTGTCTCTGTGTGTCTCTGTGGGGTGCGTCTCGCAGCTGTTCTCCATCCGTGGCGAGAGAGGCAGTGGAACTCGTCGCCTCTTGGGTTTCGAGTTCAGTTGCACGAATCTCTCCGCCCACTTCGCCAACTGCTCCAGACTCGCCCAAACTCTCTCCCCAACTCTCTCCCTTTTTTTTACGATCAGTGGAAACAAGAAGATACTTGGTGTAGTCGGCACTTTGCTTCGTTCATCATTTAGTTTTTTTTAATCTTTGTTTTATGTGCCCCCCCCCCCTTTAGCGCTCACTCTCTCGCTCTCTCTCGCTCTGCTCTCCCCAACTCTCGCCCTTATCTCTCCCCAACTCTCTCCCCTTTTTATTTTTTTTACGATTCAGAGGAAACAAGAAGATGCTCGGTGTATTCGGCACTTTGCTTCGTTCATCATTTCGTTGTTTTTTTAATGCTTTGCTTTATGTGCCCCCCCCCCCCTTTAAATGAAATATTTCACGCTCTGCACTCCTCCTTCTTACCCCTTCCCTCTCTCTCTCTACCCCCCCCCCTCTCTATCCCCCCCCCCTTCTCTCTACCCCCCTCTCTCTACCCCCCTCTCTCTACCCCCCCCCTCTCTACCCCCCTCTCTCTACCCCCCCCCCTCTCTACCCCCCCCCCTCTCTACCCCCCCCCCTCTCTACCCCCCCCCCCCTCTCTACCCCCCCCCCCCTCTCTACCCCCCCCTCCTATCTACCCCCCCCTATCTACCCCCCCCTCCTCTCTACCCCCCCTCTCTCTACCCCCCCTATCTACCCCCCCTATCTACCCCCCCCCTCCTCTCTACCCCCCCCCTCTCTACCCCCCCCCCCTCTCTACCCCCCCCCCCCTCTCTTACCCCCCCCCCCTCTCTACCCCCCCCCCCCCTCTCTACCCCCCCCCCCCCCCTCTCTACCCCCTACCCCCCCCCCCTCTCTACCCCCCTCTCTCTACCCCCCCCTCCTCTCTACCCCCCCTCTCTATCCCCCCTTTCACTCTCCCGAACTCTCCCCAACTCTCTCTCCAACTCTGTGGAGTGAGTTTGAGAGGAGGGGGGGAGCAGGATGGATGCGGGGGGGGATTAGAGGATAACGGGGAGGAAGGAAGAGGGAGAGAGATGGGATGATGGGTGGGGTGAGGTGGGAGTGGTGGGTGTCGGGATGCAGAGGGGGAGTGTGCGATGGAGGAGATGAGGAAGGGATGGAGGGGGAGGCTGAAGGATGAATAGGGGGAGGGAGTGGGACACGTGGAGGGGAATTCCCACGTGTGTTGTTATACATTAGGAATGTAGCGAATCATCAATTGTTCCACGCAATCAGTTCCAACACTACGATTCTCATGATCGATTCTATAGCTTCACGTACGCTACATCCACCACAGCGGTGGAGGGGGGGGGTGGATGAAATCGTTTAGCGGCGATTCTACAAACGATGGAATCGGCGGTTGGAATCGGATCGTTACAACTCCGTTACAATGCGTTGACAAAGGGCGTGTGACGTCACTTCCACGTGTTTTCGGGCCAATTCGGGTGGAAATTGTAGCGGCTTTCATCCGGCAGTGGATTGCTCACGGCTCACTTGCTGCTACCGCTGATGGTGATTATTGATGATGGTTATTTATCCCCCGGGCAAAGGGCCTCGCTGATTGGCTGCCCACTCT
>NC_136336.1:3075316-3336116 GCF_964198595.1 Lampetra fluviatilis
AGTCCGGCACTGACCCCCGGAGCTCGCGGAGCCAGACTCCATCTCAAGTGGGCTCGATACGGTCT
Source organism: Lampetra fluviatilis (assembly GCF_964198595.1). NCBI lineage: Eukaryota > Metazoa > Chordata > Hyperoartia > Petromyzontiformes > Petromyzontidae > Lampetra > Lampetra fluviatilis. Next base: position 3,075,382 of record NC_136336.1, read on the forward strand.
GAGGGTGGGGGGGGGAGACGGTGGGGGAGAGGGAGGGGAGAGGGGGGAGAGACGGGGGGGGAGGAGAGGAGGGGGAGACGGGGGGGGGGAGACGGGGGGGGGAGACGGGGGGGAGGAGGAGGGGGGGAGAGGAGGGGGAGACGGGGGGGGAGACGGGGGGGGGGAAAGGAGGGGAGGGCGGGGGGGGGGAGATGGGGGGGGAGGAGGGGGGAGAGGAGGGGGAGACGGGGGGGGAGGAGGGGGGAGAGGGGGGTGGAACGGGGAGGAGGGGGAGACGGAGGGGGAGACGGGGGGGGAGGAGGGGGGGAGAGGAGGGGGAGACGGGGGGGAGGGGGAGGAGGGGAGAGAGGAGGGGGAGACGGGGGGGAGACGGGGGGGGGGGGGAGAGGAGGGGAGGACGGGGGGGGAGAGGGGGGGAGACGGGGAGGAGAGGAGGGGGAGACGGGGGGGGGGAGACGGGGGGGGAGGAGGGGGGGAGAGGAGGGGGAGACGGGGGGGGAGACGGGGGGGGGGAGAGGAGGGGAGGGCGGGGGGGGGAGACGGGGGGGGGGGAGGGGGGAGAGGAGGGGAGGACGGGGGGGGAGAGGGGGGGAGACGGGGAGGAGAGGAGGGGGAGACGGGGGGGAGACGGGGAGGAGGGGGAAACGGGGGGGGGGGAGACGTGGGGGGAGGAGGGGGGGAGAGGAGGGGGAGACGGGGGGGGGGAGGAGGGGAGAGAGGAGGGGGAGACGGGGGGGGAGGAGGGGAGAGAGGAGGGGGAGACGGGGGGGGGGAGAGGAGGGGAGGACGGGGGGGGGAGACGGGGGGGGGAGGGGGGAGAGCTGGGGAGGACGGGGAGGAGAGGAGGGGGAGACGGGGGGGGGGGAGACGGGGGGGGGAAACGGGGGGGGGGAGAAGGGGAGAGGAGGGGGAGACGGGGGGGGGGAGAGGAGGGCGGGGGGGAGAGGGGGGGAGACGGGGAGGAGGGGAGGAGGGGGGAGAGGGGGGAGAGGGGGGAGAGACGGGGAGGAGAGGAGGGGGAGACGGGGGGGGGGGAGACGGGGGGGGGGGAGACGGGGAGGGAGGAGGGGGGAGAGGAGGGGGAGACGGGGGGGGAGGAGGGGGGAGAGGAGGGGGAGACGGGGGGAGAGGAGGGGGAGACGGGGGGGGGAGAGGAGGGGAGGACGGGGGGGGGGGAGACGGGGGGGGGAGGAGGGGGGAGAGGAGGGGAGGACGGGGGGGGGAGACGGGGGGGGGAGGAGGGGGGAGAGGAGGGGAGGACGGGGGGGGGGAGACGGGGGGGGGAGGAGGGGGGAGAGGAGGGGGAGACGGGGGGGGGGAGACGGGGGGGAGACGGGGAGGAGAGGAGGGGGAGACGGGGGGGGGGGGAGACGGGGGGGTAGAGGAGGGGGAGACGGGGGGGGAGAGGGGGGAGACGGGGGGGGGGGGAGACGGGGGGGGAGACGGGGGGGGAGAGGGGGGGGGACGGGGGAGGGGGAGACGGGGGGGGAGACGGGGGGGGGAGAGGAGGGGGAGACGGGGGGGGGAGACGGGGGGGAGACGGGGAGGAGAGGAGGGGGAGACGGGGGGGGGGGGGAGACGGGGGGGTAGAGGAGGGGGAGACGGGGGGGGAGAGGGGGGGGGACGGGGGGGGGGAGACGGGGAGGAGAGGAGGGGGAGACGGGGGGGGAGACGGGGGGGGAGAGGGGGGGGGAGACGGGGGGGGGGAGCAGAGGGAGACGCGGGGGGAAAGACGGGGGGGGAGAGGGGGATACGGGGGAGGCGGGGGGGGGTTCTCTGGGCGTTGTCGCAGCCGTACCCCGGAGGGGGCCTCATTCCAAACCCCGCCAGCAGAGCGCGGTTACCAGGGCTCGCAGGATGTGATGATTGTGTGTGAGTGTTAGTGTGGTTGTGTGTGAGTGTGTGTGATTGTGTGTGAGTGTTCGTGTTATTGTGTGTGAGTGTTAGTGTGATTGTGTGTGAGTGCGTGTGGTTGCGTGTGATTGTGTGTGAGTGCGTGTGGTTGCGTGTGATTGTGTGTGAGTGTGTGTGATTGTGTGTGAGTGCGTGTGAGTGAGTGTGTGTGAGTGTTAGTGTGATTGTGTGTGAGTGTTAGTGTGAGTGCGTGTGATTGTGTGTGAGTGCGTGTGGTTGTGCGAGTGCTTGCGTGTTAATCTCTGCGTGTGTTAGTGTGTGTGTTAATCTCTGTGTGATTGTGTGAGTGTGTTAATCTTTGTGTGTGAGTGCGTGTACTGTAAATTGTCTTAATGTGTGATTGTGTATGTTTGTGTTAATCTATGTGTGTGTGTGATTGTGTTCATGTGTCTGTGTTAATCTCTGTGTGTGAGTGCATGTGATTGTGTTCATGTGTCTGTGTTAATCTCTGTGTGTGAGTGTGTGTGATTGTGTTCATGTGTCAGTGTTAATCTCTGTGTGTGAGTGTGTGTGATTGTGTTCATGTGTCTGTGTTAATCTCTGTGTGTGAGTGCGTGTGATTGTGTTCATGTGTCTGTGTTAATCTCTGTGTGTGAGTGCGTGTGATTGTGTTCATGTGTCTGTGTTAATCTCTGTGTGTGAGTGCGTGTGATTGTGTTCATGTGTCTGTGTTAATCTCTGTGTGTGAGTGCGTGTGATTGTGTTCATGTGTCTGTGTTAATCTCTGTGTGTGAGTGTGTGTGATTGTGTTCATGTGTCAGTGTTAATCTCTGTGTGTGAGTGTGTGTGATTGTGTCCGTGTGTTTTGTGTTAATCTCTCTGTGTGTGAGCAGTGGTGTAGCGGTTAACGTGCTATGCTGCGAACCCGGCGACCCAAAATCGATTCCCGCTCACTGCCAACACCGGTGACGATTATCTGAACCGGTCATGGGCATCCCCCAGGTCTACTCAGCCTCAAATGAGTACCAGGTGCGATGACTAAACATCGCCACTGGGGAGACAAAGCCACCCCCTCGTGTGCCGTGCCGGCCTTCATAGGTGCTCGCTAACAGCACTTGCCCGAACAGCCCGTGCAAGCTATGCAGGTGATCTTTGCCTCGACGTGTGAGTGTGTGTGGATTCTTGCCGTCAACTTCCAGCTGGTGTGCGTTACGACGGTGGTTTGCGGCTTGGGTGTAGAGGTGGGGTGTAATGGTGTGCGGTGGGCTTGTGTAGGAGCCAGTGGTGTGGTTTGTGGTATGGGTGTTGTATGTGTCGTGGGTAATAAACTGGAGGAAACTTTCACTTGGAGGCCACACGTTTATTTACAACATGAAACAGGTCCCTGCGGGGTGGGCTGGTAGGAACGAACAAATGAATGGCTATAATAAAATGAAATGGCGGGGGTACGATACGAAGGGAGAGTTTGAGGCCTAGTTCTAGGCTTTAGGCCTAGCTGTAGGCTTTAGGCCGCTGTGGGTTAATTTTTAATTTAAATCTTTTAATTAAAAACTATCTCAGGGAATTATAAGGGAATGTTACACTTGATAATTGGTTCTTTACCCTTCTATCTGGCAACAAAACTGACACCTTTTTACAAGGAGTCATGTTTGAATAGACCGCAACACCTGCAGTCATAATACAAACAAAAGAACATAACTCTGATAATGTGCACTCTCCTTGAAGTTGATTGGTGCACATTACCAGAGTTATGTTCTTTTGTTTGTATTATGACTGCAGGTATTGCGGTCTATTCAAACATGACTCCTTGTAAAAAGGTGTCAGTTTTGTTGCCAGATAGAAGGGTAAAGAACCAATTATCATATTTTTACTGGCAAATGAGGTTCCCATAGTGTAAATGTTACACTTGTTTAGCCAGGAAAGCCTCACTGAGTCTAAAGGTTTTTGTAGGGTCCTGCCAAGTGTTTTCAGTAGGGGGCGATGTTGCTATACCTAATCGAACATCGGACGGACGGACGATATAATCTATTGTAGGCTGGTTCACTTCGTTCCTACCAGTATAACACACAAGCTACAATACAAAGGGGGTAACGGCCCCTTTCACTCGATGCTCTACGTAGCCGGCTAGCTTTGCCTCTTTGGGGCCGTCCATAAATGACGTCACGCACCTAGGAGGGGGGGGGGGGTCAGACATTTGTGACGATGTGTGACGAGGGGGGGGGGGTTGAGAAATGTGACGTCACATCAAAATGCGCAACTTTAAATAAATATAGACAAGTTCTACTTAATTAAATAGACTTTTTAAGAAATGTTTTCTCCTACAATATCAGAGTGCAGCGCCACATTACATACGCACTACAATGACAATAGTTTAAAGCGATTTAAAGCATGTTTTATTTTTTTTGGGGGGGCAGAGCTTTGTGACGTAATTTTTGAGTGGAGGTCTGACTTTGTGACGCCGTGTGACGAAGAGGGGGGGGGGGTCAAAAATCGTCAAAAATTGCGTGACGTCATTTATGGACGGCCCCTTTGGCTATCTCTATAGCTACCCTGCCGTGGCTTGAGTCTTCGCTGGTGATCAGCTCGGAGCTTCACTGGAACAGCTCCAGCCTCACCCTCGTCAGGGGTTCGGCTTTACCCACAGGCAGAGGTCGCAAACGGGTTTTGATTCCTTACCCGTACCCGGCCGCACCAGGGTCGCAAACGGGTACCCTGCTACCCGTACCCGGCCGGGTACGGTAGCCGGGTATCGGGTAGGGTACGGGTATCGGGTAGGGTACGGGTATCGGGTAGGGTACGGGTATCGGGTACCGGTTGCGACCTTTGCCCACAGGACTTTTCTCTCTTCAGGGCTCCAGATCGGTGTTCAGTCTTCAGCCGGACGGCACTGACTCGAGCCGTTCAGAACCCTGACTTATAGACAGGGTCCCGGCTCACTCCGCTCCTGGCCACGCCTCCCTTGCAGAACCTTCCCGAAGGCCCTGGAGAATGAGCTCATCCCCCAGCCCCCTTCCGGGGACCTGGGGTCCCAACCGTTGGTCCAGATGCTCCCCCCCCTCCCAGGGAATGCCCAGGGACAACCACCAGAGGTCGCAATCGGGTACCCGATACCCGTACCCTACTCGATACAAAAAAGCAGAACGTTCGATGCAATTAGACGTATAATTAGAAATGTATGATGAACATATGTCGACTGCTCGCCACGACGAGACTGCTCCATCAGAGAGAGAGAGAGAGAGTTTGTGTCGTGTCGCTGTTCCCGCTCCTCCGTTGAAGAAGCGAAGACTACCACAGTGGGCTTACTGTGTGGGTCCATAGTTTGGGTTGCATGGCCACGGGCACGCCGCTGTGGCTTGTCTACGATGTACATCGATGGGTCACTACGAGTCTTTGTATGTCTACGAGTCACTTTGCATGGACCTCCGTCTTCTTCCGTACGGCAATGTGGTTCAGGAGCTCGATGGGTCTGCTGCTAGCCAGGGCGAGAGGGCTTCACCACACACCAGGCACTCATTTGAGGTTGAGTCGACCTAGGGGAGGCCCAGGACAGGTTCAGATAATCTTCACTGGTGTTTGTCGTGAGCGGGAATCGAACCCGGGTCGCCAGGTTCGTAGTGCAGTGCGCTAACCACTACACTACCGCTCCCCAAGACAGACACACACAGCCAGATGCACAGAGCCACACACAGACACACAGCCACACACGGACAGACACACACAGCCACACAGGCAGACAAACACGGGCAGACACATAGACACAAAGACAGACAATAACAACCAGTTTAACACGTAGGCTTTCGCGACCAATATTATTCATAATCAACGTTTTTGGGTTTAGATCGCGTTATTTATAAATGTGTCGTAACCCTCCACCACCCGACACGGCCAATCAGTAAAAAAGTGTCACGTTGACAAAAGACAAATAGTTCACTACTTTAGCCCACCGGTGTGTTGAAGCATGAAACCACAACATTTACAATTTGAGTAGCACGACGTTTCGCTGGAAATTGCATCCAGCATCATCGGGCAATTCGCCAGAATGGTGAGGCTCTGCTGTGTCTCCCGTTCTTATATAGAGCAGCAGCAGGGTGACGTCATCATTAACTCATCAGGTGCAGAGATTTGAGGGGGGGGGTATTGTAATTATATACTAGATTAGTAATCAGGCAGTTGTTACGATGCGAGTTGTAGATTATTAATTACTTGGAATGTGTTTTATTGTGATTATGCTACATTAGTAATCAGTTAGTGTTTGTTTCCCTTATAAGAAATTGTAATGTATCTTATTTAATAATACGCTTCCAGGCCGCACTAAGCCTGTAGCTGTCTGAGCGATTAAAGTTATTTCTGTTTCTCTCAATTTCAATGGATTCTCTAATTAGTCTTTGCCAGTAGTAACTAGTTTTACACAACACTTCAACGTTGTCAAAATCAATTGAGTGTCCCTGTTGGCAAGCATGTTCTGCCACTGCCGACAGTTGTGTTTGCGATAGTCTAATATTTCTCTGGTGTTCATTTAGTCTTACACTAATGTTACGCCCTGTCTGTCCAATATAGCATCTGCCACATAAACAATTAATCCTATATACACCTTCTGTTGATAATTTAGGTAATTCGTCTTTAGTGAAAGTTACTAGTTGTTGAATTTTGTGTACTGTACCAAATCTTACTGTAATGTTTTGATAATTTGTCAGTTACTCCTGAGATAAATGGTATTTTTATTGTTTTAATAATCTGATCGCTTTCAGCAGTGTTGCTTTGCGATCGTGATTTGGCATTTAGTGCTCTGTTAATTTGAGCATTATTGTAGCCATTCTGTATTAGTGCTTCTTTAACATGTTTAATCCCTCTCTCACTAGACTTTCACCATGTGACACTGTTTTAGCCCGATGTATGAGCGTCTTGATAAGAGAGGATTTCTGAGCTGGGTGATGATGCGGATCTGCATTCAGATAGGCATCAGTGTGCGTTTGCTTTCTGTAAACGCTGTGTGTTATTTTACCATTTAGGCCATGCCCAAGTAAAATATCCAGGAACGGGAGTGTGTTATTCACCTCCATTTCCATGGCGAACTGAATGGCCGGGTTTTGTGCATTGAGATGATTTAGAAAATCGTTAAGTGTATCTTTACCATGTGGCCAGACAACCAAAGTGTCATCCACATATCTAAACCAAAAGGATGGTTTTAATGTGCTCGAGGCAAGTGCTCTTGTTTCAAAGTGTTCCATGTACAAATTTGCTATAGCAGGAGATAAAGGAGAGCCCATTGTTGCTCCCTCCCTTTGTTTAAAGAATTTGCCTCTCCATAAGAAGTAAGTGTTATTTAAACAATGGTCAGCGAGTTTCGGAATATCTTTTGGTAAACCTGTATTCTTTACCAGTGTATCAAGTAATTTAAGCGACTCGCTCACTGGAACCTTAGTGAATAGCGAAATCACATCAAAACTCACCATAATATCATTAGGGTTAAGTTTAATATCTTTGATCACATTCACCAGATGTTCTGAATTTCTTATGAATGAAGACGTCCTACCGATGTAGGGCTGTATTTGTTTAGTTACATATTTTGCTAATTTATATGTGGCAGAGCCAATTGGCTTAATTAGGAATTGCTCATTTTTTGGGATTAATGAATTTGCAATGATTGCAGTAGTCTTACGTTCCAAAGTAATAGTTGGATCTCGTTTAATTTTGATGTAGGTACTTTCCTTTAATAAATCTTTAATTTTATTATCATAATCGGCTCGTGACATCACTACAGTAGTGCGGCCCTTATCAGCTGCTAGGATTTGAATATCTTTATTTAGACGAAGCTCTCTAAGGCTTTTGCCTCCTTCGAGCTAATATTTACTTTTGGTACTTTACTATTCTCAATTATTTTGGCAACCTCGTGTCTAGTCATCTCTGCCTCATTATGTGGAAGGAGTCTTACTGCTGATTCTACCTCAGCAATTATCTCATCCACTGGAATTGTACGTGGGGTAACGGCAAAGTTAAGGCCTTTAGAAAGGACAGAAATCATGTCAGTGGTTAAATCAGTGTTAGTCAAGTTCATTACGGTTTTTTTTATTGCTCGTTTTTAATTGGGATTTATTTATTGTAAAGTCAAAAAAATTTGTTAATTTGGTTAGCATTTGTTAGATTAAACACATTATCAGACGATTGTTGTGTTATAGTATCGATTATATTCCAATCATGCATGGACACACTATTGCTTATATCTTAATGTAAATGCTTTAGTGATTCCGAAATGTTGGATAATTCACTCCTGTTGTGTTGTATTCGAAGGACATACCTACACGGTTGATGCCTCATCGGCGGCACCACGATGCTACGGGTGTGGCGGTGTGGGGCACACCCGTAGGAGCTGCCCAAAAGAAAAGAAGGCAAAAACGGCACTGCCCGAAGCAGCACCACCACGGGAAGCAGAAACGACGCATGAACCAGAAAAACAGCAACAGCAGCAGCAGCTGCAGCAGACGCCGCCGCAGCAGCAGCAGCACATGGAGCCGCAACAGCAACGGCAGCAACAGCAGCAGCAACAGCCGGGGGAGGGCAAGCAGCGACAACAACAACAGCAACAGCAGCAACACCCTCCCACCGACGCTGCAGTAAGCTGCACTCAAGCAATGGATGACGACGGTGTAGGGGATTTCACCGTCGTCGAGTCACGGAAACGGAAGGCCAGAAGAGACGCCGCAGCGAGAGGAGGAGGCGGTGGTACCCAGCCGAAGCGTACCGTGGCTGCAGCGACGGCTGCAACCAAAGGCGAAAGCAGCAGCAGTAACGGCAGCAGCGATGAGCTGAACGGTCGCCACCACGCTGTAGCAGAACGTGGTGATGAGTCCGAGCCGCAGGTGGCAGCGATGGAGGACAACAATAAAGCCGACCTGCCTGGCGATAACGGATGTAAGGAGCGACCACCCAACCTGGACCCGGTGTTGCCCCCTCCCTCGGAGGGAGAGAGAGGGGGGCCGGAGGCCAACGTTGTGCTCGTCGAACATACAGAGCTTAGAAACGTCACCCTCCCCCCGCCCGACGGAGTGCTGGTGGAGGGAGCCATGAAGGGGAGCCAGATTGGGCTTGGGAGCGCTTGGGAGCGACCCGCCTCAACGGAAACCCACGCAGCCATAGAGGAGGATTCGGACGACGCGGAGTCAGAATCCGACGCTGATGAAGCCGCGAGCGAGAGGAGCTACTCCAGTGTAGCGAAGGAACGGGAGTACGCGCCCGAGGAAATCCTCCTCTACCTCAGGCGAAACTATAAAAAGCGGGGGACGAAACCTGAAGTAACCTTCCCCGACCTACAGGGCTTCCTGAAGACGTCCCGGAAAATACAGAACACGCCGAAGTCATACGACTTCACCAAGCAGGAGATTTACCGACTAAGGAAGCTGGGGCAAACACTGAAGAAGGAACACCTCTTCCTTCAGGAGCGCCCCTCTCACAATGTTGACATTACAATTGACACCTAAAACCACGATAACCCTCGGCATCAAGGTCTCGAGCCTCAACTGCAATGGAGCCAGAGGTGACGAGAGATGGCACCGCATCTGCACTTTTGTAAATGAACATAAGGCAGATGTAATACTCCTGCAGGAGACCCACCTCGACGCCACTCTTCAAAACCAGCGACAGCACCTCACAAACACCCCGGGCTGCTTCAGTCACGGGGAGGAAAACCGTGCAGGTGTCGCGATTCTGTTCAGGCAAGGGTTCACTCCAGAGGGAATAGTCTACGAAGAAATTCTGAAGGCACACCTGATTTCGGTGGACTTTGCATACAGCGGCACGAAATACAGATGCATAAACGTATACGCGTCCAGTAAAAGCAAGGAGAGAGAGGTCTTCTTCGCCAATACATTGCGTCGCACTTTAGAAGAATGCAAAGAAGACGAGGTAATTGCGGTCGTAGGCGGGGACTGGAATTGCACCCTCGACCCAGCACTCGACCGGAATAGCCCTGAACCACACCCGGAGTCTGCATGCCCACTCGCAAACATATTACAACACTTGGGTTTCACAGACGCGTGGAGGTGACAACATCCATCCCAGCGACAGTACACGTGGTGCCGCGGGTCTACCCAAGGGAAAATAAGCCTCGCTGGACTCGATCGCGTATATATAAATGAAGAAGGGGTGAACCTGCTTGGCGACAGCAGAATAGACCCGTCCGGTTTTTCTGACCACCATCTGATCTCGGCGTTGCTACGAGTGCCTGGAGAGTCGCGGCGCTGCCCCTATTGGCGGCTGGACGTGGGACAATTGGAGGAGAGAGATTTCAAAACAGCCTTCATGGCCTGTTGGCCGCACTGGAGGAAGGATCGGAACACCTCCGGCTCCGGCCTACAATGGTGGGAAACCCTAAAAGCGCAAGTTAGAGCTCTCGGCCTGCAGCTCGCGGGCCAGCGTGCTGCCGTTAAGCGTGATGCGGTAGGGCGCCTAGCGGACGAGCTTCTGCAACTCGAAGCCGGAATAGGTGCGGCCAAAGACACACACGAAGATAAAAACGAGCCGCTCCTCCTGTTAGAAAGGCGTCAACTCTTCAGAACCATCACAGACAAGCAAGCGCACGCCTCCTTTGTTAGAAAGAGGATGCAACACCTCACGCACGCAGACTCACCCTCAAAGTATTTTTTTGGACTTGGAAACAGCAACAGAAGTGCCCCCCCCCCCTCGCGCAACAGCAACAACATCTTAAGTCTGTTAACCGAAGGAGGGGCGATAACAACAGCCGAAGGAGAAATTAGGGAGATCGCTACGCGCTTTTACTCCAAACTACTCCAAAGCAGACATACGCAGAAGGGAGCGGTCAAAGAGCTCTTAGAAGAAGGCCCCACCCTTGGGTGCGAGGAAAGAGAAAAACTAGAAAGCCCCATCACCTTAGAGGAGTTGCGTGTCGCCATGGAAGGGCTGCCCAAAGGGAAAGTCCCCGGGAATCGACGGATTGCCAGTGGAATTCTACGCGGCGTTTTGGGACATGCTCGGCCCCTGCCTGCTGGAACTACTGGAGGAAAGCCTGAGGAAAGGGGAAATGCCTTTGAGCTGCAGAAGGGCGGTCATAACATTGCTGCCAAAAAAAGGAGACCTTCGACAAATTAGAAACTGGCGGCCCGTTTCCCTGCTGTGTACAGACTACAAAATAATCGCCAAGGCTATAGTGAACTGCCTGAATACCGTGGCAGGTTACATCATACAGCAAGAACAGACTTATTGTGTCCCGGGCCGCTGCATTCACAACAATATAAACACGGTGAGAGACATCATATCCATAGCAGAAATGCAATACACAAGCGCAGGGCTACTCTTCATGGACCAAGAGAAAGCCTTTGACAGGGTAGACCATGAGTACCTAAGACAACTCCTACTCTCTCTCGGATTCGGAACTACCTTTACAACATACATCTAAACTACTATACACCAACATACACAGCACTCTCAAGATCAATCAACGCCTGGGCCGTCCTTTCCCTGTAACGAGAGGAGTAAGGCAAGGATGTCCCCTGTCAGGGCTTCTCTATGCTTTAGCTCTAGAGCCGCTCCTCAGAAGCCTGAGGAGAACACCCTAACCGGGCTGGAAATTCCAGGACCCGACAAAGCGAGCGTCAAGCTCTCGGCATACGCGGACGACATATGCGTAATAGTTAACAAGCAGGAAGATGTCGCCGCGCTATGCCATGCAGTGGGAACATACGAAAACGCCACAAGTGCTAAAGTCAACTGGCAGAAATGCACGGCGCTGAGAGTCGGACCACGGAATCCCACGTGACCGGCGGCCCTCCCAGGCGGGGTAACGTGGCAGGAGGACGGGGTCCAATATCTCGGTGTTTACCTAGGCAAACCTCAGACGGTCCAAAAAAAACTGGACAGAACTACTTGAGAAGCTTGAGGCCAAGCTGGGAGCGTGGGTACATCTCCTCCAACACTTGTCCTTTCGAGAAAGAACGCTGATCGCAAATATTCTAGATTTGAAGCTTTCGTGACTGCAAGGATTCATATTCTTAGGCTTTTTCGGTAAAGTCTCACCTTACCATATTAATAAAAAGTATGCGGCCCTTGCCCCACCACCTTCTCCAACCATTATATAAACGGAGTGGTAGCTCCTGCAATCTCTCATTTACTTGATACAGCTGTCGTGGCTGTGACGGTACCACCTGAAGACGGAAGCTTGTGTTGCCTCCGAAACGTCGTGATTTTTATTTTATTTTACTTTTTAATGTTTTTTTACCTACGTGACTTTACCGAAAAAACCTAAGAATATGATCGCAAATAACCTTGCCGCCTCAATACTGTGGCACAGAACAAAAGCCCTCCACCCCCCGGGATGGCTGACAGCGAAAGCAAACAAAGCGCTTGCCTCCTTCGTCTGGGCAGGCAAGCACTGGCTTAAACCGGGTGTCCTCCATCTGCCGCTAAACGAAGGCGGACAGGGCCTGACAGACGTCGCCGCCCGGATCATGGTCTTTCGACTTCAAGCCGTGGACAGCCTACTCCATAACCCGGAAGAGGCGCCATGGAAATCGCTGGCCATCGCCCTGCTGAGGCACGCGGGAGAGGACGAATAGGGTACGGGAAAGAACTTTTCCTCACGGATCTTGGCCAAATTGACTGCAGGGGGCTGCCACTCTACTATCGCAGCATAACAGAAGCGTGGCGAAGCCTGGAGTGGAACAGGACAAATCCATACTGTAGCATGAGCGCCTTCATAAAGGAACCCCTATTTTTCAACAACTTATTCATGGAGCTTCGGCAGGAGAAAACAATGGCACTTCGTTTCGCCACAACCGGAGTGCGGACGGTCGGAGACCTCGTAGAAGATCGCGGAGGCCGCCTTCAATGGAAAAGTGCGGCTGAAATAAGCCGTACCGCGGGCCTCCGCACCATACTGGCCGGGGAAAAGATACTACGCACAACACTCGCAGCGGCAAAGACCCTGAAACTGCAACTGAACACACCCAGAGACGCAGACATCGCTCGCCCATCCCCTCCCGCCTTCTCAGAGCTGCGCATTGCCTGCGTCCAGCCCCCTGGGCGACGTGATGCAGGAATGCTGTTAAAGCTCGAGAACTGCGGAAACGACACTCTAAAAAGCGCCTCCAAGGAAACGATATACAGCTGCTGCGTGAAGACTCTGCACCGACAGGCTCTGGAAAACCTGCCCTGCACGAAGTGGAAAGATGTGTTCTCCCCACTGATAGACGTCACCCCTCAGTGGGCAGAACTGTACAAGGCCCCGGTGGCAAAACGCAGCGGGAACCTCCAATGGAGGTTGGCTCACTGGGCGCTGCCCTCAGCGGCATGGGAGAAAAAGGTCACCCCAGGAGCACCCGACGCGTGCGCTTTCTGCGGCCAGAGAGAGGACCTCGCCCATATCTATATATATAAAATCGCAAATCTGTCTGTCTGTCCGTCTGTCTGTCTGTGTGTGTGTCTGTCTGTCTGTCTGTGTGTGTCTGTTTGTCTGTGTGTCGCCGGACCATACGCAGTTTCATTGGACGGCGGTTGCCCCTGGCAACGGGTAGCGACGCATTCGCTGCGGGGTGGACGCCATTTTTAATTCCCGTTAAAAATATGCGCACGCATTAACACGCGACTCTGAGGTAAATTCATCAAAGTTTCACGTCCTCTTCACTCCCCCCCCACCACAATGTGTGCAATTACTATTATAGGGTAGGTAGATTATAAAATTATAGCGATTAGACAGTATTATTGTAGCGCGGGGGGGGGGGGGGGGGGTAACGGCCCCTGTACCCAGCCTCAGCCGGGTGGGCAATTTAGGCGAGGCCGGAGGCTCTGCACGGTACTAGGCCTCGACACCCCACCACACTATAGGCCGTACATATTACTGCACAGCGGCCCAGGAGATCGTGGCTGGGGGGGGGGGGGCAGGGGTAGCAGCCCATCTGTGTATATATGTAAGGTTATTAAGAAATATATTTTTCACCCGGGCAACGCCGGGTACTTATGCTAGTATATATATAAAATGTCAGAGACTGGCACCACTCTTTCGGACACTAGGGTCCATCTTCAAAAAGTTGGAGATACCTTTTTTCAAAAGCACTCTTGTGTGTGGAGTACCAGGCAGAACAAACAAACGCCATGTTCTAGCAAATTTTGTACTCGCACAAGCAAAGCTAGCCATCTACAAAACACGGAAAAAAATTAACCCGTAAAAACAAAGTTTTTTACTATAAATCCTTTATATGCGTGGCATCGGGGCGGCTAGAGTCCTCTCGTCCTCTGGCTTGAGATGGCTGCCACCTATGGGTCAGATGATTGTGTGCCAGCATTAACCAATTGGTAAATAAATATTTTAATTTTTTTCCCTAAACAGTGTAAAATTTAGGAAAAATTTTTTCACGAAAATTCATTGTCACGCACAACGAGTCTGTGTGCAAAATGTCAGCTCGATTGGATCACGGGAAGTGGGTTAAAAAACGACCGAAAGATTTGCACGGTCCTAAGCAAGCAAGCAAGCGAACTTAATATAAAAGGATTTAAAAAGAAGACTACAAAGCGACGCAACCACAGACAGAAGCTGCTCAGCGGTGGCTATGATGAAGGGCCTGATAGGAGCGAGGCTCCAACTGGAGCATGAATACTATGCCCAGGTAGGCGGCGAGTACAGTGCCTTCCAGGATAGGTGGGAAGCCGGCCAAGCTCTCTGTTCCTGTGAAAATGGCTTAAAATCGGACTTTTTCAGTCGAGGTGGACTGCAGACGCGGGGTGGAAATGGTCACGCGCGGCGGGTCCGACCACGTGACTGCTCGGCGGCGAGGCGCGCGTGCGGCGGCCCGCACTGCCGGCGACGCAGCACGCCGTCGCGCGCGTGCGCCGATCATCGCGGTGGCGCGAGCCGAGGGCAATGCCGCCCGGAAGCGGCAAAGCGCGGCGGTGCGACGCGCGCGGCGGGCCGGCGGCGTGGCGGGAGTGGCAGCCCCGACGCTCCGAAGGGCGGTGCACGCACGGTCGTGCGGCGCGCCCGGTGACGCGGAGCGAGCCGCGGCCAGCACCGCGGGGAGGCGGCGAGCACGCGGCGGTGGGGCGCCCCCGGCGGAATAAAGGCACGGCGCGAGCGGCGCCTCGGCGGCCCGAAAGGGCGACCCGCGCGCGAAGGTGCGGAGCACCGGTGGCGTGTGATGCACGTGACGCGTCGCTCGCGACGGCGCAACGCATGGGGTGCTGTGGCGCGCGAAGACGGCGCGCGGGTGGCGGAGTGGTGGAGTGGTGGAGTGGCGGAGTGGTGGAGTGGTGGAGTGGCGGAGTGGTGGAGTGGCGGAGTGGCGGAGTGGTGGAGTGGCGGAGTGGTGGAGTGGTGATGTGGCGCGTGCGAGGGAGCAGCGCGTTCGCGGGCGATGAGAGTGGCGCACGTGCCACGGGTTTTGTCTTTTTGCATTTCTTGCGTCCACGGTGGACTCTGGGTTTTGATCCGCTGGAATGAGTCACGGTCGTCGACCATGAAAAACCTTGAATGTAAAAGTGGCTGAGGCACAATTGTTGCCCCAGCAATAAAATCGTTTTAAAAGTCGAAAAAAAAAATCTGTCACGCTCTCTCTCTCACGCTCTCCCTCTCTCCCTCTCGCTCTCTCTCTCACGCTGTGTCTCTCACGCTCTCACGCTCTCTCTCTGTCAAGCTCTCTCACGCTCTCTCCCTCTCGCTCTCGTTCTCTCACGCTCTCTCCGTCACGCTCCCTCTCACGCTCTCTCCGTCACGCTCTCTCCGTCACGCTCTCTCTCCCTCGCTCCCTCTCACGCTCTCTCTGTCACGCTCTCTCCGTCACGCTCTCTCTATATCCCCTCTCTCCCTCCCTCTCACCACGTCTCCCATCTCCGTTGTTTCATCAACAAAGGGAGGGGGAGGTGGGGGGCGAGTTTTAGAAGAAGTGGGGTGCGTGGCTGTCTGCCTGTGTGTGGCTGTGTGTCTGCCTGTGTGTGGCTGTGTGCCTGCCTGTGTGTGTCTGTGAGTGGCTGTGTGTCTGCCTGTGTCTGTGTGTGTGTGTCTGCCTGCCTGCGTGTGTCCGTCTTTGTATCTGTGTCTGTCTGTGTGTGTCTGTGTGTGGCTCTGTGGTTGTGTGTCTGTCTGTGTGTGTCTGTGAGTGGCTGTGTTGTCTTTCTGTCTGTGCCTTTCTCTGCCTGTGTGCGGTTGTGTGCGTCTGCCTTAATGTGTGTCTGGGTGTGGCTGTGTGTGGCTGTGTGTGCGAGTGTCCGCGCGTGTCTTTTGTTGACACGCGTGTTGTGTGTGCGCGTGTGTTGAGTCAATTGAATGGGGGAGCGGTGGCGCAGTGGTTAGCGCACTGCGCTCTGAACGCTGCCAGCGGAACCCGAATCCACGGCGGGGCTCACATTGGCGGCGAATATCTGAGCCGGCCCTGGGCATCCTCTAGGGAAACTCAGCCTTAAATGAGTAGCTGGTACTGTGTGTGGTATTAATCATCGGCACTGGGGGGTGGGTGGGTGAGGGAGACAAAGGCGGCTTGGGCGTGGTTCTGGCCACACCTCCCCGCCGTGCACCGTGCTCGCTCACAGCACTTGCCCCGACAGCCTGTGGAGGCTACACGTGGGGGAGGGAGTCTCTATATGTGGTGTGTGCGCGCGTATTTAAGTGTGGGTGTGGGTGTAAGTACGTATCATTACGTGGACTCTCTCCGACTTGCGCAATCAAAAATCCGCCGACGAATATGACGACGATGATATTGATGATGATTTTTCATAAAATACAGGAGCCAGAGAAGATGTAATTGTGAATCAAGGAGATGCAGCGAGCACGTGAGTGCAAAGGAGATCGTTCTTGCGAATAGCCACCAGCGAGGGTACAGATGGAGGTGATGATGTGAGAGATGATAACGACGGCGATGATGATGATGATGAATCTGGACCAGTGAATATGGTGATGGACGAGATAGTGAGGAGGATGACGGTGATGATTTATAACGAGATAATATTCATTGAGACGATGTGCATACTCACGGTGAAGAAGACACTGATGGTGATGATGTAGATTGTTGAGGATCGTGAAGATAAATTTAATGACAACACTGATGGACATTGTTCTGATCTAAAATATTTGAAGACACTGCCGACGATGCTGATGATGATATAGAGGATGATGAAGCCACTGCCGACGACGCTGATGTAGAGGATGGTGAAGACACTGCCGACGACGCTGATGATGTAGAGGATGGTGAAGACACTGCCGACGATGCTGATGATGTAGAGGATGGTGAAGACACTGCCGACGACGCTGATGATGTAGAGGATGGTGAAGACACTGCCGACGACGCTGATGATGTAGAGGATGGTGAAGACACTGCCGACGACGCTGATGATGTAGAGGATGGTGAAGACACTGCCGACGACGCTGATGATGTAGAGGATGGTGAAGACACTGCCGACGATGCTGATGATGTAGAGGATGGTGAAGACACTGCCGACGACGCTGATGATGTAGAGGATGGTGAAGACACTGCCGACGACGCTGATGATGTAGAGGATGGTGAAGACACTGCCGACGACGCTGATGATGTAGAGGATGGTGAAGACACTGCCGACGATGCTGATGATGTAGAGGATGGTGAAGACTGCCGACGACGCTGATGTAGACGATGATGAAGCCACTGCCGACGTTGATGATGATGTAGAGCAAAACGAAGACATCACTGCGTCTTCTGCTGCTTCTCCCCACCATGCTCCTGATTCTGCTACTCGTGATCCTCTTGCTGACAACGACCACCACGACCACCACGACCACCACGACCACCCTTCGCAGCTGAACCCCTCCATCCTCCATGGCCACCGCCGCGCGAATGAAGACGGGGGGGGTGGACTCTTTCGTGGTGTCCACTCCGGGCGATCGCACAGCGACTGTGACGCGCTCGGCCCTCCTGAGCGAGCCGCGAGCCTCATCCCCCTCATCCCCCTCCTCCTCCTCCAGGTGGAGGGCCTCTCTCGCGACTCCTGACCGCTCCCCAGAGTCTGACCACCACCACCACCACCGCAGCAGCAGCAGTGGGCCGAGTTCACAGACCCCGCGGGGTGCCGCTGGGAGTGGGGAGAGGAGGACGAGGAGGTCCCGTCGTCAGCAGCGCTTCGTGGAGAAGGACGGACACTGCAATGTCCAGCACGGCAACGTGAGCGGCGAGGCGGGCCGCTACCTCTCAGACATCTTCACCACCTTGGTGGACCTGCGCTGGCGATGGAACGTGGCCATCTTCGTGCTCACCTATTCGGCGGCGTGGCTCGCCATGGCCTCGCTGTGGTGGGGCATCGCCTACCTGCGCGGTGACCTCGACGCCACGCTGCACGGCGGCGGAGGATGCGGAGGAGGCGATGGAGGAGGTGGTGGTGGTGATGGAGGAGGTGTCCCCTACTCGGCGTGCGTCGCCAACGTGCACAGCTTCGCCACCGCCTTTCTCTTCTTCATCGAGACGGAGGCGACCATCGGATACGGCCACCGCTACATCACGGAGCGTTGCCCCGAGGGCATCCTCCTCTTCCTCTTCCAGTCGCTCCTCGGCTCCGTGGTGGACGCCTTCCTCATGGGCTGCATCTTCATCAAGGTGAGGATGACTTGGTGGAGGAGGAGGACGATGTCGACCCTCTCCGGCTTGGAGGTTGAGAGGCCATCGCTGATGGTTCGGCTCTCGCCCGGCCGTGGGGAAGGGCCCGTGTCTCCACGCGTGTCCCCCGCGTGTCCTCACGTGTCCCCCGCGTGTCCCCACGTGTCCCCCGCGTGTCCCCACGTGTCTCCACGCGTGTCACGTGTCCCCCGTGTGCCCCCCGTGTCTCCACGCGTGTCCCGTGTCCCCCCTCGTGTCACGTGTCTTCACGCGTGTCCCCACGTGTCCCCCGTGTCCCCCCTCGTGTCCCCCGCGTGTCCCCCGTGTCTCCACGCGTGTCCCCCCCCGTGCCCCCACGTGTGCTCCCTGTGTCTCTCAAAGTGTCACCACTTGTCCTGATTTGTCTCTCTGTGTCCTCGCCCCTCCCCGTGTTGCACCCCCCACCCCCGTGTCTCCCGTCTCATATCCCCGCTTGTCCCCCGTGTCTCTTCAGCTCCACGTGTCGACCCCGTGTCTACCCTGTCCCTCCCAAAGTCCCCATGTGCCCCCCACCCTCCCCACGTGCCGCCTTGTGTCCTCATATTCCCATGTCTCCCCATGTCCCCATGTGTCTCTTCTCTCTCCCCCGACCTACACCCCCCCCCACTTCTCTCCTCTCTCTCTCCCCCGACCTACACCCCCCCTCCACGTCTCTCCTTTTTTTTACGATCAGTGGAAACACGAAGATGCTCGGTGTATTCGGCACTTTGCTTCGTTCATCATTTCGTAAAAATGTTTTTTATTAAAATTTGTTTAACTTGGCTTTATGTAACCCCCCCCCCCCTCTAGCTCACTCTCTCGCTCGCTCTCTCGTTCTCCCCCGACCTACACCCCCCCCCACGTCTCTCCCCCGACCTACACACCCCTCCCCCACCTCGTGCCGCGTGCTCACGAGGAAGATGTCCCAGCCGAAGAAGCGAGCCGAGACGCTGATGTTCAGCCGCGAGGCGGTGGTCTCGAGCCGGGACGGGAGCCTCTGCCTCATGTTCCGCGTGGGTAACCTGCGTAGCAGTCACATGGTGTCCGCGCAGATCCGCTGCAAGCTCATCAAGGTATCCGCCGCGTCATCAACATCATCATCATCATCATTGTTACGTATTGTTGTTGTTATTGTTGTTGCTGTGACGGTACGTCCTCGCTTAACGCCTGGTCTTCACACTAGAAGCGTGTTTTCGCTATACAAGGAGTTCTCTACTTACGAACGTGTTGGGTTCCAGAGGTACTGTTCGTAAGTCGATTCGTTCGTAAGTCCCAACTTTACTCCTGTCGATTCCAAACATGTTGCACGGCGTGTACACTAAACACGGGGGAATGGCTTAAAAACTTGTAGAATCTACTGTAGATGTAGATGCCACTGGTTCTTCACGTTCTGCAGATGTAGATGCCACTGGTTCTTCATGTTCTGTAGATGTAGATGCCACTGGTTCTTCACGTTCTGTAGATGTAGATGCAACTGGTTCTTCACGTTCTGCAGATGTAGACACCACTGGTTATTCATGTTCTATAGATGTAGATGCCACTGGTTCTTCACGTTCTGCAGATGTAGATGCCACTGGTTCTTCACGTTCTGCAGATGTAGATGCCACTGGTTCTTCACGTTCTGTAGATGTAGATGCCACTGGTTCTTCACGTTCTGCAGATGTAGATGCCAAAGGTTCTTCACGTTCTGCAGATGTAGATACCACTGGTTCTTCACGTTCTGTAGATGTAGATGCCACTGGTTCTTCACGTTCTGCAGATGTAGATGCCACTGGTTCTTCACGTTCTGCAGATGTAGATGCCAATGGTTCTTCACGTTCTGCAGATGTAGATGCCACTGGTTCTTCGCGTTCTGCAGATGTAGATACCAATGGTTCTTCACGTTCTGCAGATGAAGATGCCACTGGTTCTTCACGTTCTGCAGATGTAGATGCCACTGGTTCTTCATGTTCTGCAGATGTAGATGCCACTGGTTCTTCATGTTCTGCAGATGTAGATGCCACTGGTTCTTCATGTTCTGCAGATGTAGATGCCACTGGTTCTTCATGTTCTGCAGATGTAGATGCCACTGGTTCTTCATGTTCTGCAGATGTAGATGCCACTGATGCTTCACGTTCTGCAGATGTAGATGCCACTGGTTCTTCATGTTCTGCAGATGTAGATGCCAATGGTTCTTCACATTCTGCAGATGTAGATGCCAATGGTTCTTCACATTCTGCAGATGTAGATGCCACCAATGCCATCTATTGCGTGGTGGTTGAACTTACTTACGATTCTCGGTCCGAACAGGCAACTGGACATACGGACCAGGTTTGTTCGTATCTCTAAAAGTTCGTAAGTCGAATGCTCCTAAGTAGAGTCCTTGCAACGCGGTTCTCCCGTTCAGAAACACTTTTCGCACAACGCGGAACGCGCCCCCCGTTATAATGTCCCCCCCCCCCCAAGTTAAAACGCGGAATTCGTCCCCCCATTATAACGCAGAATGTCCCCCGTTATAACGCGGAACGCCCCCACTCACTCTCTCTCTAACACTCTCTCGAACACTCTCTCTCTAACACTCTCTCTCGAACACTCACTCTCTCTCTAACACTCTATTTCTAACACCCACTCCGGCTGGAGCACGCGTACCACACACACGTCGGTGATGTGCACGTCTTCTTCGAACGCTGGGGAGCCGGAAAGGCTCCCTTCTGCACCAGCGTGGACAGCACCCGCGTGTTCACTTTCTGAAACGCTCGCTCGTCACCGTGGCGTGCGCGATGACACCACAACCACGTGACTTTTTTTCTTCTGTGTTGTGTGCGGTGCTTTCAGCACCACAGCACGTAGATTTGTAACGATATGTAACGTTTGTTTTCTTTCGTTTGCTGGTGACTGTTTTTCATATTGAAATCGCCTCCGGTGCTTTTGCTGCTGGCGGCAATAAAAGTTGTTTAAAAGTCAAAAGTCTCTAACTCTCTCTCTCGAACACTCTCTCTCTCTAACACTCACTGCTCCTCCGGTCAACCGCGGCTCTCACCCCCCGACCCAGTCTCGCCAGACGACCGAGGGAGAGTTCCTGCCACTTGACCAGCTCGACCTGGACGTTGGCTTCAGCTCGGGCGCCGATCAGCTGTTCCTCGTCTCCCCGCTCACCATCTGCCACGTGGTGGACGCGAGCAGCCCCCTGTACGAGATGTCGCGCGCCTCGCTGAGCGACGGCTCGCCCCAGCTCGAGATCGTTGTCATCCTGGAGGGCATCGTGGAGACCACCGGTGCGTCGTGGTGTTTGCAAGCCAGCAGCCGCACCACCACCAGCAGCAGCCACACCAGCAGCCACACCACCACCGCACTACCAGCCACACCACCAGCCACACCACCACCCCCACTACCAGCCCCACCACCACCAGCCCCACTACCAGCCCCACCACCACCAGCCCCACCACCAGCCCCACTACCAGCCCCACCAGCCCCACCACCAGCCCCACTACCAGCAGCCCCACCACCAGCCCCACCACCAGCCCCACCACCAGCAGCCCCACTACCAGCAGCCCCACCACCAGCCCCACCACCAGCCCCACCACCACCAGCCCCACTACCAGCCCCACCACCACTACCACCGCACCAACACCCCCACCACCAGCCCCACCACCAGCAGCCCCACCACCAGCCCCACCACCAGCCCCACTACCAGCCCCACCACCACCAGCCCCACCACCAGCCCCACTACCAGCCCCACCACCAGCCCCACCACCAGCCCCACTACCAGCCCCACCACCACCGCACCAACACCCCCACCACCAGCCCCACCACCAGCCCCACTACCAGCCCCACCACCACCAGCCCCACCACCAGCCCCACTACCAGCCCCACCAGCAGCCCCACCACCAGCCCCACTACCAGCCCCACCACCACCGCACCAACACCCCCACCACCAGCCCCACCACCAGCCCCACTACCAGCCCCACCACCACCCCCACCACCAGCCCCACCACCAGCCCCACCACCACCGCACCAACACCCCCACCACCAGCCCCACCACCAGCCCCACTACCAGCCCCACCACCACCCCCACCACCAGCCCCACCACCAGCCCCACCACCACCGCACCAACACCCCCACCACCACCCCCACCACCAGCCCCATTCCACCCCCACCACCAGCCCCACCACCAGCCCCACTACCAGCCCCACCACCACCCCCACCACCACCCCCACCACCAGCTTCACCACCACCCCCACCACCAGCCCCACCACCACCGCACCAACACCCCCACCACCAGCCCCATTCCACCCCCACCACCACCAGCAGCCCCACCAGCAGCCCCACCACCAGCCCCACCACCAGCCCCACCGCCAGCCCCACCACCACCCCCACCACCAGCCCCACCACCAGCCCCACCACCAGCCCCACCACCACCGCACCAACACCCCCACCACCACCCCCACCACCAGCCCCACCACCACCAGCTCCACCACCACCACCACCCCCACTACCACCCCCACCACCAGCCCCACCACCAGCTTCACCACCACCCCCACCACCACCCCCACCACCAGCTTCACCACCACCCCCACCACCAGCCCCACCACCAGCCACACCACCACCCCCACCACCAGCCCCACTACCACCCCCACCACCAGCCCCACCACCAGCCCCACCACCAGCCACACCACCACCCCCACCACCAGCCCCACCACCAGCCCCACCACCAGCCACACCACCAGCCCCACCACCACCCCCACCACCAGCCCCACCACCACCAGCAGCCCCACCACCAGCCCCACCACCAGCCCCACTACCAGCCCCACCACCAGCCCCACCACCACCAGCAGCCCCACCACCACCAGCAGCCCCACCACCAGCCCCACTACCAGCCCCACCACCAGCCCCACCACCAGCCCCATTCCACCCCCACCACCAGCCCCACCACCACCCCCACCACCAGCCCCACCACCACCAGCAGCCCCACCACCAGCCCCACCACCAGCCCCACTACCAGCCCCACCACCAGCCCCACCACCACCAGCAGCCCCACCACCACCAGCAGCCCCACCACCAGCCCCACTACCAGCCCCACCACCAGCCCCACCACCAGCCCCATTCCACCCCCATCACCAGCCCCACCACCACCCCCACCACCAGCCCCACCACCACCAGCAGCCCCACCACCAGCCCCACCACCAGCCCCACTACCAGCCCCACCAGCAGCCCCACCACCACCAGCAGCCCCACCACCACCAGCAGCCCCACCACCAGCCCCACTACCAGCCCCACCACCAGCCCCACCACCAGCCCCATTCCACCCCCACCACCAGCCCCACCACCAGCCCCACTACCACCCCCACCACCAGCCCTGCAACCACCCCCACCACCAGCCCCACTACCACCCCCACCACCACTAGCCCCACCACCACCAGCCCCACCACCACCCGCACCACCACCACCCCCACCCCCAACACACCTCCACCACCCCCCCACCCCCCACTGACCACCCCGCCGAGACAACGGGGGCGATCTAGGGCAGGGGAAGGACGCGGCCGCTGGATTTGTCAACCGCCGTGTGTCGGAGTGGGACTATCTCAGTGGTTCTTCATTCAACAGAGTGGGTGGGTAGGGGGGGTCACTTTCGCCGATAAGACATCATCAGTGTGAGTTACCCACCCACCCACCCACTCACCCACCCGCTCACTCACCCGCCCACCCACCCGCTCACTCACTCACCCACCCGCTCACTCACCCACTCACCCACCCACTCACTCACCCACTCATTGACTCACCCGACCATCGTTGCCTCCACCCTTGTCGATGACGCGGCCTGCCAGACCAGCCGGGCCTCCTGGACGGCAGCTCGCATCCACGCAGCCGGGAGCCGCCCCCAACCCTAAGACGTCCCCAGCGTTCACACCGCCGCGTGATCGCGACGTTTGCGCGCTGGTGGTGTGGGCAAGGCTGAGTGAGAACGTGCCCTATGCGTGTTCGCGGTCGTGGTAGCGGTCAGCGCGCGGCGCCACGAACCCGGCGACCCGAGTTCGACTCCCGCTCACGGCCAACACCCAGTGACGTTCGTCTGAACCGGTCCTGGGGCCTCCCCTAGGTCGACTCGGCCTCAAATGAGTACCCGGTGCGGTGTGTGGTACACATCGCCACTGGGGAGACAAAGGCGGCCGGGCGTGGTGCCACCCCTTCGTGCGCCACAGTGCCGGTAGCCTTCATAGGTGCTGCTCGCTAACGGCACTTGCCCCAACAGCCTTGCCAAGGCTATACTGGGAGAGGGGCGGGGGGTGAATCTTTGTCTTTGTGTTGCATTCGTCCCGTGTGGCGGTGAGCGCAGGGATGACGTGCCAGGCGCGCACCTCGTACACGGAGGACGAGGTGCTGTGGGGCCACCGCTTCCTGCCCGTCATGTCCCTGGAGGAGGGCTTCTTCCGCGTCGACTACTCGCAGTTCCACGCCACCCTCGAGGTGCCCACGCCGGAGCTGAGCGCCAGGCAGCGGGACGAGCTCGAGGCGAGCTGGGGCCTGGAGGGGATCGGCGACGGAGGAGGAGATGGAGGAGATGGAGGAGATGGAGAAGCAGGAGGAGGAGGATGCAGAGGAGAGGAAGGAGGGCGAGATGGAGCAGCTGCAGGAGGAACAGGAGGTCGAGGCAGCGTGGTCACTCCGACCTTGACCCCGAATAGAACGCCGACCTTGACCTCCAGCCTCGCTGTGCACAGGCAGCAGCAGCATCAGCAGCATCAGCAGCATCAGCAGCAGCATCAGCAGCAGGTTGCGCTGCCGCCCAAACTCCGGAAGATGAGCGTCGGCTTCGAGGTTCAATCCCGGACACTAGCGGGGAAGATGGGGGTGCTGGGGGGGCTGGGGGGGCTGGGGGGGCTCGAGGAGGGGGGGCTGGGGGGGAGGCCCAGGGTGGGAAGTTCCCCCGGCGGGGCCGAGCGAAGGCCGCGGCACCGCGCCGCCGCTTGGAGCTCGGCGGGAGACCTCGTGGGGGACCCGTCCGACTCGGGACGCGTCATCCGCGGTGCCACTGAACCACCACCACAACAACAACAACCACCATCATCATCACCACAGCCACCACAGCCACAGCAGGCGTGGAGGCAGGGTGGACACCAGCTGCCGGCGAAAGTGCGCAAGATGAACGGATGAGCCGGACAAGAGCATAAACTGAGCACGGCCATGTGAACGTGGAATGGCCGCCACTGACTTATGATCATCAACGACGAGTTGCAGGGGAACTGTCAATCAATTATCGTGGGGGGCAGGGGGGGGGCACAGAGGCTGAGTCCCGGACCCCCACACAAAGGCGCGAGGCGCTGACTCTGCCGAGATGCGGCCTGATCCTGGGCTTCACGCCACTGTGTCTGTGTGTGTGTACACGTGTGTGTGTGTATACACAGTGTGTTCACGTGTGTGTGTAGACGTGTGTGTGCGTTCACGTGTGTGTGCGTTCACGTGTGTGTGTGTGTACGCGTGTGTGTGTGTGCGCGTGTGTGTGTGTGTACACGTGTGTGTGTGTGTGTGTACACGTGTGTGTGTGTGCGCATGTGTTTTGATGTTGTTGGGGAGCAGTAGTGTAGTGGTCAGCGCGCTGCGCTACGAACCCAGCGATCCGGGTTCGATTCCCGCTCACGGCCAACACCAGTGACGATTATCTGAACCGGTCCTGGGCCTCCCCTAGGTCGACTTAGCCTCAAATGAAAACTAATTTCTTTCCAACTGCTTGTTGTTGTTGTGTTTAGTTTGCCCACCATCACCCCTCGCACCTCCGATTAGCGCGGTTGGCTACGTACGGCGCGAAAGAAGTCCAACGTACATCTCCACGAGGTGGGATGGGTGGCCAGCAACCACGCCCGGCCGCCTTTGTTTCCCTGCGGCACCAGGTTCTCATTTGAGGCTGAGTCGACCGTCACGGGGGGCCCGTTTACTAGCACATTGCCATAACAGTCTGCGTGTCTTTACGGCGGGATCGGTGTCTTTGCGTGCGCGTCTCTGCGTGTGCGCTGATATATTATCGGGATCATTCCTGCAGGAGAAGTTGCGTTGGATGGGTCATGTAGCCCGGGTGCCATGGGGCGCCACGGTGGCTAGGAGATGTTAACTACCTCGCCTGGTCTACAGGAGGACGTGGGTTCCATTCCGACCCTGACGCCTGCTGCTGTATATTTGGAGTTTGCGTGTCTCTCTTTCACTCATCATCATCACGGTGGCTAGGAGATGTTAACTTCCTCGCCTGGTCTACAGGAGGTGGTGGGTTCAATCCCGACCCTGACGCCTGCTGCTGCATATTTGGAGTTTGCGGGTCTCTCTCTCTCTCATCATCATCACGGTGGCTAGAATATGTTAACTACCTCGCGTGGTGTACAGGAGGTCGTGGGATCGATCCCGATCCCGACGCCTGCTGCTGTATATTTGGAGTTTGCGTATCTTTCTCTCTCCCCGTGGTCGCGTGGATTTTTCTCCGGGTCCTCTGGTTTTTTCCCCCTTCGCGTTTAGAATCAACCGTCACGCGCTTAGAGTAGTTGGCTGCTGCTATGAATGCCCACGTGATGACGATGACGATGGGCCCACCACACTTCGCCGAGCCATCTTTTTGTGACGGCCGGATCGCTTCTGATAAAGAGAGAGGCGCTACGCAGCTCAGTGAGGGCCTTACCTGGCCAAATAAAAAACTAAAATAATTTAGAATGTTTGTGACTGACACGTGACCTGCAGATGCACCACGTGCGCTCGCTGTGTTTTAGCTCCCCCCCCTCCTCACCCAAAATCAAGTCAACTGACCACCCACCACCCACCCACCACCCATTACCACCACCCACCCACCACCCACCCACCACCACCCACCACCCACCCACCACCCATTACCACCACCCACCCACCACCACCCACCCATTACCACCACCCACCCACCCCTCCAGACAAACACACTGAAAGACCGCCGCATGTCCACACCTCTATTCGTAGTAGAGGTTTTTTTTTTGGGGGGGGGGGGGGGGGAGATCGCGTAAATGTATAAATGTGTTCGTCAAACCCGCCACCACCCGACGCGGACAATTCGTAAAGGTTTTTGACATCAACAGAACGCGGCCAAGCTCGTCACTGGCACAGCGCACCGCTTGTGTTGCAGAGCCAAGCCGCAGCACGGACAACCCGAGCACGACGTCTCGCCAGTGATTGCAACCGACATCGTCATCAGGGGGGGGGGGTCGATTGTCCACACCTTTATCCGTAGTCGAGTGTTTTTGTTGGGTTAGATCGCGTGGATATATGAGTTGTGTGAGTGTGTGTGTTCGCGTTGTCTCGTAGCCGCCACGTGCTTCGTCGCTCACGTTTCCTACCCGGCACGCATTTCGACATTATCCTTGCACGGTATCCATGCCGCAGCCTGCGCCCTTCCCCCCCACTGAAAGGCCTAGAACCGCGAATATATATGTGACGAAGGGCTATTGCTCGAAACGTCGCTATCATATAAATTATCCCCACCCCCCTCCCATTTCAGACTACGATGTTACAGAGGAAGGTGTAAGGATGTCGTTGCGTGTTCTATTTGTCGTCTTGGTTCTTTCGGTAAAGTCACGTAGAATGGAAATAATAAAAATAAAACATAATAAGATAATTCTCACGACGTTTCGGCCACAACGCAAGCAGCCGTCCTCGGGTGAAGAAGAGGTCTGCGAGAAAGACAGCGTCTGACAGACCTGTTCTTCACCTGAGGACGGCTGCTTGCGTTGTGGCCGAAACGTCGTGAGAATTATTTTAATACGTTTTATTTTTATTATTTTATTATTTCCATTCTACGTGACTTTACCGAAAGAACCAAGAAGATGAATCCCTGCAGTCACGAAAGCTTTAAATTGTTCTACTTGTATTTGTTAATGTGCCAGAACGAAATAAAACCACAACGCTCTACGCCGCGACAGTTTACGTTGCCTGCAACTCCTTAGATCCCAAATCAACGTCGTCGTTGTGACCAGCCATGGAGGAGGTGGTGGGGGGTGGAGAGGAGAGGGGTGGGCCACAGATTTGGGCTGCGTCGGATTTGACTCGTCGAGTATTAAATGGGAATCTAAAACACCTGTCTGAGTTGCCTTTGAATGAATGAAAAAGAACAGAATGCGCTGGGTGGGTGGGTGAGTGAGGTGGTGGGTGGGTGAGCGAGTGAGTGGGTGAGCTGGTGGGTGAGTGAGTGGGTGAGTGAGCGGGTGAGCTGGTGAGTGAGTGGGTGAGTGAGTGGGTGAGTGAGTGGGTGAGCGGGTGGATGAGCGAGTGGGTGAGTGAGGTGGTGGGTGGGTGAGTGAGTGGGTGGGTGAGCGGGTGGGTGAGCGAGTAGCTGAGTGAGCTGGTGGGTGGGTGGGTGAGTGAGTGAGTGAGTGAGCGGGTGGGTGAGTGAGTGGGTCAGTGGGTGAGTGACTAGGTGATTGAGTGGGTGATTGAGTGGGTGGGTGAGTGAGCGGGTGAGTGAGTGGGTGAGTGAGTGGGTGAGTGAGTGGGTGGGTGAGTGAGTGGGTGAGTGAGTGGGTGGGTGAGTGAGCGGGTGGGTGAGTAAATTCTCAAGGGGACCCGACACCGTGACACTCCCAGAAGGAAGTCCGTCGAGTGGCTGATGGGATGCGTCAAAAATAATAATAAAATAACATTGATAAATACTCCACGTGGGGGGGTAGAGTCGGGTGCGAGTTAGGCGTTTGGCGTCTGCTCGGTCTGCCCGTGTTGTTGTCGCTCGCTGCTTTGGGTCTAATTACGATGGGGAGTGCGCCGAGGAGCGAGTCGCGTTGTCGACCACATTCTTCAAAGGGCCCCGGCTAATTGACGACGCCGATCTCGTTAATTGGCCTTCCCGCACCGCGAGCCTCGGGCTGGGACAGAGCGGAGCAGCCAGGCGCGGGGTCGCCGGGGTCAACGCCTCCTCATCGCAGACACACGCATCGTCATCATCTTGGCACAACACATCCGCCTCCTCCTGGATCCCTCCTCGAAGACGCCCGTGTATAACCACGAAGTCGTTCACTCAACCACCCACTCAGCCACACACCCACTACCCTCCCAACCTGCCACTCACCCACTCAGCCACACACTCACTTACCCACCCACCCACTCACTCACCCACCCACGCTGCCACTCAACCACTCACGCATCCACACACTCACTCACCCACTACCCTCCCAACCTGCCACTCACCCACTCACTTAGCCACACACTCACTTAGCCACACACGCACTCATCTTCCCACCCTGCCACTCACCCACTCACTCACCCACTCACTCACCCACTCACTCACCCACTCACTCACCCACTCACTTAACCACACACTAACTCATCCACACACTCACCATCCCACCCTGCCACTCATCCACTCACTCACCCACTCACTCACTCATCCATACACTCAATCATCGACACACTCGCTCAATTAATCACACACTCACTAATCCATACAATCACTCAATCATCCACACGCTCACACACTCACCCACCCACCCTGCCACTCACCCACACACTCACCACCCGTGTAACCATCATCCGCCGTATCATCAGAACCCAGGTGGCCGGGTTCGCGGCACGCTAACCACTGCACCACCGCTCTCCACGCACACAACAGCGTTCCTCGTCGATGCCGTGGGACCAGATCGGAACTCAAGAGACCAAGAGTGACCCGGGCACCCCGAGATGCCGAAAGCGATAATAACATTCATACATCCACACATCGCCCGAGATCGCACGTACGCGGACAGACACGCGCGCGCACACACGCACATTCACACGCGGACCCCAATCACCACCGTCGTGATCACACCTCTATCCACGCCACGTCAACACCACCACCACCACCATCATCATCGTCGTCGTATCGGCATCACACCTCGACCGCGACAACTTCGTGTTTCTCTAAGCACGTGGGAGTGCCACATCGGGTGTGCAAAGGTCAGAGTACTATTACACACACACGTACACATATATATTTGCACAAGAGACAAAGATCCCCCGTATAGCCTTCAACAGACTGTTGGGGCAAGTGCTGTAAGCGAGTGGCCGGCACGGCAACGCGAGGTGGGATGGGTGGCCACCACCGCCACCCCCGGCCGCCTTTGTCTCCCCAGTGGCGATGTTTACGCACCACGCCAGGTACTCATTTGAGGCTGAGTCGACTTAGGGGAGGCTCAAAACCGGCTCAGATACTCGTCACTGGTGTTTTGGTCCGTGAGTGGGAATCGAACTCGGGTCACCGGATCGCAGCGCGGCGCGCTCACCACTATGCCACCGCTCCCCACTACAAAGACAAAGTTCCCCCGTATAGCCTGTAACAGACTGTAGGGGCAAGTGCTGTTAGCGAGCACCTATGAAGGCCGGCACCGTGGCACACGAGGGGGTGGGTGGTCAACACCAAGCTCGGCCGCCTTTGTCTCCCTAGTGGCGATGTTTACACATCGCACTGGCGACTCATTTAAGACTGAGTTGACCTAGGGGAGGCCCAGGACCGGTTTACATATTCGCGATCACTATTATTGGGTCACGAGCGGTGAATCGAACTCGGGTCGCCCGGTTCGTAGCGCAGTGCGGCTGACCACTACACGACCGCTCCCCCACACAAGACAAAGATCCCCCGGGTAGTCTGTCACAAGCTGTTGGGGCAAGTGCTGTTAGCGAGTGGCGCCTATGAAGGCCGGCACGGCAGCACGTGGCACACAAACTACGCACACGTGACAGACGATCTGCTGCTGCTGATGTCGCGTTGGCGGTGGCGTACAAACAACACCACCAACAACAACACAAACTCAACACGTGCCCTTTCAATAACAACAACAACACAAACTCAACACGTGCCCTTTCAATAACAACAACACAAACTCAACACGTGCCGTGTCAATAACAACAATAACAACAACAACACAAACTCAACACGTGCCGTGTCAATAACAACAACACAAACTCAACACGTGTCCTGTCAATAACAACAACACCCCCAACAACAACACAAACTCAACACGTGCCGTGTCAATAACAACAATAACAACAACAACACAAACTCAACACGTGCCGTGTCAATAACAACAACACAAACTCAACACGTGTCCTGTCAATAACAACAACAACACCAACAACAACACAAACTCAACACGTGCCGTGTCAATAACAACAACACAAACTAAACACGTGCCGTGTCAACAACAACAACATCCCCAACAACAACACAAACTCAACACGTGCCGTGTCAATAACAACAACACAAACTAAACACGTGCCGTGTCAACAACAACAACATCCCCAACAACAACACAAACTCAACACGTGCCGTGTCAATAACAACACCAACAACAACACAAGCTCAACACGTACCCTGTCAATAACAACAACATCACCACCACCACCACCTTGTGTGTTGCCTTCAAATGAAAATTAGAATAGGCGACGTTTCTGGGCCTTCTTCACAGCACGTTAATCAACCAATTCGTAGTACAACACATTCCTGCGGAGGGAGCTGGTAGGAACACGTTGGGTTGCTCGGTCAATGGCCAGGGTCAACGGCGGCGTGGTGTATTCCGCAAATATGCCCGACTGTGAGGGCGGGCACAAGCCGGCGTGAGTAGGTTAGACGTTGAGTTTTATAAGGGCACCACGGGGTGACCAGCCCCTCCCCACCCAGTCCCTCCCCACCCAGTCCCTCCCCACCCAGCCCCTCCCCACCCTCCCCTCTCCACTCAGCCCCACCCCTCCCATTGTTGGATTCACGACGGACGGACGGACACAATAATCCCCTGTGGGCTGGTGTAACCAGGAGGTTCCTACCAGTATAAGTCAATCAGAAATGTGAAGCAAGGAGTTGTTAGTATGCAAGGAGTTGTTAGTAAGCAAGGAGTTGTTAGTATGCAAGGAGTTGTTAGTAAGCAAAGAGTTGTTAGCAAGTAAGGACCTGTTAGTGCGCTGTTTTTGAGTTGTACGCCTTTTGACATCCTCTGGTCCAACACCAATGGAGACTAGGCTCTAAGAAAAGCTGTCTCGGGTGTGGACCAATCAACTTCAAGGAACGTGCATATCATTATCATCATCAGATTATTATTTGTTTCTTTCGGTTAAGTCACGTCTAAAGATAAAATAATAAATTAAATTAAATAATAGAATACGACGTTTCGATTGCAACACAAGCAATCATCATCAGGTATAATGAAATAGCGACATAAAATTTAACCAGAAAACTATAGACAGACATATTAGCAGACAGATATCACCAAGATACATAGCGAGAGCAACACAGGTAACAGAGAGGGGTGATCGTCTCTGTGTGGTGGCCTTAAATAGACAGAGGGGGGGGGGGCGGAGGCAGAGAGAGGGAGGAGGGTTAGAGAAAAAATTAGCATATCAATGAGTGGTCAACAGACGTGGTGCTGCGAATGCGATGGCACGGCAAGCAAGCCTGAAAATCAGGAGAAGGACACACTAAAATTAAATAACCTAGTAAAATATCGAAATGTAATGTAATACAACATGTAATGTATTACATTACATTTCGATATTTTACTTGATATGCTAATTTTTTCTCTAACCCTCCTCCCTCTCTCTGCCTCCGCCCCCCCCCTCTGTCTATTTAAGGCCACCACACAGAGACGATCACCCCTCTCTGTTACCTGTGTTGCTCTCGCTATGTATCTTGGTGATATCTGTCTGCTAATATGTCTGTCTATAGTTTTCTGGTTAGATTTTATGTCGCTATTTCATTATACCTGATGATGATTGCTTGTGTTGCAATCGAAACGTCGTATTCTATTATTTAATTTAATTTATTATTTTATCTTTAGACGTGACTTAACCGAAAGAAACAAATAATAATTCCTGCAGTCACGAAAGTTCTAAAATTAAGATCATCATCAGAGTTGTTTCGTTTTGTTTGCATTTAGACTGCTTGTGTTGTGGCTATTGCAAACATGAACCCTTGTAAAAAGGTGTCGGTTTTTGTACCAGATGAAAGGGTAAAAACCTATTACTAAGTAAGGAGTTGTTAGTAAGTAAGGGATTGTTAGCAAGTAAGGACTTGCCACTTGCTTTTTATTCGACGCGTGTGCGGCGATGACGCAGCCACCGATTGAGGGTCGAATTCGAACCGCGTTGTGTGATCGGCATCGCGCTCGCTGGAGCTGCTGATGCCTTCAGGGAAGTCGTGTCCTGTACACGCAATTGCGCACAATTCTGTGAGTCACTTATAACCGCTTTGCCGTTACTTATTGCCTATTATGGACTCAGACTATTGTCCTATCATCTCATCGAGTCCCTGGCCACGTAATAATATGCTACACAGTGGCAGTGGGGGTCGCAAAATTCCGATTTATTACTAATTAACCCAATGATCCGATCAAAATTTGGGATTTTGATCGGATCATTGGGGGGGGGGTACATGCCCCCCCATCTCCGGCTCCGCCAGCTCCCAGGGGGGTCTACAAAATCTTATTCCGGCCCTGGGGGCAACACGGAACGTGGGTGGGGAGGAGTGAGGGGAGGGGCTGTCAGCAATACGAGGAGGAGGAGGCGATGAGTGAATCTCCCGCGAGAACACGACCTGCATTTGAATGTCACTTCGCTACGAATGACACGTACACAGACAAAGACCCCCTCCCCCCACCCCACACACACACCACCCCATATAGCCTTGAACGAATTATCGGGGCAAATGTTGTGATTTAAGCGAGCAGCAACTGTGAATGTTAACACGGCACGCGAGAGGGGGGGGGGGGTCCGGTTAGAATCCACGCGCCCGGCCGCCTTTGTCTCCCCAGCACTGATGTTAACACACCGGGTACTCATTTGAGGCTGAGTCGACCCAAGGGGAGGAGGGCCCAGGACTGGATCGTTGAATCGAAGTCGAGTCGTAGCGCGGCGCATTAACAGCTACAAGGCAAAGATCCCCCGTGTAGCCTGCAACAGACTGTAGTGGCAAGTGCTGTTAGCGAGTAGCACCTATAAAGGCCGGCACGGCACACGAGGGGGTGGGTGGCCAGCAGCACGCCCGGCCGCCTTTGTCTCTCTAGCGGCGATGTTTACACACCGCACCAGGTACTCATTTGAGGCTGAGTCGACCTAGCGGAGGCCCAGGACCGGTCCAGATAATCGTCACCAGCGTTGGCCGTGAGCGGGAATCAAACCCATTCGCCACGAAGTGGCGGTAAACGTTACCACGAGGCTTGTGCCAGGCTATGTGCACCTTGAGGCCACGTGAAGTGTCGAACGCCCGCTGGCAGGTCACGGGGCAGACCCAGCAGGTGCCACGGGTCGGCTGATTGAGACGACCGAGATGACTGGCTGATGCACCACCTATGCCCCCGACTGTGCCAACTTGCTGTGCTTTAGCCACCCGGTGCTCCGCTCCTTGTTGTGAGCGTCGCTCCTCCGCCCTCCGTTGTTTTTGGAGGGCGACTGCCTCCAACTGCCCAGTAGCGTCCTTCACGAGCCTCCTCCACTGAGGCCGATCTTGACACCGCTGGTACGAGTCATTGGTAAGTCCACTCAGCTCCACGTCCTCCTGTACCACATCACTCCATCTCTTCTCTAGCCCGTGCCGCGCCCGTTTAGCCCCCTCGATCCGGCCGAACAAAAGCTGTTTAGGCATGCGGTGGCTGGGCATGCGGGCTACATGACCAAGCCAACGCAGCCTTGCCTGCCGGAGGAGCTCACCGATGGGACTTTGTCCAGATCTTTCAAGGATTTGGGAGCTCCTCACACAATCCAGCCTGGTTAAACCCAGGATGGGTTGTAGACAGCCCAGCCTAAATGTTTCTAACCAGCGGAGATGTTCCATTAGGGGCGTCCACGTTTCGCAAGCATAGAGAAGGGAGGGAATGACTGTGGCTGAGAAGACCTGAAGCTTCGTGTGGAGCGACAGACCAGGTAGCTTCCACACAGCGTTACGCAACCGATGAAAATATATTGCCGCTCGACTGATTCCGAGTGAGACCTCTGCTGTCAAACCGGAGCCGGTTATGAGCACACTGCCAGGGTATGGGAAACTCTCCACTCTCTCCACAACTGCCCCGTCACCGATTGGGAGTTGTGGGGATGGTTCAAAATACCCAGGCAGGTGCTTAGTTTTGGTGGGGGTGATGGTAAGGCCCCACCTCTTAGTGGCACGCTCCAGGTTCAGCAGCAGCGCCTCCAACTCCTCCTCTGAGTGAGCGGCAATCACCAGATCATCGGCATAACTGCGTCGTCAAACCCGCCACCACCCGACACAGCCAATTAGTGAACGGGTTGTCACGTAAACGGAACGTGCCAATTCCTTACGAGTACAGCACCACCGGTGCGATGGAGAGTTAACCCACTTACAATAGTAAATGTAAATTGGAGGGTAAACCCACATCATTTACAACAACAAAAAATTTAAATGTAAATTGTTAATTTTGCGGGTTTACTCTCCAACACACCGGTTAGTGCTGAACGAGTAACGAATTGGCCACGTTCTGTTTACGTGACAAACCTTGACTAATTGGCTGTGTCGGGTGGTGGCGGGTTTAACGACACATTTATATATTTACGCGATCTAACCCAAAACAACCTCTATTATTCATAAAGCCTACGTGTTAAACTAACCTCTATTATGGATAATATTGGTCGTGAAATCCCGCTACTTGCCACGTGTCAAACTGAGTCTGACGTCGGTTTCCTTCGACTCGGGAGAGAACTCTGGAGGCCAGGGCGAGTCTCGATTTGAAGCTTTCTCGACTGCAAGGATTCATATTCTTAGGTGTTTTCGGTAAAGTCACGTAGGTAAAAAATTTAAAATGAATAAAGGTAAAATAAAAATAAAATAAAAATCACGACGTTTCGGAGGCAACGCAAGCTTCCGTCTTCAGGTTGAACCGTCACAGCACGCTTTACTTGATACAGCAATTGTGTTGTGACGGTTCCACCTGAAGACGGAAGCTTGTGTTGCCTCCGAAACGTCGTGATTTTTATTTTATTTCTATTTTACTTTTATTAATGTTAATTTAAAATTTTTACCTACGTGACTTTACCGAAAAAACCTAAGAATAGGTCGAGTCTCGTTCGCAAGCGTGAGCTGGGCCATCAGCATGGTGCCAGTCAGGGGACGATCATTGCCGCTGCTGCTGCTGCTACGTGCGCGCGTATAATTCCAATTGAGGCACTTGCGGGGTGCAATTGAAGGGTTTGGCAAATGGATAGACCAAAGTCGATCGAGGTAGAGAGAGAGAGAGAGACGGTGCACACAGAGACACGTGGGGAGACAGGCAAGAGACAGAGGTCAGAGGTCAGACACAGAATGTGATAAAGCCGAGTGGGACCCAGAGTGAAGCAGCAGCAGCAGTCGGGGTGATTGATGATTCAGCACTCACCGATTCACTCCACCCATTTGCACGCTCACCCACTCACTCACCCAACCATCCACTCACTCACTTACGTAACCGCTCGCTCACCCATTCACCCACTCACCCATCCACCAATCTGCTCGCTCACTCACCCACTCACCCACTCACTCACCCACTCGTCCGCTCACTCACTCACTCACTCACCCACCAACCCAATTACTCACCCACCAACCCAATTACTCACCCACTCACTCACCCACCCGCTCACTCACTCACTCACCCACCTATCCACTCTCCCACTCACTCGCCCACCCACTCACCCACCCACCCGCAAACTCACCCACCCATTCACCCTCTCACTCACCCACCCATCCGCTCGCTCACCGACCCACCCACCCAACCACCAATCCGCTCACCCATTCACTCCACTCACCCGCTCACTCACTCACTCACCTACCCAACTACCCACCCATCCACTCGCTCACCCATTCACTCGGGCTCCTCACCAACTCACCACTTCGCTTCGCTCTCTGCATCCCCGTTGGGGAATCCCTCTCCCGTCATCGTCTCTTCAACCACCCGAGCTCTCGCGAGAACGACAGAAACATTGCCCCACTCTACACGCGCCCTGCAACCACTCTCGCCTCTCACAACTCCGATGGTGCTGTCCGTTGCTGGCCGCTTAACGTCGTTGGGGCCCCATTTGGGCCCTCTGTGCTCAGCCACTGAGTTCAACCCCCCCCCACCTCTGCATCTCATGACATCCCAATCTCTCATCATAAAGTGATAGAGGGGGGTAATGAAGGGGGGGGGGGGTGGCCCCCCAAAAATATTCTGCTTAGCCTCCCCCCCTCCAACCAGTAGGGCAGCAGCACCACCACCACTGCCACGCGTGCACGGAAAGGGTTAAGTGAAGAGTTTTTGTGACTTAAGCCCCCCACCCCTCTCTCCCACTCTCCCTCCTCGTGTCCTCCTCCTCCACCGCCCCCACTCCCTCCCTGTGTTACTGTGGGGAGTTGGGGGTGTTGTGGGGGGGGGGTTGTCGGTGGGGAGGTCACGGTGTGAGTAACTCCATCAGAGTGAGCGCCGCAGCTGCCATCAGCACCAACAACACGACAAATGGGAGAATCAATTCTGACAAAACAGCTGATTTACAAATTGACGCGTGGAGGGGGCCGTGGGCGGGGGAGGGTGGGAGGAGGGAAAGGTGGGTTGATGAAATTCACACCTCTTGACTAGCCCCCCCCCCCTACACCACCACCTGGGGGATGCCAGATTTCAAAGTGTACCCAATCGCCATCCTTTACTCTGACCGCGAGCGGCTCATTTACAGAGTGCACTTCAAAAACGGACGATGGAATCACGCGGAGGTCCTCAGCGTTTCACGCTCGGCGTGAAACGCTGAGCTCGGCGTGAAACGCTGAGCTAAAATAATTCTCACGACGTTTCGGCCACAACGCAAGCAACCGTCCTCAGGTGAAGAACAGGTCTGTCGAGAAGACAGTCTGAATGACACGCCCCATGCTTGGAGCGTCTATTTCCCCCTC
This sequence comes from Lampetra fluviatilis, assembly GCF_964198595.1. Taxonomy (NCBI): domain Eukaryota; kingdom Metazoa; phylum Chordata; class Hyperoartia; order Petromyzontiformes; family Petromyzontidae; genus Lampetra; species Lampetra fluviatilis. The sequence goes on from NC_136336.1 coordinate 3,113,647, forward strand.
CAACCCAGCTTAAATAGACGCTCCAAGCCTGGGGTGTGTCATTCAGACTCTGTCTTCTCGACAGACCTGTTCTTTACCTGAGGACGGCTGCTTGCGTTGTGGCCGAAACGTCGTGAGAATTATTTAATTATGTTTTAGTTTTATTATTTTATTATTTCCATTCTACGTGACTTTACCGAAAGAACCAAGAAGATGGTTGTTGTTGTTGTTGTTGTTGTTTTTCGCTGCCGAAAAAAAAGTGACGTCACGCGACGTCGCTTGACCCTGGGCTCGCTTCGCGGGCAGTGCCGGATTATCGTCAGTAGCAAAAGTAGCTACAACATATATGTAGTAGCTACGTCATATGTAGTAGCTACTACATATGAAGTAGCTACTACTACACATGTAGTAGCTACGGGCCCCGCACTTTCAAGGGCCCCGCGCTAAATGCTTTCAAGCTATCAATTCCGGTTCGGTGATTCTGCACTTGCTCTATTACTATAGTACTATACCGCCTTAAACTTTTACGAACGACTGGGTGTTTAAGGTTAGCGATTTGTCGCATGATCTGGCTGTATAACAAATGAAAAAATACAATTACTTTACTGTGCAAGTTAAACATTTATTTGCTTTAATATTCACGTGTTTTTGTTTTAATTTAGGGCCCCTTCATAACATACGCTACAAACCCCGCACTCGCTTAATCCGGCACTGGTAACATAGACACGTTACACACTCCGCCTCCCGCCTTGCCCGAGCAGCTTCAGTTTGGGTGACTCGAGGCGGCTGAACGGGCGCGGCACGGGCTGGAGAGGAGATGGAGCTGATGCGGTACGAGCTGAGTGGACTTTGCCGATGAGCGGTACCAGCGGTGTCAAGATCGGCCTCTGTGGATGAGGAGGCTCGTGAAGGACGCTGCTGCTGATGGGGAGTTGGAGGCAGTCGCCCTCCAGCAACAGCGGATGGAAGAGGAGCGACGCTCACAACAACGAGCGGAGCGTCGGGTGGCTAAAACGCAAGTTGGCTCAGTAGGTATCACAGGTGGTGCATCTGCCAGTCACCTCAGTCACTCAACCCATGGCACCTGGGTTTGTGCCGTGACCTCCTGCCGGCGAGCATTCGACAATTCACGTGGCCTCAAAGTGCACCTAGCCTGGCACGAGCGGCGTGGTGACGTCACCATGACTTCGTGGCGAATGGCAACTATTGTGTATATCTGTATGTGTGCATTCCTGACTCTGCCTATGCATGTTCTATCCACTGCTGGACCCATATCTTTAACCTGCGAGCATTTTCTCATGCACGTGATCGTAATCTACGATTGAAATCATCATCATCATCATCATCCTCAACCTCAACTTCATCATCATCAACCTCATCATTATAACCATCGACCTCGTCATCACCAGCATCATCACCTGTGGAGAAGAGACCGGAGATGGTTAAGCAGCATCTTTATCTTCAAGGCAACCTCAAGTCCTTACTTCCACTCATCATCGAAAACCAACCACGAACCCTCCGACTCCTCTCCCTCATATCGCCCCCCCTCCCACCTTTTCACATCTTTGTCAATCCTTCTGGGGCCAAACGATCATGGTACCCACCACTCGATAATCGGATGTGCGTGTCGTGTACGGCAGCGCTCCCGTGACCCTTGACCCGTTGTCGCCTGGCGTTCGCGTGCGAGGGTGTCACGAACGCATCCTCTTCACCAGGGGGGTCCCCAACCCCCGGGCCGCGAACCGGTAACCGGTCCGTGGCCTGTTAGGAACCGGGCCGCACAGCAGCAGGAGGAGAGAGCGGTGAGTCCGTGCGTGGCCCGCCCCCATTACTCTTTGGTTCTTTCGGTAAAGTTACGTATAAAGATAAAATAATAATTTCGATTTAAAGCTTTCGTCACTGCAGGGATTCATCTTCTTGGTTCTTTCGGTAAAGTCACGTAGAAGGGAAATAATAAAATTATGAAAATAAAACATAATAAAATAATTCTCACGACGTTTCGGCTATAACGCAAGCAGCCGTCCTCGGGTGAAGACCAGGTCTGTCGGGGAGACAGCGTCTGAATGCAGCCGTCCTCACCTGCGTTGTGGCCGAAACGTCGTGAGAATTATTTTATTATGTTTTCTTTTTATTATTTCCCTTCTACGTGACTTTACCGAAAGAACCTGGAAGATAAAATAATAAATTAAATACTAGCATACGACGTTTCGATTGCAACACATGAGCAATCATCATCAGGTATAAATGAAATAGAAACACAAATCTAGTATACTTAGAAATGTAATGTAATACAACAGAGAGTCGGATAACATAACAGCCCCCGTTATTTTATTATTGACCACTTCTCTCCGCGCCTCTCTCCGCACTGCGCGTGCATCTCAGTCACAGTGTTGGTGAGCCCACGAGCTCTAACCCCTAGTAGCCACGATGAGTAAAAAAACAACGTCGCTGGAGAGCTTCTTTAAAAAGGAGAAAAGACCCAATGATGACCCCCCCCCCACCCGCCCAGGTCCGTGAAAAATTTGTCTTCCACGAAACCGGTTCCTGATGCTAAAAATGATGGGGACCGCTGCTCCACACCCGGAACGGAATCCCAACAACTTTAGCTTCGTCAGCTCAGCCCGAGTGGTCGCCCGCTCGCCGCTGGGACGCGAGACCCGTGGCGGGCAACAGAGTGGCCGCTAAACCGCTGCGCCACCGCTCCCCACGTCAAACAAACACCGCCTGAAATCTTGACTTAGAGCTTTCGTGACTGCGGGAATTCGTATTCTTGATAGGTGCATATAACAAAAATAACCAAAACAAAAACGACGACCCAACAATATAAACACCGCCTCCTCCACGCAACGCGCCATGCACGTGCGCGGTGTCGTTCCGCAGAGGGGAGCCACCCTCGTCACGGTGCTCGCTAATGACCGAGAGAGCCCCAGAGGATGCCAGCGACACCCTCCAATCACCGACTCGCCAACATCGTCACCGTGCCGTGGTGAGAAGTCGCGAATCTCAAACCTCCCACGGGTTCCACACCCCCCCCCCGCACACCCCCCCCCCTCCCGCAAACGATCTCAGTGTCCAACAATAATCGTCACCAGCCAATGCTGCACCCCCACGCTACAGCACTGGGAGGTTGGGGGTGGTGGGGGGGAGAAAGAAGAACCGAAGGCTTTGCAGTGAATGGGGAACAGGGAAGGGAGACGGGAGAGGGAAGGGGGGCAGAGAGCGAGAAGGGAATCGGAGGCAAAGGATGAGACAGGAAAGGGAGCAACTGGAGCCAACGGTGCGTGAGAGACGAGGGGAGGGAGGAAGCTGCGTCAGGGGCATCGACGCCGCCGCTGCTGCTGCTGCTGCACGGAGCGGCGTCTGTTTTCACAGTGGGCGGTGACGGGGAGAGGGGAGGGGTTAAGAGTGTGGGGGGGGGGCACACGGAAGGCGCGTGGTTTATGGGAGGCTTGAGCTGATTTGAATCGAGAGATGCATACTCAGACAATTGGCATCTTTTCCACATTGGTCCCTCCACTTTAGAGCAGAGGTCGCAAATGGGTTTTGATTCCTTACCCGTACCCGTACCCGGCCGCAACAGGTTCGCAAACGGGTAACCGTACCCGGCCGGGTACGGATACGGGTTACCCATACCCTACCCGATACCCGGCTGGGTACAGGTAGGGTACGGGTATCGGGTACCCGATTGCAACCTCTGGGATGAAGCCATGTTGCAGGCGCGGGTGGGTTGATTCTAGGAACTTGAATTGTGAGAAGAGTCAAGACGTTGGGAAATGAGTGACAAACGGTGACTCACCAGTGACTCACGGCCTTACCCGTACCCGTACCCGGCCGCACCAGGGTCGCAAACGGGTACCCGTACCCGGCCGGATACGGGTAGCCGGGTATCGGGTAGGGTACGAGTCTCGGGTACCCGATTGCGACCTCTGCTTTAGAGGCCGACCGAAATTCGGTTTCGATTTCTGCGTCGAAAGTTGGCAAATGGCCTCTTTCGGCATGGTTTCGGTTTCGGCCGAAAGTCAATTTTTTACTTTCGGTTTCGGCCGAAACCAGAAATTCAGTTTCGGTCGGCCTCTACTCCACTTTACACATCCCATCAGTCGCGCTGCATTCTGGGAGTGCGTTAGAGCAGTGGGATTGTAGTCCGGCACGAAGCAAAACTTTGGACCGGTTTTCACTTTCAGTGTCTCATCAGCAGTACGGGAGATGTGCGGCGGACACGTTCCGTAAAATGGAAAAATCAAAGAATCAGCAAACTGTTGCCACTGTGGTGAAGCCTAAACCGTCGAACAGATCACCGACGAGTGTGCGCCACCCACGCACACCCTGGCAGTACCGCTGCAATCCATACAGCATCTACTACCGCCTCGGATTAGTTGAGGGGCCTTGACATTGAACTATGACGTCATGTCTACAATCCATACAGCGTCTACTACCGCCTCGGATTGGTTGAGGGGCCTTGAAATTGAACTATGACGTCATCTATACAATCCATACAGCATCTTGGATTGGTTGAGGGGCCTTGACATTGAACTATGACATCATCTCTATAATCCATACAGCGTCTACTACCGCCTTGGATTGGTTGAGGGGCCTTGACATTGAACTATGACGTCATCTATACAATCCATACAGCATCTACTACCGCCCTGGATTGGTTGAGGGGCCTTGACATTGAACTATGACGTCATCTATACAATCCATACAGCATCTACTGCCGCCTTGGATTGGTTGAAGGGCCTTAACATTGAACTATGACGTCATGTCTACAATCCATACAGCATCTACTACGCCTCGGATTGGTTGAACGGCCTTGACATTGAACTATGACGTCATGTCTACAATCCATACAGCATCTACTACCGCCTCGGATTGATTGAACGGCCTTGACATTGAACTATGACGTCATGTCTACAATCCATACAGCATCTACTACCGCCTTGGATTGGTTGAGGGGCCTTGACATTGAACTATGACGTCATCTCTACAATCCATACAGCGTCTACTACCGCCTTGGATTGGTTGAGGGGCCTTGACATTGAACTATGACGTCATGTCTACAATCCATACAGCATCTACTACCGCATCGGATTGGTTGAGGGGCCTTGACATTGAACTATGACGTCATCTATACAATCCATACAGCATCTACTACCGCCTTGGATTGGTTGAGGGGCCTTGACATTGAACTATGACGTCATCGCTGCAATCCATACAGCATCTACTACCGCCTCGGATTGGTTGATGGGTCTTAACATTGAACTATGACGTCATCTCTACAATCCATACAGCGTCTACTACCGCCTTGGATTAGTTGAAAGGCCTTGACATTGAACTATGACGTCATCTCTACAATCCATACAGCGTATACTACCGCCTTGGATTAGTTGAGGGGCCTTGACATTGAAATATGACGTCATGTCTACAATCCATACAGCATCTACTCGCGCCTTGGATTGGATGAAGGACCTTGACATTGAACTATGACGTCATCTCTACAAACTGCTCCATCGTTTTAATGCAAGCAAATTGCTTCCATTAAATTTCGATTTAAAGCTTTCGTGACTGCAGGGATTCATCTTCTTGGTTCTTTCGGTAAAGTCACGTAGAAGGGAAGTAATAAAATAATAAAAATAAAACATAATAAAACAATTCTTCCCTTCTACGTGACTTTACCGAAAGAACCAAGAAGTTGCTTGCATTAGTTATACTTTCGAGGCCCACGCAGCAGGAGCAGCAGCATCACATCGGCATAGCTGTCAACCCATACGGTTGTGGGGCCGTCCATAAATGACGTCACGCACCTAAAGGGGGGGGGGGGGGTCAGATATTTGTAACGATGTGTGACGATGGGGGGAGGTTTGAGAAATGTGACGTCACATCAAAATGCGCAACTTTAAATAAATATAGACAACACGTTTTACTTAATTCAATAGGCTTTTTAAAATAAATGTTTTCTCCTACAACATCAGAGTGCAGCGGCACATTAAATACGCACTACAATGACAATAGCTTAAAGCGATTTGAAGCATGTAAAACAAAATTGGTGGGGGGGGGGGGCAGAGCTTTGTGACGTCATATTTGAGGGGGGAGGGTCTGACTTTTCGTGACGCCGTGTGACGAGGGAGGGGGGGGTCAAAAATCGTCCAAAATCGCGTGACGTCATTTACGGACGGCCCCTTACTTGTGTTCTTGTACAGAGAACTTTAGTTTTCAGGCGTACAGCCGTTACAATACGGCCAATTTGTTTGTGTTTCACCCTTATGATTTCAAGTTCAAAGTTAATTTATTTTCACTTATTAGGTGTAGCCCTGTGAGCCATTCGGCTCTTGAATCGGGTGCAACCGCAACAAACAAAAAACAAAAACATGAACCAAAAACATCTTAAAGTGAATATGTGACTGAGTGCAAACAGAAAATCCAAGAAAAGACAGCAACATATTGCAGAAAAAGCACCGTACACAAAAATGTGCAAACATCCCAATGGGATGCAAGTCAAACAACAACAACAACCACAAGACAACTTAGATTAAGGCCATCAGTCTAACTCTGTACTACAACAAACAAATATGACCAAACAAAAAAACTGATCGAAAATCACCAAAATAAAGCCATAAAAGCAATGAAACAGCAGTGGTCATAGGAACTGTGACCGAAGTTTCACAATAAACGACATAAACAACATGTACCACCAAACTCTGCAGCCACAGCTGGCTGCATGAGTCACTCCACAGCAGCAGCAGCATCAGATGGAGTATCAACATTTTTCAATGCACCTTTAAGATCAGCGCACTAAATCAAAACACAGATGATTTCACTCTGCAGGATGAACGTTGAGATGTATAAGAGCACGGGGTGACCAGTAACCTCAGTAGGGTCTGAATTGGTCTGTAATAAGGTAGGGCATTGATCCGACATCAAAACGGTGAATGCGTTAGCCATACTCGCGCCATTTCAGGTGCTCCGCTCCCGTTTGAATTCACTCTACAAAGCGTGGGACTAAACATCTATCACACATCTGTTGGCGAATGTTACCCGCCGCTCGAGTGAGCGTGCGTGTGTGTGTGTGGGTACGAGTGGGGAGCGGTGGTAAAGTGGTTAGCGCGCTGCACTACGAACCCGGCTACCCAAGTTCGATTCCCGCTCACGGCCAAACACCAGTGACGATTATCTGAGCCGGTTATGGGCCGCCCCTATGTCGCCTCAGCCTCAAATGAGTACCTGGTGTGGTGCGTAAACATCGCCACTGGGGAGACAAAGGCGGCCAGGCGTGGTGCTGGCCACCCACCCCCCTCGTGTGCCGTGACGGCCTTCACAGGTGCCACTCGCTAACAGAACTTGCCCCAACAGTCTGTTACAGGCTATATGGGGGATCTTTGTCTTTGCGTGCGTGAGTCAAGTCGGTGGAGCGGTGGCGCAGTGGTTTGTGCGCTGGGCTACGGCCACTGTCGACCCGAGTTCGATTCCAGCTCATCTGGTGATTATCCGAACCTGTGCTGGACCCTCCCCTAGGTCGACTCAGCCTCCAAAGAGTACCTAGCGCAGTATGCAATAGACATCAGCACTGGGGAGACAAAGGCGGTCGGGTGCTAGCCACACGCGACCTTCGTGTGACGTGTTGACTTGCGCAGGTCGGGCAGCAGCAATTGCCCCGACAGTCAGTTGTGTCCATATTGGGGGATCTTTGTGTGGTTTTCATCTCGTGGTAGGAGAACTTTGCACACACACACACATATATGTTTTAAACCTTTGCCAAGTCAGCCGCGGTATTTGTACGCATGTGCCAGTCCCCGTCTCAGGAATGTGGAATTCCCCCAGTTGGTGCACGTGTGTGGGTGTGTGGGTGTGCGCGTGTTTCTACCCCCGCCACGTGGATCGCTGCAGTACTGCGCGCCCCCTGGATATTCAGACTCAGAATATTCACTTACGGCTGGAGAAATCCGATGAGCTATGAAGCTCTTTTTCACAGACGTCCAGTCGGAGCACGGGGTAAGAATGTCACAACAACGAGCAGTACAAAAACACAATGGTTGTGCAAACACAAACAAATACAACACGAAATCATCCATTCTAGATTTGAAGCTTTCGTGACTGCAAGGATTCATACTCGTGACTTTGCCGAAAAAACCTAAGAGTACGAAATCATCCCCAATCCTACCAGGCAAAGCCCCACTGAGGCATCAACTTATTCTGCAGAAGCAACCTGGCTATCACAAATGATAGCTCAACAAAGTGGCCACATAATTTGTACAAAAATAGCGTCAAAATCATGTAAAATCTCAACTGCGCGTTGCTAAATGTGGAGGGAAGAACCGGAGGGCCTAGAGAGGAAATGCACGGGGAGAGAGAAACACCGCAAACTCCAAATACACAGCAACAGGCGTCAGGGTCGGGATCGAACCCACCACCTCCTGTACACCAGGCGAGGTAGTTAACATCTCCTAGACACCGTGATGATGACGAGAGAGAGAGACACGCAAACTCCAAATATACAGCAGCAGGCGTCAGGGTCGGGATCGAACCTTGGAACTCCTGTACACCAGGCGAGGTAGTTAACATCTCCTAGCCACCGTGATGATGATGAGAAAGAGAGAAACACCGCAAACTCCAAATACACAGCAACAGGCGTCAGGGTCGGGATCGAACCCACCACCTCCTGTACACCAGGCGAGGTAGTTAACATCTCCTAGACACCGTGATGATGACGAGAGAGAGAGACACGCAAACTCCAAATATACAGCAGCAGGCGTCAGGGTCGGGATCGAACCTTGGAACTCCTGTACACCAGGCGAGGTAGTTAACATCTCCTAGCCACCGTGATGATGATGAGAAAGAGAGAAACACCGCAAACTCCAAATACACAGCAACAGGCGTCAGGGTCGGGATCGAACCCACCACCTCCTGTATACCAGGCGAGGTAGTTAACATCTCCTAGCCACCGTGATGATGATGAGAGAGAGAGACACGCAAACTCCAAATATACAGCAGGCGTTAGGGTCGGGGTCGAACCCACGACCTCCTGTATACCAGACGAGGTAGTTAACATCTCCTAGCCACCGTGATGATGAGAGAGAGACACCGCAAACCTCAAATATACAGCAGCAGGCGTCAGGGTCGGGGTCGAACCTTGGACCTCCTAGATACCAAGCGAGGAAGATAACATCTCGCCATCGTGGTGTCCCTTTATTAACGTAGCTCAACGCATTTGCCAATGCAATAGGCGACGTTTCGGGCAAAAGCCCTTCTTCATAGCATGTGAAATAGAGAGACAAAATGGGTAGGAATTGTAGAATATATAATCGTCACCTCGACCTGTTTTCTGGTTGAACGTATGACAGTGAGTGGTGCACAAGCACACACAACAACAGTTCACAACAACAACAATGTGCCGGTAACACTGCCCTCAGTATAAGCATATACTGAGCGACGTTTCACGTAAATGGCCCTTGTTCATAGCAGAATTTCCAACTTTTTCTGCTACGAATGACCATTGCTCATCATCCCTACGGGGGTCGGTAAAATATGTACCACTTTGTGGGGAAGTCAACAGCGGTTGACCAGAAAGAGGGGATTTCTACCGACGCCTCCAATGCTTATTCGAGCATAAAATATTCACTCGCGGTTCGCCAGCATTGGTTAAAGCGAGCCTGACTACTGATGAGTCAGTGAATGTCAAAACCAATCTTTGCCTATAACATCTGGCAGTTTTACCAGTGTAATAAAAGACTTCGTCACACACTGCTGGTCTCCGTTGCTCTTTTATTTAGCTTCCTTCTCGCACCCCGCTGGTCCCGACAGCGGACCAGCGTCTCCTCGCGCGCGCCGTGCACGCGCTCCCTCGTCAGTCCTTCCACTCCCCCACTCCGCACGCCGCTGGCCGACGGTGTGCCGAAGCTCCTCCAGCCACGTGGCTGATGGCGCGGATCCCCTCCGGCCACCCAACGTGGTCCAGCTTCGTGACTCTTTCAACTGACCCGGAGCCCTTCCGGGCTCCCACCTATATCCCCTTTACCACGTGATCCTGTCTCCTCCCCTTCCGGAACGTCAGATCCGGCCTTCCCATAGCGCCCTGCTGGCTCCACCCCCATTCACCTCGCTTCCGATTGGACCCGAGGTGAACGGCGGGCCCTCCCATATTCCCCCATACTGGGCTCCGCCCCCCAATACTCCGGGCCGTATGATTGGGCCAGAGCCCAGCAGCGATCCCCGTTTACGCTCGCATTACACCAGCATTGGCTCAAGCGAGCCTGACTCTACTGATGATACACTGAATGTCAAAACCAGTTCTTGCCTTTAACATCCAGCAGTTTTACCAGCATTGGCTCAAGCGAGCCTGATTTTACTGATGAAACACTGAAAGTCAAAATCACTCCTTGGGGGCCGTCCATAAATGACATCAAGCACCTGGGGGGGGGGGGGTCAGACATTTGAGACGATGTGTGACGAGAGGGGGGGGGGTGAGAAATGTGACATCACATCAAAATGCGCAACTTTAAATACATATATAAACGTCGTGAGAAATTTTTTGATATTTATTTTATTTTATTATTTCCCTTCTACGCGACTTTACCGAAAGAACCAAGAATATAAATATATTATTGTTATAACAATAATGTTTTTAAATTAATTTTCATTATTAACTATTTGATTATTTAAATTTACTAAGGTCACCTTTTATTTATTCCATGAAGGAGCATTTTGCTTCTCCATGGGAGAATGGAGAAGCATACATTTTGAACATTTTCAAAATGATTGTTATTAAAAAAATTATTCTAATGATTGTACCAGGGCTTTTCATTCTGTGGAATGAATATGATTGATATAATCGTACTCTGCATTTAGCTTCGTTCTACTACAAAGTTTCAAGTATTTTTTATAGTTATAATTTTTTTCAATATTTTATAATTATAAGATAATTTCAATACAATATTCTGAACATCTGCAGTTTTAGTTAGACGTTGAATATTTTCAAGTGAATTTTATGCTCAATTTAAGCTTTCCAACGCCTTTTTAATACGTGTTTTCTCCTACAACATCAGAGTGCAGCGCCACATTAAATACGCACTACAATGACAATAGTTTAAAGCGATTTGAAGCATGTTTTATTTTCAAAATAGAAATATGGTTTTGGGGGGGGGGGGGCAGAGCTTTGTGACGTCATATTTGAGGGGGGGGGTCTGACTTTTTGTGATGCCGTGTGACGAGGGGGGGGGGTCAAAAATCGTCCAAAATCGCGTGACGTCATTTATGGACGGCCCCTTGCCTATAACATCTGGCAGTTTGACCACCATTGGTTCATCGCGTAAATTATTTTATTTCTACCCACGTGACTTTACCGAAAGAACCAAAGAGTATGGATTCCTGCAGTCACGAAAGCTCCAAATCAATATTGTAGAGACACGATCACGTGGTCTCTCCGCTGTTGCGCCAGTCACAGTGCTGAGCACTGGGAGAGCCTCCATTGGTCGGTTGGAAGGACACGTGACCGGGAGCGGAGAGCTCAGGTCGGGACACAGCAGGGGGCGTGGTCGAGGGCGGGTCGAGGGGATAAAGGGGGGGGGGCGCCGAGGGGGTAGGGGCCGTCCATAAATGACGTCACGCGATTTTGGACGATTTTTGACCCCCCCCTCGTCACGCGCCGTCTAAAAAAGTCAGACCCGCCCTCAAATATGACGTCACAACGCTCTGCCCCCCAAATAAAACATGCTTCAAATCGCTTTAAACTATTGTCATTGTAGTGCGTATTTAATGTGGCGCTGCACTCTGATGTTGTAGGAGAAAACATTTATTAAAAAGTCTATTTAATAAACTAAAACGTGTTGTCTATATTTATTTAAAGTTGCGCATTTTGATGTGACGTCACATTTCTCACCCCCCCCCTCGTCACACATCGTCACAAATGTCTGACCCCCCCCCCTAGGTGCGTGACGTCATTTATGAACGGCCCCTTAGCTGGAAATAGTGGGTTCTGTAGCGTGTGAGTATTTAATGTGGCGCTGCACTCTGATGTTGTAGGAGAAAACATTTATTATAAAGTCGATTTTATTAAGTAGAACGTGTTGTCTATATTTTTTTTAAGTTGCGCATTTTGATGTGACGTCACATTTCTCACCCCTCCCCCTCGTCACACATCGTCACAAATGTCTGACCCCCCCCCTAGGTGCGTGACGTCATTTATGGACGGCCCCTTAGCTGTCAATCGTGGGTTCTGTAGCGTGTGAGCTACAGACCCGTTCGCTAGCTAACTCACACACACAGTGACCGGTATAGGGCAGCATATCCACACTTGATTATAGAACCCGGTGATCAGTTAGTTGTTTATTAATAAAGAGTTGCCTCCGCTGAACAGGATGTGTGCCTCCGAAATTACACACGCTACACGAGTCTGACGCTGCTGATGATACACTGAATGTCAAAACTAATTCTTGCCTATAACATTTGGCAGTTTTACCAGCATTGGCTCAAGCGAGCCTGACTCTGCTGATGATACACTGAATATCAAAACCACTCCTTGCCTATAACATCTGACAGTTTTACCAGAATTGGCTCAGGCGAACCTGATTTTACTGATGATACACTGAATGTCAAAACCAGTTCTTGCCTATAACATGTGGCAGTTTAACCAACATTGGTTCATGCGAGTCTGACTGCTGATGAGACAGTGAATGTCAGAACCAGCTCTTGCCTATAACATCTGGCAGTTTTACCAGCATTGTTTCAAGCGAGCCTGACTCTACTGATGATACACTGAATGTCAAAACCACTCCTTGCCTATAACATCTGGAAGTTTTACCAGCATTGGTTCATGCGAGCCTGACTCGAGCTTGACAATGGGACACGGAACGTGAAAACACGTCTAGAGTTCTTCTCGTATTGAACCAATGCTGCCTATAACATCTGGAAGTTTTACCAGCATTGGTTCATGCGAGCCTGACTCGAGCTTGACAATGGGACACGGAACGTGAAAACACGTCTAGAGTTCTTCTCGTATTGAACCAATGCTGCGGACATTGTACATTCCCAGAAGGAAGGCCGTGTGGCTGATGGGATGTGTTAAACCAGGCGTGGGGAACGTCCGGCCCGTGGGCCGTACAAGGCCCGCGAAATCATTTGGGTCTGGCCCTGCCAAGGCAACCGCAGGCGGGACTCGAAATTCAATAAATCTAGGAGCAAACCTGGAAAAGCAGCTGCGAGTAGCAACATCGTCAATACCGGCTAACATCACACGCCTCGCCAGAGAGAAGCAGTTCCAGCCATCGCATTAGGGGTGAGTGAATTAAATGTTTGACCAAATATAACGGGCTAATTTTCAAGTTGATAATTTTGTATGGCCCGCGAATGATGTCATAAATATCCAAATGGCCCTTGGCAGAAAAAAGGTTCACCACCCCTGTGTTAAAACAATAGCTTGCGTTGTTTTCTGTGGAGGTGACGGACAGACATTTGTGAATAAGGTTAATTGGCTGTCATACTCTTTGTTTTGTCGGTAGGTGGGAAAGCTGCAGCCCCTAAAGGCCCCCACGCCTTAATCCGACCCCCGGCTGCCCCCCTTGCACGGCTTGACCCTTCGTCCTGTAAGGCCAGAACAATGACCCTTGGGCTACACCCATTTCACACCCTTTTAAAACAGTCTGCCTCAGCAGCGGACCATGCTTTCCCCCCTGATGACGGACGCTTGTGTTGCGCCCGAAACGTCGTCATTTAATTTAGTTGTTTTTATTTAATTTTTTACCCACGTGACTTTACCGAAAAAAACAAAGAGTGTGAGTCCGTGCAGTCACGAAAGCTTCAAATCTAGAATTAATTGGCTGTCATTTGTGGCCAGGTCGCTTCTGAAAAATAAGTTAACTCAGTGGCATTTTACCTGATAAGCTGCAAAGAATATAGTTCAGTGTTATTTGTTTATGTTTAAGTGTTTTGTTTACCATTTTCTATATTTTCTATATAACTCCTATCGTGTTTTTTTTATTGTTGTGGTAACGTTCTGATCCCGTGCCCCTTCTGGACATCTGTCTAAAAGAAAGAGCTTTTTCGCTCATCGGATTCCTTGGAGTATAAATAAATATTCAGATTCTGGCTGCTTGGTCACTTTGATAACAGTGTGCAACAAATTTTTAGTTATTTATTTTTGTTCCTGGGCACTAAGTGTTATTTCCTAATTGCTTGCTTATGTCTCAAAAGTACAGAAAATTGCTATTATTCCCCCACAAACTTTGCTTTTGTGACCAGGATATTGATATTTTGAAATGCACCTATTTTCAATGAGAAAACGTGTGCATTTGTGTCATTCTTTCACGTAAAGTCCTGGTCACAAAAGCAAAGTTTGTGGGGAATAATAGCCATTTTCTGTACTTTTGAGGCATAAACAATAAAAAAAGAACACTTAGTTCCCAGGAACAAACATCGTGTTACATAGTGTAATCCACGACGAATCGATGCCCCAAAATTGAAACAAAAAATCGAACATACCGCGCCCTTCGATTCTATTTTTATCTTTTAAAACAAAAACGATTCACGGGGAATCGAACCTCGGCGCGTTTTTTGTGTTCGGGGACAGTGGTGGGGGGTGGAGAGAGACGTTCGTGGAATCGCCTTCAAAATAACAAAACCCTCGATCCACAGAATCGAAGTTCCGGTGACGTCACCACTTTAGCGGGCGGGAGTGGGTGGGGGTAGTTGGGGGTGGGGGGAAGAGTAGGAGGCGACGCGGCCATGAGCGACTGTGGCGGCGGTGTCGGCAGCGGTGGTGTTGGACTGCGCTTCGGGCAGTCCCCTCGGCCCGGTAAGGGGGGGTCCCCGGGGCTATCGGTTGAAAGCCCCCCCCCCCCAACTCCTCTTTCGGCTACCCCCCCTATCTCTTGCCAGGTCCCTGAGGATTCCTGGGTTGTCCGTGGCCGCGGCGTTTCGAGGACCCCCCCCCCCCCTCAGCGCCGTCCGCACTGGGCCACGCGGAGCCCGCGTCGGCCGCCCGCCCGTCTCCTCCTCCTCTTCTTCCCTTCTCCCAACTTCATCTCACTTCCACTCGGCTGGCGGCGGGGGGAGGTGTTGTGGATTGCGAGTTGTTTTATTCGAGGGCGGAGGATTTGCCACCGCCGTCGTTGGCGTTGCTGTGTTTCGGTCAATACCGTCGGTTGTTTGTTGGGGAGTCGAGGCCTAGTGTCCCGGGTAATCCGCTCGAGCCCCCCCGCCTAGGCTGGATTTCCCGCGGCTCAAGGCTCGTCCTTGCCCGGCGGAGCGAGGCGGTGTAGGGGGGGGTGGGGTTGGAAGGTCCCGAGGGAGATTTTTTTTTTTGGGGAGGGCGAGGTTCTTGCACGGAGAATTCGTGGCATTTGTCGTGAATCCGGTAGCAGCGACAGTAGCAACAGAAGCGGAAACTGCGATGGCATTAGCATCGGCAGTACAATCGGCATCACCCTAATCATCGGCAGCAGCTTAACCCACACCATCGCCAGCGTCGTCATCATCATCATTGGGAGCATTGAGCAGATTTAGAAGCATGATATTCGGCAGCAACGGCAGCATTGTCGTTGTAGTCGGCATCATTCGCAGAAGTAAGGCGATCCAGCGTCATTACAGTACCGACGTCATCACGAAAGTAATCAGAGACATCAACGCACTCATAGATAATCATCTCCATCACGATCAGCGTCATTATTGCTGCCGTCATCATCATGAACACAATCATATCTCCAACATGAATCATCACCGTACTCGTCAAAATCGTGAAGCACCGCCATCATCGTCGTCACAATCATCATTACTATCCTCGCAATTATTATCAACATCACTGGCTTCATCGTCAATCACGATCATCACCCTCAAAACCACCACCTATCTTTCTCATCATTACCCTCACAATCATCATTGCCATCAACGCCTCCATTATGCTCGCAAACTTCACATGCCCGTACTCCCACCATTATCCTCGTTATCATCGCCACCATGATCACAATCACGATCTTCATTACCACCATGGCCACCCACCACCACCGTTATCACAATCTTCACCACCACGATCATTATCACAATCCTCAATCGCCATCATAATCGCTATCTCCATCATCGGCAGAGTTAACGGGAGACCCGGCCGCCTTTGTCACGGTGTGCCAACCCCCGGGCGGGCCGTTTCGCCCCCACCAAACCCCATGGATCTCGAGTTCCCGTGTCCCAAGTGAGACACGGGGAGCGGTCGGGAGGATGTACGCGGCCTCGTCGCAGTAACGTGGACACCGGGGTTTTGTTCATCCAGTCATCTCCGTGCGTGCGTCTTCTCACGGTCGTTCCCAAGTGGCGCCCACCCACAACAGCGAGACGGAGCTTGTAGTGGTGGGGCGGTCGGAATGGGATTTGATGTGGGATGTACACGGACTCGCCGCGGGAACGTTGGATGTGCTCGATATGTATTTGCCCCCCCCCCCCACTATGAAGGCGAGAGCGCGAGAGAGAGTGAGTGATGTGGGTCACGGCGGGAGACCGGTGTGGGACTCCAGGAGGAGGAGGGAGGAGAGGACACGTGTGATTGTGGCGGGCAATCATTTCTTTGTGTGTGTGTGCTGTGTTGGATGTGGTGCTTAGTGTGTGTGCGGGTGGTTGTAGTTTTGCGTTTGGGTTATGTTGTGGTATGCGTGTTGAAATGTTTTAGTGTCCTGATGTTTTATTGTGTTACGTACTTTTAGTTTTAGTGTGTCTAGTGTGTGTGTGCCGTGTGTTATGCCGTAATGTTCTAGTGAGTGTGGTTGTGTGTAGTTATATTGTACTATGCTTGCCAATTTTTTCGAAGTGTGTAATATTTATATTGTACGTTGTGTGATGTGTGGAATGTTTTTTGTGCGTGGTTGTGATGTGCTGTCTGGTGTATGGTGTTCGTTGTATCTTAGTGTGGCGTAGTGTGTGGGTTAACGCTGTAGTGTGTAGCAGTGTGTATGTGCTGTGATGTTTTAGTGTGTGGTGTATGCAGTGTATTCTTCTCGTGAGTGGTTGTTGTGTGTAGTGTAATGTTGTCGTGAGTGTGTGTGTAGTGTGTTTTAGTGTGTGGTGTGTGTAGTGTAATGTTTTAGTGAGTGTGTGTGTAGTGCAATGTTTTAGTGAGTGTGTGTGTAGTGTAATGTTTTAGTGAGTGTGTGTGTCTAGTGTTTTAGTGAGTGTGTGTAGTGTAATGTTTTCGTGAGTGTGTGTAGTGTAATGTTTTAGTGAGTGTGTGTGTGTAGTGTTTTAGTGAGTGTGTGTAGTGTAATGTTTTCGTGAGTGTTTAGTGTTTTAGTGAGTTAGTGAGTGTGTGTGTGTAGTGTTTTAGTGAGTGTGTGTAGTGTAATGTTGTAATCAGTGTAGTGTAGTGTTTTAGTGAGTGTGTGTGTAGTGTAGTGTTTAGTGTGTGTGTGTAGTGTAATGTTTTAGTGAGTGTGTGTGTGTAGTGTAATGTTGTAGTGAGTGTGTGTGTAGTGTAATGTTGTAGTGAGTGTGTGTGTAGTGTAATGTTGTAGTGAGTGTGTGTGTAGTGTAATGTTGTAGTGTGTGTGTAGTGTAATGTTGTAGTGTGTGTGTAGTGTAATATTTTAGTGAGTGTGTGTGTAGTGTAATATTTTAGTGAGTGTGTGTGTAGTGTAATATTTTAGTGAGTGTGTAGTGTAATGTTTTAGTGAGTGTGTGTAGTGTAATGTTTTAGTGAGTGAGTGTAGTGTAATGTTTTAGTGAGTGAGTGAGTGTGTGTGTAGTGTAATGTTGTAGTGAGTGAGTGTGTGTAGTGTAATGTTGTAGTGAGTGTGCGTGTAGTGTAATGTTTTAGTGTGTGTGTAGTGTAATGTTTTAGTGTGTGTGTGTAGTGTAATGTTTTAGTGTGTGTAGTGTAATGTTTTAGTGTGTGTGTGTAGTGTAATGTTGTAGTGAGTGTGTGTGTAGTGTAGTGTTTTAGTGAGCGTGTGCGTGTAGTGTAATGTTTTAGTGTGGGTAGTGTAGTGTAATGTTTTAGTGAGTGTGTGTAGTGTAATGTTGTAGTGTGTGTGTAGTGTAATGTTTTAGTGTGTGTGTGTAGTGTAATGTTTTAGTGTGTGTGTGTAGTGTAATGTTTTAGTGTGTGTGTGTAGTGTGATGTTTTAGTGTGTGTAGTGTAGTGTGATGTTTTAGTGAGTGTGTAGTGTAGTGTGATGTTTTAGTGAGTGTGTAGTGTAGTGTAATGTTTTAGTGAGTGTGTAGTGTAGTGTAATGTTTTAGTGAGTGTGTGTGTGTAGTGTAATGTTTTAGTGAGTGTGTGTGTGTATTGTAATGTTTTAGTGAGTGTGTGTGTGTAGTGTAATGTTTTAGTGAGTGTGTGTGTGTAGTGTAATGTTTTAGTGAGTGTGTGTGTGTAGTGTAATGTTTTAGTGAGTGTGTGTGTGTAGTGTAATGTTTTAGTGAGTGTGTGTGTGTAGTGTAATGTTTTAGTGAGTGTGTGTGTGTATTGTAATGTTTTAGTGAGTGTGTGTGTGTAGTGTAGTGTTTTAGTGAGTGTGTGTGTGTAGTGTAATGTTTTAGTGAGTGTGTGTGTGTAGTGTAATGTTTTAGTGAGTGTGTGTGTGTAGTGTAATGTTTTAGTGAGTGTGTGTGTGTAGTGTAATGTTTTAGTGAGTGTGTGTGTGTAGTATTATATTTTAGCGTGTGTGTAGTGTAATGTTTTAGTGAGTGTGTGTGTAATGTTTTAGTGAGTGTGTGTAATGTTTTAGTGAGTGTGTGTGTGTAGTGTAATGTTTTAGCGTGTGTGTAGTGTAATGTTTTAGTGAGTGTGTGTAGTGTAATGTTTTAGTGAGTGTGTGTAGTGTAGTGTTTTAGTGAGTGTGTGTAGTGTAATGTTTTAGTGAGTGTGTGTGTGTAGTGTTTTAGTGAGTGTGTGTGTAGTGTAATGTTTTAGAGAGTGTGTGTGTAGTGTAATGTTTAGTGAGTGTGTGTGTGTAGTGTAAGGTTTAGTGAGTGTGTGTGTAGTGTAATGTTTAGTGAGTGTGTGTGTAGTGTAATGGTTTAGTGAGTGTGTGTGTAGTGTAATGTTTTAGTGAGTGTGTGTGTGTGTAGTGTAATGTGTTAGTGTGTGTGTAGTGTAATGTGTTAGTGAGTGAGTGTAGTGTAATGTTTTAGTGAGTGTAGTGTAATGTTTTAGTGAGTGTGTGTAGTGTAATGTTTTAGTGAGTGTGTGTAGTGTAATGTTTTAGTGTGTGTGTGTAGTGTAGTGTTTTAGTGAGTGTGTGTAATGTGTTTGCTGTGCTGTAGAGAGAGACTGTTGTGTGTGTGCTGTGCAGATTTTATTCGAGCCAGTGCCAGAACCGTAAAGTACTTATGTACACGCTGTTCCTATATCCACACACTGTGTACGCACACACGCACAAAGGCCATAACTGTGTGTACTTACGTGGTGCATATACATTCTTATACACAGCCACACTTGTACACGTGTTTGTGCAATGATTGTGGTGTACACAACCACACTCGTACACGTGTTTGTGTAATGATTGTGTTGTACAAAACCACACACGTATACTGTATACATAATTGCAGTGTGACTGTGTGTAGGAATAACACACACACACCAGAGATTATGTGAGTGGGAAGCGGTAGTGTTGCTTTTGACACTCGAACCCAGCCACCCGAGTAAGATTCATGCTCACGAACACTAACGTTGGGGAATGTTCGAACCGGTCCTGGGCCTCCCCTAGGTCGACTCGGCCTCAGAATGTGTGCCTGGGTGCGGTGTGTAAACATCGTCACTGGGGGAGACAAAGGCGGTCGGGCGTGGTTGCTGGCCCACCCCCACACCTCAACCATGTGCCGTGCCGGCTTTCGTAGGTGCTGCTCGCTAACAGCACTTGCCCCGACAGTCTGTTGAGGCTACACGGTGGTGGTGTTGGGGGGGATCTTTGTCTTTGTGTAGTCACAGTCTGTAGTTTAATAACTGCACCAGGAGCAGAGGGTCTCTTGCAACAAAGGGCCGCTGTGATGAACGCCAGGCCTATTGTGTGGCGAGTGTGTGTGCATGCGTGCATGTGTGTGTGTGCACGTGTGTGTGTGGTTTATATATAATGATGTCATTTATTTGTTCGGGAAAACATCTCATCGAGTCTCAAGACTCGATCTCTTAAAGCATCCTGCATCTCCCTTGGGATGATGTTTGGCCAATTTGCATGTTGATGATTTTGATTGTGTGTTTGTTTTGTGTGTGTGGTGTATGTGTTCCCTTTGTGTTGCGTAGTGTACGTGTGTGTGTGTGTCCGTGTTTATAATGTGTGATGCTGGTCACCCTGGCTAGCTCGTTCGCCATGCTGACCTGCTGTATCGGTAGGTGCTCGCTAACAACACTTGCCCCAACTGTTTGTGTAGGCTATTCGGGTGGGTGGGACATTTGTCTTTATTGCATGTGCGTGTGTGGTACGTTGTGTGTGTATACAGTATAAGTGCATGTGTGTGCATGTGTATATTGTAACATGTGCGTGTGTGGTGTGTGTACAATATAGAAGTGTGTGTGTGTGATTTAGAAACGAGTACTGCATGTGTATAACGTATGTTTTTTTGTGGTGTGTGCATTCACATGTGGTGTGTGTGTGTGTGGTGAAGGTGTGTACCGTATAATGCGAATCATGTGGTGTGAGTGTTCATTGTGTCTGTTTGTGTACAATATAGAAGTGTGTGTGTGTGATTTAGAAACGAGTACTGCATGTGTATAACGTATGTTTTTTTGTAGTGTGTGCATTCACATGTGGTGTGTGTGTGTGGTAAAGGTGTGTACAGTATAATGCGAATCATGTGGTGTGAGTGTTCATTGTGTCTGTTGTGTGTGTACAATATAGAAGTGTGTGTGTGTGATTTAGAAACGAGTACTGCATGTGCATGACGTATGTTTTTGTGGTGTGTGCACCCAGCCTGGCACAAGCGCTGCGGGGTGACGTCGGCCTCACTGGGCTGTGAATGGCGGCTGTTGTGTTGTTGTTATTGTTGCCCGTGTTATTGTGTGTGCGTCAAGGGAACAACACGTACACGGCACACAACAACAACAACAACTGACAACAACAACAACACGTGATATCTTAGTCTTGTTTTTTTGCCTTTGGGTGTGTGTATGTTTAAGTAATTTGCGTTTGTGTATATGTGTGAACGTTAAGTTTGGTATGTGTTTGTTTTTGTAGTGCGTGTGTAATGCAAGTACGTATGTGCCTTTTCAATGTGTATTTATGTACGAATGTGTGGTGTAGTGGGGGAGCAGTAGCGTAGTGGTTAGCGTGCTACGAACCTGGCGACCCGAGTTCGATTCCCGCTCACATGCCAACACCAGTGACGATTATCTGAACCGGTCATGGGCCTCCCCTAGGTCGACTCAGCCTCAAATGAGTACCTGGTGCAGTGTGTAAACATCGTCACTGGGGAGACAAAGGCGGCTGGGCGTGGTGTTGGCCACCCCACCCCCTCACCTTCATAGGCGCTCGCTAACAGCACTTGCCCCAACACTGTGAAGGCTATACCGGGGGTCTTTGTCTTTGTGGTGTAGTGGTGCTGTAGTTTGCACACTGGACTAATCTGCGTTACCGACACGGATAACGTCGGTGGCGAGCGATGTCCAAGCTGATCCTCGGCACCACATTCACCGGACCCACGATGACTCGCCCGGGCAACGGGGAGGCGTCCTCCTCCAGTAGTGGATTGAAAAAAAGGCCTCTTCATTATAATAATTCCACAGTCACAGCGTGGAGCGATACCCGAGAGAGTGCTAAAATCAGTCCCCAAGTGCCCCGTGTTGCTTTGCATGACGGTGCTAGAGGAGGTGACGAGCGGCCGTGGGGGGGAGGGCGGGGGGGGGCTTTCATCCAGCAGTGGATTGATCATGGCTAAGCGGTGACGATTATTAATGTAAAGTGCCAAGGGGATTGTGAAGCTAGAGCAGCGGGGGTGGAGGCTGCCCTCCGTTCAACAATCGTTGACGGCCGCCACGGAGTTGTGCCGGCCCCCCCCGCCATCGCGATGTTGTTGGCGTTGACGAGGAGCCCCCCCACGTGTCCGACCGCTGTCCATTGCAGTTTGTCGAAGCGTCGTCTCGGTAAATTGCGGGCGGGCTCCGCGTCAGAGGTCGCAACCGGGTACCCGATACCCGTACCCTACCCGATACCCGGCTACCCGTACCCGGCCGGGTACGGGTACCCGTTTGCGACCCTGGTGCGGCCGGGTACGGATACGGGTAGCCGTTTGTGACCCTGGTGCGGCCGGGTACGGGTAGGCCGTGAGTCACTGGTGAGTCACCGTTTGTCACTCATTTCCCAACGCCTTGTCTCTTCTCACAATTCAAGTTCCTAGAATCAACCCACCCGCGCCTGCAACACGGCTTCATCCCAGAGGTCGCAATCAGGTACCCGATACCCGTACCCTACCCGTACCCGGCCGGGTACAGGTAGGGTACGGGTACGGCCGGGTACGGGTACCCGTTTGCGACCCTGGTGCGGCCGGGTACGGGTAAGGAATCAAAACCCGTTTGCGACCTCTGCTCCGCGTAAATGAAACGACGAAACGGAAATGGGCCTCCGGCTCACCGGCGGATTAAAGCGCGCGCACGCGATGACGCCGGAGCCCGCCGCCGGTCCTGCTGCTGGCTCTCTAGCGGTGCCACTCGGAAACGGATCACCGGACTCGCCGGATTGGAGGATGCCCCCGCAGAGCGCCGCCCACCGTACTCGTGCCCGGTGTCGATAAAGTTACGTTCGGCCTTTGCGCACAAGGCGCTTGCTTACGCGCGCCGGACGCAGAGACGTACTCACACGCACACTAGCATACACATACTCACAAAGACAAAGGTCACCCGTGGAGCTTTAACGGACTCTAGGAGCAAGTGCTGGTTAGCGAGCACCTATGAAGGCTGGCACGGCACACGAAGGGGGTGGGTGGCCAGCACCGCGTCATACTTATACACACGCGCGGACGAATGCGTGCACACTAACCCACGCACACTTACCGGACTTTTGTTTTCAAGACGGCGAGAAAAATTTGTCATAATGCTCAGTACGGTGACTTTTACCATTTGCGCCTTCGATAGTGCTGTTTCTTGCGGACCAATTGTTGTTTGGGACCTTTGGGCCAGGATAAAAGTAGTTTGTGATGTTGCACAATGAACGGAACGCAAACCTTGGACCGGTTTCAACTCCTCTAGATATATCTGCAGCAGGGTGTGGCCCATTAAATCTGCTGCCAGGCATAAAAAAGTAGCATTGACAAATGTAATAATCCCGCCCCCCCAACCACCCACATCCCCCCACCCATCTGCTTCTTGGCAGCCTCGAATCGTTGGTGGAAAGTCCACGTTGCTATGGCAGGAAGCCATGCGTCTGTCTGTAAACGCAAGCGTTGTTGACTTGGGTCGAAGTAACTCTTCCCGTTTTAGCAACCGCAAGAAGGATGGTCGTGATGATTGGCCGAGTCGATCACCGACCAGGAATTGATCTCTTGTGCTGAGCCAGAGTCGGCTGTGCTGGGTATTAATTATTAACTGGGGTCGTTTAATTTCAGTGGGTTCTCAACGGTATCATAATCCCGTGCAAAAATGTAACGTGTCTATGTAAAAAATATATACAGCAGAACCCCTCTCAACGGCCACCTCTGTTAACGACTAATCGCTTAGCGATGGGCCCCCATAGAGCCCAATGTGTAGTGTATATTGTAGTGTATAGTGTAGTGTATATTGTAGTGTATAGTGTAGTGCTTGCATAGACTCCAATGTGTTCGCTTTCCAACCATTCCCCTGTTCACGATGGGCTGTTGTAGATACAGCAAATATTAATGAATGCATTGAATAATATCAATTGTGTAAATATAAAGTAAGTATTTTGGCTGAAAAAGGGGCCAACTTTCGATGGTATCGGAACGAATTAAGCCTTGAACGTGTTTCCTATACTCGCTTTACAACCGAGTCGCTTAATGACCGGTTGAGTGGAATCAATAATTATCGTCGTTAAGAGAAGGGGGGGGGGTTTCTACTTTGGATATAAATCGGTGTCCCAACCTGCAGTAACCACCGTGGAGTGTGGTCGAATGTGCCTCGCGACAGACCCAGCTCTTTGAGGAGGCGTTCATCCAGCAGTGGACTGACGTGCCTGACCTACGCGTGTGATGTCTGTCCGCGTAGGGTTTTTTTTTTGGTGGAGCCAGGAGAGAGAACTCAAGAGACCACGACGAGAGAGAGGGTGGGGGGTGTTGGATAGCGGTCTCATTCCGGCCATCCTGGGTTCGTCACCAAACTGACAAAAGCTACAACGAATAATATCGGGTACAGCAAGCGCTCTGTTTGGTGGGCTTAGTAACTTCGGGGAGGGAGGGGCAGTGGGAGGGGAGATGCTGGTTTTGGGGGGCGGCGTGGGTACCAATTGTCTTGAATGGGTGGGAGGGGGGCTGATGAGGTGGGGGGGGGCTGATTGGGCGGCTTCCATACCGAAAATATGTTTGATGGTGAGGTGCCCCCCCCGTGTTTTTATAATGAATGCAGCTGCTGCAGGAGCGTGTCCTCAGTTGTGGGGGGCACAGCCCACCCCCCCGTGTGCAAGTGTCCGTATATCTTAGGCGACTGATTGGTGGATTGGCACTCCCCCCCCCCCTTGCCTCCGTTCAACGGTCCCGTGCCATCATTCGCAGGAGGTTTCTTTTGACAAATTGTCCGGCCGATGCAGCCAAGTAAAGATAAATAAAGACTCTTGATTCTGTGTTGGCAGTGGTGCACAAGCTCAAATTATAAAAACGACGACCCGTGTCAATGCCGCGCGTGTGTGTGTGCGTGCGTGTAGGCCTTAAAACAAACAATAGTTGACGTTTCGTGCACTGAACCTTCTTCGCCGCAGAGCCACTCCAAACCTCTGAGCCACTTGACCCCTCTGGCCTCTGTGCTGTGAAGAAGGGCTATTGCCTGAAATGTTGCCTACGATACACTACTTTTCTTTTAAAGGCCACACACACAGTGTTATTGGTGAATTTGTTGAGTTGTATGTTGAACTTCTTTCGCACCGTGCGTAGCCAACTGCACTAATCGGAGGTGCGGGGGAAAGACAACAAACGAACGCACAAAAGCATGATTTTGTCAATCTAGATGATGATTTACAAAGTGCACAGCTCACACCGGCTTCCTGATATCGGAAGGAGAGGAGCGTTCCAGACGGCCGCAGAAGCAGCGCATGCCGGCGACCGTCTTTGGTGGTTTTCCGTTGGCACGAGCGGGGCCAGTGTGTGCCGACGTCAAGCTCCAAATTTGCTACGTTTGGAAAACGTCAGCCCAAGTTAGCTGGTCGTGAATCTACGGGGGAAATGAATCGCCTCCGACCGCGACATCTTTCGCGGGACCCTCCTGACAAAGAATGTTGAGACTCAGCGAGGCTCTCCTGGGTCGAACGCGCGCGGTCATAATAAATTAATCTCGGCACACCGATCGGTTGAAGCCGCCACGGTGCTGGTGTGGTCATCGTCGTTTACCGGGCGCGCCGGACCTGCTATCCAGAGATCGTCGGTCGAAACGAGGGTGGGGGGGCGGCAAATTTCTACAAACCTCCCACCTCTGTCCTCCCTGGTCAGTATACATGGGTTCACCGCAGTCTGTGGCAGGTCGTGTGTGGTGGTATCAAGTGTGGGTAACTCCCACTTCTTCCAACAATGTCAGCGCTGAAGAGTAGACCAAATGCCCCATCTATAGTGGAGGCCCTTGTGCCAGCAGTGGCACGAGCAAAGCAGTTGCAGAGCTGCCCCTTTACCGCTTGCATATAAATTGGGGATCTCCGTGTGCATGTGTCTTACTGTGCGAAGCGGTGGCACAGTGGTCAGGGCAACTGCTCTACGAATCCAGCGACGCGAGTTCGATTCCCGGTCACAACAGCAGCGAATATTTAAACCATCCCTGGGCCTCTGCTAGGTCGACTCGGCCTTAAATTAGCACCGAGAGTACGTGTAGATATGAGCACTTGGGAAACAGGTGGTCGGGTGTGTGGCGCTGGCCACCCGCTTGTGTGCCGTGCCGGTCTTCTTAGGTGCTCGTGAACAGCACTTGCACCAACAGTTTGTTGAGCCTTTAGGGGGGGGAGATCTTTGTGTGTTACTGCTGCAGATACCATTGTGGGCAGTTCCACATACTAGGCGACCTCACAGTCGACATTTCATAATCGTCCTAACGACACGAACGGCAGCGTCGATTTGAAGCGCATAATTTGCCCAGAGTTTGAGAAAATCTGGCTTATTTATAAAACGAGGCAATGGTCTTGACACATGCACGGAACTGAACTGGCACCACCATCGCCACCCCCATGCCGGCGTTGATGAGTCGAGTCCTTCGGTCCGAGGGCCCCACGATGTTCCGAGTGAGAGTGTCTCCCTTTTTAAATCCTTTATATTAAGTTCACTTGCTTGCTTACGACCGTGCAAATCTTTCGGTCGTTTTTTTACCAACTTCCCATGATCCAATCGAGCTGACATTTTGCACACAGACTCGTTGTGCGTGACAATACATTTTCGTGAAAAAACATTTCCTAAATTTTACACTTTTTAGGAAAGAAAAATTATATGTAATTACCAATTGCTTAATGGTGGCAGGCAATCATCTGACCCATAGGTGGCAGCCATCTCAAGCCAGAGGACGAGAGGACTCTAGCCGCCACGCATATAAAGGATTTTTAGTGAAAAACTTTGTTTTTACGGGTTAATTTTTTACAAGCTTTTATTTAACTCACTCCGTCTGTTGTAGCCTCCAAAAAAAAATCTTGTAACTCTTATTTTACCCACTTCCCAATGTGCTATCGACTGCACACTTGAAATACCTGTGTCATACTGATGACAAGACTATATTCTATCATACAAAATCCAAAACATCTATTTTTAAACATTTTACACGCTTTTATTTAACTTACTCTGTGTGGCGTCGTATCCTAAAATCTTGTAACTCAATTTCAACCGTATTCCCAATGTATCGACTGCAAACTTGCTATAGGTATGTCATACCGATGACAAGACTATATTCTATCATACAAAAATATAAAATATATATTTTTTAACATTTTACACGCTTTTATTTAACTCACTGTCTGTTGTTGTATCCTCAAATCTTGTAACTCACTTTTTACCGTCTTCCCAATGTCGTATCGACTGCAAACTTGGTATAGGTATGTCATACTGATGACAATACTACATTCTATCATTAAACATTAAAAATATATATTTTAAATCAATCTCTTTATGGCTCTAATTGTCCACGTTTACGGCTCTAATTGTCCACGCTCAACTCACGTCACGGCAAGCCTCGGAGCCACGCGAAGGGGCGGTGGATGTGGAAGGAGGGGAGGGGCGATGGGGGAAGGGGGCAGGGGCAGGGGCAGCTCGGACAGTACATTTCATTAAAGCGTGTTTTTTAAAAATGTATTTTAAAATATTTTATATCAAGAAAGGTGAATGTAATTTCCGTCTGATTTGCAGCATCCCTAATCGGTTGTGCCATGCATAGCTCTCCGCTGCGTGAACGGGTCGCGTACCGCGTATTGTTTGGCACGATGTCCGACGCTCCGCTCCGCGTGCAGGCGGTGATGGTGCCAGTGTTGGTGGTGGCAACATCACCGGCGATGCTGGCACCATCGCCGCCGACACCATCGCCGCCAATTCCAAATAAATCCGAACATGGGCAAGACACGTGTAATGCGCACGCTCATGGTTTGTGATGTCGCGGCTGCTGTGAGAGTTTGTGGTGCCGCTGTTTGATTGGCTGACTGTGTGAGTGTAGCTGACTGCTTGTGTGTTTATGTGGCTGACTGCATGTGAGTGTGGCTGACTGCGTGTGTTTGTGTGGCTGACTGCGTGTGAGTTTAAAAGAATAGGTTTTACCCTTTTTGGCAATAATAAAACAGTTGTGTTAAGATGTTAAAACACCAATATGCTCTGATACTATCAGCGCATGTTTTTTGTTTGTTTGCATGTCCACCACAAGTACATGTGGTTAATGCAGACAGGATTCCTTGCAAAAGGTTTCAGTTTGGTGTTTAAACATCTTAACACAACTGTTTTATTGCCGGAAAGGGTAAAACCTATTCTCCTCTGCTTGGTTCTTTCGGTAAAGTCACGTAGAATGGAAATAATAAAATAATAAAAATAAAACATAATAAAATAATTCTGCGTGTGAGTGTGGCTGAGTGCATGTGGGGGGCGGTAGTGCAGCGCTATGAACCAGGTGACCCGAGTTTGATTCCTGCTCACGGCCAACATCAGTGACGATTATCGGAAAAGAGGTCTGGGCCTCCCTAAGGTCGACTCGGCCTCGAATGAGCACATGGTTGCGATGTGTAAAAATCGCAGGTGCTACTCGCCAACAGCCCTTGCCCCCATCAGTCTGCGAAGGCCATGGGGGGATCTTTGTCTTTGTGGCTGACTGTGCGTGTGTCTCTCTCGCAGGGAGGGCGAACGAGCGCCTGTGACGTCATCGCGAGGACGCACGTGAGCAGCGACACCGACACCACACGAGGTACAACGTGAGTGGGGGCCCGGTGGGTCCTTGGGTGGGGGGGGTGCAGGTCGCGGGGGGTCCCGACCTGCAGGGTAAATTGGGGGTCTGTCACCTCCATCTTCCAACACGTCGGGCCAGTGTAGAAGAGGAGACCAAACACCCTCTTTAGAGGGCCCTCTGGTGGAGGGCCCTTCCGCCAGCAGCTGGCGCGAGCGGGCACTTGCAGGGGCTGCACCTTGCATCGTCGAACGTTGGATTGCCGTTTCAACCGAGCCGATGGAGCTTAACAGACACGCGCGTGTGTCAGTGTTTGTGTGGGTCGCCAACGTGTGTGCGGTGCGTATCTGCGTGCGGTGCGCCGGAGCCACTGGTCTTGCGTAACGCGGCTTGGCATGTTTACTCTCGTGTGCCCGCGGAGATAGTGGAAGATAGTGCGGGTTGGTAGCCAGGGCCATCGTCGCTCACGGCGCGACCCGGATGGTCCGTAGCGATCCCGCACACATGGCACTTTCCAGTGGTGACGCTGGCGGCCGTCGTTCGTGTGTTCAGAAAATCCTCATGGGATCCTCGGCACTTGGTCACTCGATCACGCGGGGCACGGGATGCGTTGACGCGGGACTCACGGCGGCTGTTGGCGATGGCGCCTCAAGCAGGGGAACAACTCCGAACATTCAACTCGAAAGGCGTTGTCTAGATTACAGCGGCGGCGATGAGCAACGTTACTTGAGCAAGCGACTTTTTGCTTTAGTCCATTGGCCCAGACCAAATAAAAGTCACTTATTTGTACCAACTGAGGTGGGAACGTCTCGTAATGATTTTTGTAATCCTCCACGTGTGTGGGACATATGTTTGTTGTAGCACAGAGTTAGACTGATGGCCTTAATCTAAGTTGTCTTGCGGTTGTTGTTGTTGTTGTTTGACTTGCATCCCACTGGGATTTTTGCACACAGTGTTGGTGTACGGTGCTTTTTCTGCAATATTTTGCTGTCTTTTCTTGGATTTTCTGTTTGCACTTAGTCACATAGTCACTTTAAGATGTTTTCTTGTTCATGTTTTAGTTTTTTTGTTTGTTGCGGTTGCACCCGATTCAAGAGCCGAATGGCTCACAGGGCTACACCTAATAAATTCAACTTGAAACTTGAAAACTTGATGTGATAACCTTTGCAGAGTGGTAACTTAGTTGTAGTTACCATGAATTTTATACCCATACCCTATGACAGGCGTACGGAACGATGAAATGGGCATTGTTACTTAAAAACTACCTAGACCAGGGGTCGGCAACCAAAATAACAAGAAGAGCCATTTCTTTCCAATTCGGTACAAAATTCAGTATTTCAAGAGCCGCAATGCATCTGAGTACATACTGTACTCACGTACATATCGTCAAGAAGCAGCCCGTAAAGAGCCGCATGCGGCTCCGGAGCCGTAGGTTGCCGACCCCTGACCTAGACCATAGTGAGTTAGGTCACAAACTGGTATTTATTGGTTTAAATACACAATGAAAACACCGGATGATAAGGAATATCATAGTGAGGCAAGGAACTACTTGAATATTACAAACATTGACATTCGCATATACTTAGTCAATGAAACATGTAATCTCATATATATCGTTAGTGATGGGTATATGTGAAGAAGGTTACATTATTGTTATCAAGCTCTGGGTGTACTTAGATGGTGTTAACAAGGGTAATCAAGTCCAGAATCACCACACTGCATCAATGGATACTACTACCACCACAGTAATACCATCAGAATCACCACCCTGTGTCACTCATCAGACTACTCATCTGTCTCGTCATCTGACTCCCCGAGTTCAAAGTCAGGTTCTGGATCACCCTGCAGTTTTTGGTGACTGCAGGTCTCTAACTTGCACAGTCTGTGCATGTCAGCCCGTTTGACAGGCACGTGCAGCTTGGCATTTTGCATGAACGCACACACTTGCATGCGAGCAGTTGCAAGACCACTGGTGCGGGTGGGGTAGCGCACCCAGTAAATGGCCGGCTTGCCATCATCGTCTGTCCATCCATACTCAAGTAGGGCTTGGCACCACAGGGTTAGCCTGCAGACAGCACCTCCAGATTGCTGCCTGATAGTTGGCTCGTTGAACATGCACGAAGAGACAGTCTCTACATGGTGGCAGCTGGCTGGACTCGACTTCTCCCCTTTCGGTGCAGAAGAGCTGGTAGCGCAGTTGGTTCACCTCACCAGTGCTGCTGTTAGCAACGTTCATGCGACAGGTGAACTGCTCAATTGTCTGGAACAGCTCATCACTCACATTCCATGACTGCCCCAGTCGACTAAAAGTCTCTTGGCAGGAAGTGTCCTTTCTCACCATCTTCAGGGCGATCAGCTTCCCTCGACCGGCGAATGCACTGACAGTGTCGCAGCCTGTGAAGAAGGCGTGTCAGCCAATCAGGCTGTCACAGATGCTGCTGTCTCCAAGTGACCTTGCCAGTTTGCTGATATCGACAGAACGCGTGTGGTTCTGTGTCCCACACTTCTGGTAGATGGGACAGGTGATGTCCTTCTGGAAGCCAAGACAAAGCACCATGACATCAGTGTTCTCAGCTGTGATGATAACTGCCTTTGAGCCCACATTTGCTGCATGCAATGCATGCAGGAGCAGACGTGTATCAGCTTGTTCATGGGTGTAGTGCAGCTCTGCTACTTCCTCACACTCATCGTCTGTCAACTTGTAGCAGGTTTCCTCACATTTCACGTGCAACACCTTACCATGCAGAATCTCTCTGTATCGTGGGAGTTTCCACTCTTCCACCAGAAACTTGATGAGACTGGTCTTGTTGGAGGGACTGCACAGGAGTCTTCTCCGCTGCTGGACGTGGTGTCCCCCTGCGAGGTTCTTGTCCTGGAGAGCGGTGTCTGCACCCGGTTCAGTCGATCAGCATCTTTTGATCAAAGTCTGTCGGTAGACATAATAAACAACACCAATCCTCTCACTCTGTGTCCCCTCGTGGAGGACCTGGGTCAAGGCTGACTCTGCCACCTGTGCGCGAAGGTTTTGTTGCCATTCATTGTTTGGACCAGGCTCATCCCATCAACGATGGAAGTAGATGGGGTTGGGATGTCTTCTGCAGGAGACACATTCTTTTCAAGCTCCTCTGGCAAGTGCAGCCTTGTTTGTTTTTCGTAGGGACCCATCAGCATTTGCCAGTGCCCATGGCAGTGGGCCCAGTGGGTGGGCAAGGACATCCTTCATATCGATTTAAAGCTTTCGTGACTGCAGAGATTCATCTTCTTGGTTCTTTCGGTAAAGTCACATAGAAGGGAAATAATTAAATAATAAAAATAAAACATAATAAAATAATTCTCACGTTGTGGCCGAAACGTCGTGAGAATTGTATTTTAGTATGTTTTATTTTTATTATTTTATTATTTCCCTTCTATGTGACTTTAACGAAAGAACCAAGAAGAAGACACATCCTTCATATTCACCTTCCTGCTTTCAGCCACCAGGATCATGTGGCTGAACAGGTTTCTATCTGCCTTCAGAACTACATCCTGTGCTTTTGATGTCCTCTCTCAGTTTGATGGCTGCTTTGGCTAATGACATCTTGAGCACCGCCACTTTTGAGAGACTGATTTTCTTTGGCAAGTTCCTTCATGGGCAGGTTATCTGGATAGAGGAGGAGTTTTCCTTTCCCGTCAGGGAAGATGTGCAAGGCTCCAGCAAGTGCACTCTCAGGCTTTCGCCTTCTGTGCTTCTTGGTTGATTCCTTGACTCGGACAATGCCCAGGAAGTTCATTGACGCAACCAGTCTAGAAGTGAGATCAGTCATTGTCATCACTTGAGGATTGCCAAAACGCTCCATCCTGATGAAGAGGAACAGCTCATTGTATGACTGATTCACAGCAGCTTCGTACTGGGCTGCAGCATCATTATCTTCACTGCTGGCAACCTCTTCTTTGGAAACCTCCTCTTTGGTGTACAGTCTATAGCATGCCCTGTGGTAGTGCCCTTCAGCTGCTCCAAGGTCTCTACTCACAATGGCAAGGATTCTGCTGTCTGTTGTATTCGTTGCTGCACTCCTGATCTTTGCATCAGCTCGCAGTTCTCGACACTGTACCAGCACTTCTCTCGTGTTCTTTCCCGTGGCATATTTGTCGGTTTTTTAACTAAATATGCACTCTGCGTCATAAGTAGTAGACGCACTTGGGGCATGTCGAGCCGTCCTCTTAGATTATTTCTCTTCAGCAGAGCCACTGACTGGCACTTTGCTTTTCTTTTGCAAGGATGCCATCAGGAACTTTCTTCATAGTGAAGATGCTGTGACGCTTTCTGTGGTAGTAGATTTCTGGAATCTGTCCCTCAGGAATGTCTTCTGCCAGTTCCAGAACTGGTGCATGATTTCGTATCTGAGCTGCCCTGAGCAGAGTTCTCCAGCACTTTGTGGTGACACCAGCTTATCTGTGTCATCAGAGCAGTGGATGATGCACTCCAACCATGGTCGCTTTAGTAGTGGGTTTTTCCTTGCTTGTTCACCACGCAGTACAATCAGAAATCCTCATTACTTTGATGCAAAACCTGAATTAATCTCAGTACAGTAAAACCTTGGATTGCGAGCATAATTCGTTCCGGACACGTGTGTTGTAATCCAAAGCACTCGTATATCAGTTGTGATCACGTGATGCTCGGCAGACAAAGCGTATACACGTACTACTCGTATTGCAAGACCTCGCTCGTTTATCAAATAAATATTTATTTAAAAAATGTTCTCGTCTTGCAAAACACTCGCAGACCAAGTTACTCGCAATCCAAGGTTTTACTGTACTTTGGTTACACATTGACGGCAGAAGAGAGTTACAATCCAAAAGCAAAACTAACATTGATAAAGGGTAAAATTCATCTTAACTAATCTTAACTAAATTCAGGGGAGGTACTACAGGTGAATAGGCAAAAAAAAATTCCTGTCCTTTTATCAGAATGAATAAATTACCAGATGAATATACACAAAAATATAAGCTTTTTTTGTATTGTGAATTTCCCCCCATTCATTGATGCATATTATGTGTCATCTCATTAAATATGCACCAATTTGCATATTACGTAAAACACAATATTGACTTAGTAGATTAAATCAGAACTTTTTGGTTTGTTTTAATGTGACCAATAACTAATTGGTTGGTAATCTACAGAGGCTTTTGTCAAAATATTGTTCTTTGAGTTAATTATGTTAAATACACTTTTTAGATATAATACCACGTAAAATGAATATGACAAAAGATATAAAAAAAAACCCTCTGAACATTTATAGCTATTCCAAGTAGGAAGCAGTATGTAGAATTATGTGGCTTTATATTTCGATTTAAAGCTTTCGTGACTGCAGGGATTCATCTTCTTGGTTCTTTCGGTAAAGTCACGTAGAAGGAAAATAATAAAATAATAAAAATAAAACATAAAATAATTCTCACGACGTTTCGGTCTGTCGAAGTCAGACTCCGCCTTCTCGACAGACCTGTTCTTCACCTGAAGACGGCTGCTTGCGTTGTGGCCGAAACGTCGTGAGAATTATTAAATGTTTTCTTTTTATTATTTCATTATTTTCCTTCTACGTGACTTTACTGAAAGAACCAAGAAGATATGTGGCTTTACCTATTACGAAACATGAGTTGTCAAACTCGGCATGCAAAATGTCATTTTGAGAACATCGCAATGCCAGTTCTGGCATTGTGATGCTCGTAGCAATGAGATTTGAGAGTTCTGCTTGTGTTCTCCCTCGTATTGCCATGACAGCAAAGTAAATAGCCATATCTGACTAAACTAGGAATCTGCTCCAGAGAATAAGCGTTTCAATGATATGCAATTCGACTCGGTTATTTCTTAAAACGCGGAGACAAATTGCGATGAAATATGCAAAAAAAAACGCTCATTTAAGGCTTTGTTTACTTGGTGAAGTTCGTGTAAAATCTTAAAAACGAACTCTTTATAAAATATAAATAGTTAGTTTTTGCGATTTTAATCATCAATTATTACCAAGAGCAAAGTTATGGGCAATAATTGTCTGCATATTCTTTGGGTCTTTCGGTAAAGCCACGCAGATAGAAAAAATAACAAAAATCTAAATCACGACGATTCGATTTCAACACAAGCAATCGTCCTCGGGTGAAAAAAGAAGACGATTGCTTGTTTTGCGATCGAAACATCGTGATTTAGATTTTTGTTATTTTTTTCTATCTACTTGGCTTTAGCGAAAGACCCAAAGAATATGAATTCCTGCAGTCACGAAAGCTTTAAGTCAATTGTGTGCATGTTTTGAAAGTTTACAATTTATAGAAGCAAAATATAAAAATAAATATAAAAATTGACTAACTGAACAAAAATCATTATATTTGCCTGTAGTACCTGGCCTTAACTAATAATCTGAGGGTAAAGTTACCACTTTAGATATCTTTACTGATCAGAAATAATACAGAACCACCGGTACTTGCCTCACCTGCCAGTAAATGATCATGGGCAAACAAGCCGCTGGAAACAGAAGTGAAACAGACAGTGCCAATCTATTCCAGACTTCACTAAGTCACTGGAATTGAGGAACAAGCGCGAATAAATGCAAGAATATGTATGAAATACATGCCTTGGGAACAAACATCTATTTTGTAAATAATGTATTGTCTTAATTAACAGCAGAGGTGTTGGAATGTTTTATTTGTAACGTCCGGGCAAATAGGCGTGATTGTGATAGGTGCAAAAACAGGTTTCCTGCGAGAAACCTGAAACAGCTGCTCATTTGGAAAGGTTATCGTGTATTTTTTTACTTTTGTTGGTGTAACAAATTAAATGGCACCATTGACGTTTTCTGGTCTGGCCCAAGGACTACTTTAGTGGACGAGTGAGTGGGTCAGTGAGTGAGTGGGTCAGTGAGTGAGTGGGTCAGTGAGTGAGTGGACGGGTGTGTGAGTGAGTGTGTGAGTGAGTGTGTGAGTGAGTGTGTGAGTGAGTGAGTGGATGAGTGAGTAAGGGGAGCGGTGGTGTAGCGGTTAGCGCGCTGCGCTATGAACCTGGCGACCTGGGTTCGATTCCCGCTCACGGCCAACACCAGTGACGATTATCTTAACCGGTCCCGGGCCTCCCCTAGGTCGACTCAGCCTCAAATGAGTACCTGGTGCGATGTGTAAACATTGTCATTGGGGAGACAAAGGCGGCTGGGCGTGGTGTTGGCCACCCACACCCTCGTATGCCGTGCCGGCCTTCATAGGTGCTCACTACCAGCACTTGCCCCTACAGCCTTTGTGAGAGAGGGCTCTTACGAGCTGCATTGTGGTGGTGGTTGAACACCGTGTGTGGTGGTGGTTGAACACCGTGTGTGGTGGTGGTTGAACACCGTGTGTGGTGGTGGTTGAACACCGTGTGTGGTGGTGGTTGAACACCGTGTGTGGTGGTGGTTGAACACCGTGTGTGGTGGTGGTTGAACACCGTGTGTGGTGGTGGTTGAACACCGTGTGTGGTGGTGGTTGAACACCGTGTGTGGTGGTGGTTGAACACCGTGTGTGGTGGTGGTTGGTGGCGGTGGATGAGACGGGGGGGGGGGGCAGTCCGTGTCTGGTAGATAGACGGAGTCCTCAAAACGGGCGGAGGAATCAACGGGTTGAAGTTGACGGGAACAGCAACGGCGGCCGTGGCGGCAATAGAAGGGTGGTGCGGAGGGGGCTGACCGCCAGCGAGCGAGCGATTGACTGAAGTGAGAATGAGTGCTGGATCTGAGAGAGAGATCTCTCTCTTTGTGTCGCCTGCGCTTGACCGGGAACCGTTGCCGCGTGCGTCCGCAGCGGTTTGTTTATCAACATTTTCGCCATCTGGTTTTTTTGTGTGCGAGCGGGTGCTTGCTACCCCCGCCCACTCCCCCCCCGCCCGCCCCTCCTGTAACGGTTCGCCCTGGACCAGGCCGTGATTTGATTGCTAATGACCTGGTCAGGGCTTCTGGAGGCTGCCGAGTCCACGCTGCCGCCCGCCTTTGTTGGCGCGGGCGCTCGTGTCTTGTGCGATGACACAGTTGCCAAACTAAAAATAACTCCTCGGGGGTTTTAACCGCGTGTGTCGTGCACGAGTCGTTTTGTGCGCGTGCAGTACAGTGTATGGGGAGCGGTGGCGCAGTGGTTAGCGCGCTGTGCGACAAACCCGAGTTCCATTCCCGTTCACGACCGATAACGGTGGCAGATGTTTGAACCGGCCCAGAGCTTTTCCCTCCCCCACCACCCCCCCCCGCCCCCAGGTTCATTCGGCCAATATTGAGTCCCCAGTGCAGTGTGTACACATCGGCACTGGGGAGACAAAGGGGGTCAGACATGGTGCTGGCCGCTCACCCCCTCATGGGCCATGCCAGCCTTCATAGGCAGTAACGAACACCACTTGCCCCAACAGTCTATTAAAGGCACGCGTGTGTGTGTGTCTGTGTGTCTCACTCTGATCTTGTGTGCACATGTTTGTCTGCATCTGATCGTGTCTGTGTGCGACTGTGTGTGCACGAGTCTTCGTAGCTGCGCGTGTGACTCGGACATTGCACGTGACACCGTTTCACGTGAGTTACCCAACACGTGCAAATGAGCCTACGTAGTCAATTGCTGTGTGTGTCTCTCTCTCATGAAATCAGAAAAACTATCACAAAGTCCTCTGTCAAGCCTAATCTGCTGCTGCTGCATTGGCAATGGTGCACGAGTACAAACAACGACAACTCGACGCGTTCGGGCAATGATTCCGTGTGCAGCCTTCTACAGGAAAAGTGCGATAGCGTGCGACGTTTCGGGCAACGGGCCCTTCATCACAGAGCTCAAATTGCTGTCGGACAAAAAACGCATTAGTCTGTCGGCGTTCGACCATTGAGGAATAAAAAAAAATATTTGCTCGAATGACATGGGGGTTACCAACTTCCACAATCGCCGCAACAAAGCCCCTTTTTTTGGGGTCGCCGCAGTTTTAAGCCACTCGCAGGATTAACATTTCTCTCGCTCGCAAGGCCTCGCTGGGCCACCCCTCTCCCTCCGAGAACACGGTTCCCGTTGAGGCTCTCTCTCTCTCGCTCTCACCCGCTCTCACCCTCGCTCTCTCCCGCTCTCTCTCGCTCTCCCGTTCTCTCACGCATCTCGCGCTCTCTCTCCCTCTCTCTCCCTCTTTCTCGCGCTCTCGTTCTCTCTCTCTCGCTCTCTCCCTCGCTCTCCCTCTCTCACGCTCTCTCACGCATCTCGCGCTCTCTCTCCCTCTCTCTCCCTCTCTCTCGCGCTCTCGTTCTCTCTCTCTCGCTCTCTCCCTCGCTCTCTCCCTCGCTCTCTCCCGCTCTCCCGTTCTCGCGTTCTCTCACGCATATCGCGCTCTCTCTCGCTCTCTCTCCCTCGCTCTCGCTCTCTCTCCCTCGCTCTCGCTCTCTCTCCCTCGCTCTCCCTCTCTCTCGCACTCTCGTTCTCTCGCTCTCGCTCTCTCCCTCGCTCTCTCCCTCGCTCTCTCCCGCTCTCCCGTTCTCTCGTTCTCTCACGCATATCGCGCTCTCTCTCCCTCTCTCTCCCACTCTCTCGCACTCTCGTTCCCTCGCTCTCTCTCCCTCGCTCTCCCTCTCTCACGCTCTCTCACGCATCTCGCGCTCTCTCTCGCTCTCTCTCCCTCGCTCTCCCTCGCTCTCCCTCTCTCACGCTCTCTCACGCATCTCGCGCTCTCTCGTGTTCTTTCTTGCTTTCTCTCACTCTCTCGCTCTCTCTCGTTCTCTCTCCTTCTCGTTGGCTCTCGTTGGCTCTCTCTCGCTCTCCGTCCATAAGACTGCCGGCCGCTTGCGCCCACGGAAGTCGCTTGCACCTCGCAGCAACAAGTTCCTGGGTTGAATTCCCGACACGGGCACCTCTCTGTGTGGAGACTGTAGACTGTAGGGGCAAGCGCTGTTAGCGAGCAGCACCTATGAACGCCGGCGCGGCA
The DNA here is from genome assembly GCF_964198595.1 of Lampetra fluviatilis. Taxonomy (NCBI): domain Eukaryota; kingdom Metazoa; phylum Chordata; class Hyperoartia; order Petromyzontiformes; family Petromyzontidae; genus Lampetra; species Lampetra fluviatilis. The sequence continues at coordinate 3,151,992 of NC_136336.1, forward strand.
CACGAGAGGGTGGGTGGCCAGCACCACGCCCGGCCGCCTTTGTCTCCCTAACGGCGATGTTTGCACACTTCACCGGGTACTTAATTGAGGCTGAGTCGACCTAGGGGAGGCCCAGGGCTGGTTCAGATAATCGTCACGAGCGAAACACACACACACACCCATTGTAACGGGTATTGGCCAAAAGTTCCTAAAGCTAAAAAGATGACCTGCAAATTACTCAATTGGGATATACAATGGAGTGGTTCCTCCTCCTCTCCTCCCTCCTCGCTCTTCCCCCTCTTACTACTCCTCCCTCCTCCTCCACCACTAACCTCCTCCTCCTCTTCCCATTCACCCATTAAGTTTTTGTGAGCACGCATTTTTATCAACAGCATGTGTGCGCGCGAGCGTATGTGTTAGCTTGTCCGTGTGTCCACGTGCGCGTGTGTGTTCATGCCTGCGCGGGGAGCGGTGGCGCAGTTGTTAGCGCGCGGCGCTAGGCGCTACGAACGCCCGATGACCTGGGTTCAGTTACCTGCCACGGCCGACGTCGGTGCCTAAATAGTGACATTGAAATGGGTCCTTGGCCTCCAGTAGATCGACTCAGGCCGAAGTGAGTACCTGGTGCAGTGTGCAAGCGTCAGCGCTGCGGAGACACAGACGACTGGCATGGTACTGGCCCGCCTGCACTAGCTCGTGTGCCTCACCGGCCCTTCGTAGGCGCTTGCCAAATAGGACGTGCCCCAAGAGTGTTGTGAGCTACGGGGGGGGGGGGGGGGAGAACTTTGTCCTCGTCATCTGAGCGTGTATCCAAAAATGTGTGAGGAGCGGTAGTGTCGTGGCTAGCGCACCGCGCTAAGAACCTGGTGACCCGAGTTTGATTTACCGCTCATGGCCAAACACCCAGTGACGATTATCTCGACTGGACCTGGGCCTCGCCTATGTCGACTCGGCCTCAAATGAGTACCTGGTGTGGTGTGTAAAAACATCGCCACTGGGGAGACGAAGGCGTGGTGCTGGCCACCCACCCCCCTCGTGTGCCGTGTCAGTCTTCACGTGTTCGCTCGCAGCACTTGCCGCAAAGGTCTGTTAAGGCTGTACAGGGGATCTTTGTCTTGTTTTTGTATCCATATCTGAGAGCGCCTCTGTGTTTAGCACGTGTTTACGCTTGTGTGTTTGCTTGTGCATGTGCGTGTGTTTTTGTGGGGATCGGTAGTTTAGCGGTTAGCGCGCCTTGAATAAGTATACCGAATGTGGTGTGCAAACATCAGCACTGGGGAGACAAAGGCGGCCGGGCGTGGTGCTGACTGCTCCAACCTCCCCTCGTGTGCCGTGCCAGCCTTAAAAGACGCTCGCTTAACAGCACTAGACCCTACAGCCTGTGGAGGCTATACGGGGGGAGGTCTTTGTGGTGTAGCGGTGCGGTAGTTTGCACGACAAACTAATCGTCGTTACCGACACGGATAACGTCAGTGGCGAGCGATTTTGAAGCTGATCCTTGGCACTGCATTCACCGACCTGCGATGACTGGCGTGGGGAAGTATGGACACAACGGCGTGGGGGGGGGGGAGGCCCTCCTCTGGCAGTGGATTGAAAAAAGTCCATAAATTATTATCATGATCATCGTTATTACTACACAATCACCATGTCGTTATTAGGAAGAGCCACTTGGAGAATCTTTGCGAGCGAGTGAGTGCCGATGAACGTGTACTCCGCGAGGAATGGGCTTTCTCTCTCTTACTTATGCGTTGACGTTTTGACACCGCTGCCCCCGGGAGCAGCACCCTCTTGACAACGAGCCTCGAGCCTCCGTCGAGACTTTCCCCGGGAGCGGGGGGGGGCTGCACAAAGGGCCCTTTGTAGATCTCCGCCGACGCGGTTTCCCGGCCGTTCGCCATCCGCCGCCACCGCCGCATTACCGACGTTTCGTTCCCCGCGGCACCGATTTTAATCCCCGCGCGTTTGGGGTGGCTGGCCGGTCGGTTGGGCGGGTGGGGGGGGGGCGGTGTTCGGGATTGCCCCTAACAAGCGCCCAGCACGCGGACCGAAACGTCGGACGTCGTGCCTAGCAACGCGCGGCGTGGGCACGCCCGCCAAAATTAAACCCGGAGAGTCACAAAGGAACGTTTCTAATAATAATAATTATTTTAACTTTTCTAGCCGCGTTATTAGGAGGAGGGCCCGTGCGGTGCCACCCATGGCTTTCCCCCATCACGCCCACCGATCTCCACCGCCTCCATTCAGATGCAAATCACGCTCTGGCCAGCATCTCCCATCTCCTCTCCACGCTCACAAAATGGAATCCGGCACGGCACATGGCTGGGCAGTGGGGCCTCGGTTTGTTGAGGCAGCTGTCGCAACGCTGACGATGCCTCCGCACCTCATCGTCGCTTCCATCTCCTGTGCCAAACCGCTCAGCTGTTGCGTAGTTTGACGCCTGGCCCAGCGCGGTGGAAGTCAGTTCTTGGACTCTCTTCTTTTCCCAACTTTGTTGTAATAATGACGCTACGGCCGCTGCTAGGACCACCAGCCGTGAACTCTGCCGCTCGTCGATTCCTCCCACCCGTATCGAGGACTCGGTCGCTACCTGGCTGATTCATCTCCACCACCTCGCTGCAGGTCACAACAACACACCTCGCACACCCACACATTTTCACTCGCTACCACTCAAGTATTCACCCATTCATTCACTCACTCACCCACCCACCCGCTCACTCACCTACCCACCTACTCACTCATTCATCCACCCACTCGCTCACTCACCCACCCACTCGCCACACTGCAGGTCATCACGGCTTTTTCCCCTCGCTCTGCTTCACTGTGGAATTCTCTCTCATCATCGTCGTCATTTCTTCTCCCAAAGTTCTTACAATTACGTCACCCCGGCGATTGCAGAGCGTCGACGTCGCCCCGCCGATGGTTCGCGAGCTGCCCTATGAACCCGGCGACCCGCATTTAATTCCGACTTGCAGGCAATAACAGTGGCGAATATATCTTTGAACTGGTCCTGGGCTTCCCCTAGCTTGACTCGGAGTACCTGGTGCACTGTATGAACATCAGCACCGGGGAGACAAAGGCGGCCGGGCACGGTTTTGCCCACCCATCTCTTTCGTATGCCGTGCCGCCCTTCATAGGTGCTCGCTGACAGCACGCCGCAACAGTCTCTTCCGTATGTTCGTACGTTCGCACGCTTGCATGTTTGTGCGCGCGTGTTGTTATTGGTGGTGGTGGTAGTAGCAGGAGCAGCAGCAGCAGTGTGTGGGGGAGGGGGCGGCACATATGGTGTTCGTTAGCCCGAGCCTCCTGCTGCTGCTGCTGCCGCCGCTCCTCGCGATTGGCGGTGGCGGCGGCGGCGGCGGCGCTCCTCGTGTTGGTGTTTGGCGGCGGTGGCGGTGATGATGGTGGTGGGGGTTGGGCGGTGGCCGCCCTGCTCTCCATAATAATGGCCCCGGGGCAGCGCGCAGCGGCCCCCGGCCCGGCAGGACGCTGGGAATCCTAAAACGTGCACGCACGCACACACGCACGCACACGCACGCACACGCACGCCAAGACAAAGATTCTACCCCTCCCACCCCATATCCACCCCTCCCGCCCCTACAGCCTTTAACAGACTGTTTGTGGGGGGGGGACGCGGGGGGCCCAGTACCGTTAGCGAGACGGGCACGCAGAGGGACGGGAGTGAAGGGACGCGGGGAGAGTGATGGATGTGCGTAGAGAGGCTCGTGCAGACGCCCTAATAGAGAGCGTGTGAGACTCGCACAAAGAATCACCCGCGTCGCCTTTGATAGACTGTTGGGGCGAGATCCTTCGGCGAGCACCTTTGAAGGCCGCCACGGTACGCGAGGGGGTTGGTGTGGCCTGCACTACGCGTGGCTGCGTTGTTTTTTGTTTGTTACGTGCGCTGTACCAGGCTCTTAATTTAATGCCGAGTCGACCTAAGGGAGGCCCAGGCCCTGTTCGGTTAGGCGTCGCCCATGTTGGCCGTGAGCAGGAATCCAACTCTCGTCGCCTGGTGTCTTAGTGCACAGCGCATTAACCGCTGCGCCCACCGCTCCACCCACCGCACTCACAAACGCGCACTCACAAACGCGCGCACTCACAAACGCGCGCACACGCGGACGGACGCGTTAAACCGCGGTTCTCTTAAGATGGCGACGTGGCCATTGTGGACCCCCCGTGGGGGTCCAGGCATCGGCACGGGGCCCGCGGCAGAGGCGGAGGGGCGGGGACGGGTTTTTATATTTTCTAATCTTTTGAGTTTTCCATATTGGATTTTTTGTATTTTAATTAGAATGTCACGTATATTTTTATTATTATTATTATTATTTTTCTCACGGCCGCACAGGAACCGTTGTTGTGACGCTGCCCCCGTTGTCAAGGGATGGAAGGAATTTCCGTTCGGAACTGTTGCGGGGAAGCGCAGAGTCGCCGCGTTGCCCGGAAGATGATGTCATAGGATTACTTCTCTCGGTCATCTCCAGCAACTCGTCTCGTGTACACGTCCCCGCTGCTTCATGCACGCACAAGAGATAAAGATCCCCCGTGTAGCCTTTAAGCGGGCTGTTTGGGGCAAGTGCTTTTAGCGAGCGCCTAATGGAGACCGGCCGCCTTTGTGTCCCCCTATGCTGATGTTTACCCACCCGCACCAGGTACTCATTTGAGGCCGAGTCGACCTAGGTGAGGCCCAGGGGCTGGTTCAGATAATCGTCACTGGTGTTGGCCGTGAAACGGGAATCGAACACACGCGTGCACGTGACGTGCACACACATGTGTGCACGCGCACACACATGTGTGCACGCGCACACACGCGACATGGACCAAGCACACACACATGAAGTGTGCACACGCACACATGCGCGCACACACGTACGCCTCCGGTAAACATTGGCGTGCTGGCAGCCGCGCTGCTCTACACGTGGCTGCCTGTGACTCGGCGCTTTGGAGGCAGCAGCAGCAGCGAGGGTTGGTGGATCGCACACACATCCACACACGGTCGTGAAACTCCCGACCCGTGGGCGTCACTCCCGGCTTGTGGCCAGGCTATTTTGGCAGTACAGCAGCAAGCGGGTTGATTTACCTCCCCGCTCTCCTGCTCGTGGCTTTTCGTCCACGCGTCATTAGTCCGTGCCCGTCGCAAAGCTCGTGCTGGGAGTGCTCCCCCCACAAGCCGTTTCGCGTTCTGGCGCCTTGCGAAGCTCCCTGGCACGTGGAGCGAAATGTCGGACGTTGTGCCGAGCGAGAGGGCCCGGACGGGTTAAACAAAAAAAAACGTGGGAAATTTCCGTCCGGTTGTTTTTTGTGCGGACATTGGCTGTTGGCTCACCGCGCTCAAGAACCCGGGGCTCCTGAGAACCTGGACCGAAACCCCCCCCCCACCACTCCCAGTATCAGCAGTGCCGCTGTGTGAACCCCCGTGAGCGTGAGGACACCGCAGGTCCAGATGTCGAACTCGGCGTCTCGGCGGTACTGGCGCAGTGTCTCTGAAACGGCCATTTATGAACGCCGCGCGAGGCAGTCGGGCCCAGGCCTTGAGGGCGCCATTGGAGTCGAGTCACAGCCAGCTCTTTTAAGTCGCAATGATGTGGAGGCTGTGGGAGCTCGGCGGGGGGGGGGGGGTGCGGGAGGACGGGTTTTCTTTCTGCTCGGGCTTTTGTTCGCAGCGAGGAATCTGCGTGGAAGATGCTTAATCTCCGGCTGCGCTGCGAGCCTGCATGGTAATCACATTAGGCCAGGAAGGCAGCACCCGTGGCCTGCTACCCAACCCGCTCAACCCCCCCCCCTGCCCCCGCCGTCTCCCCCCCCCTCCCCCCCGTCACGGCTTAAAGTTACAGATTATAATGATCATAATCGGAGCGATCGTTCCATTTACAGGAGCTCGACTCATTGGTCGGTAACGCTGCGGCGTTAATAAGGGGGGCGGTGGGAGGGGGGATCGATGTATAGTGTGTCTCTCCCGAGTGTCCCAGGAGGTTTGCAATGGACTTATCGGAGACGCACAGCCAGCACCATTGAAATGCCGGAGTGGAATCTTGCGTCTGAGCCGCCGCCGATGAGTCAGTGGTCTCAGCCCGGTCACGAGTGGCTTGCGCCACAGAAACGAAAAAAAACAACACCCGAAGTATTGAGTTCTCGCTTAATAGCGTTGGCTAAACTCCACCCCTGATGATAACAAACATCGCGATGACTAACATGCGACGAGCGTTCACTCTCGCCGTCGGTCTCTCGCCGTGTGTGTGCGCGTGCCTTTGTCTCCGACGCGCTTTGTTCCCGCGTGTCTCTCGGTCGACTTGCAGGAAACCTGTTTTGCCCGTTGGTTGGTGACCTGGGGGGTGGTTGGGAGGGGGATATATTTAAGTCGCACATTTACAGAAAAATGGAATCTATGCTCGGAATGTGGTGACGTGGCTCGGAATGCGGCGGTTGCGAACGAGCGCTCGATAACACTTCCGTTCCCTGCCGCTGCTGCCCCTGCCGCCCGCCAATCGCGAGTGTTTTCAGGGATCCACAAATTGGGGTTTGTGGAGCGGGTCTGCTGCTTTTACACGCACGCAGAGACTCCTTCCCGCGTGACCTTTAACCTTTGTGACCGGCCTGCTGATCGGTAGGGTCACGCGCGGTTGGGGTGAAGTGTGGGTACACCGCCCCCCCCCCTCCTCCTCCAAAGCGCCCCTGACTAGCTTGGAAGATTTAGACCACGATACCTCTGGCAGAGCCCTCTCTCTCTTTCCGAGTGGAGGTCCTTCTGCCAGCAGTGGCTTGAGCATGGAACTGCAGGGCTGCGCTGTTACCTTTTTTTAAACCGAGAGACTAGTGCACGCGACGTACAAACGTGCGGTTTATTATTTGCTTATTTAAAAAAAAAAAATCTTTCACCTGGGGAAGGCCGCTCAAGATGCAACAGCTGGTTTGCACGCCCGTTCGAGGGTTGTCGGCTGCTTAAAAAATACAAATCCGGGTGTTGGGACCTGAGCCCAAGGTTTGAATGCTCGAGTTTAGTGCCTCACGAACGTTTCTCTCCCGATGTGTTTAGGTCCGGATGGGCTAAAAGGAGGCAGCCCCCTGCAAGTGTCCTGCTCCTGCCACTACTTGGCATGGGGACCCCCCCAAGTAGAGGGAGCTCTAGAGAGGGTATTTGGCCTACTCTTCCACGCTGCGCCGACGTGTTGTTGGACGAGGTCCGGAGTGCCCGCACTTTACCCCACCGCACGCAACCTTGCCCGTCAAATTAACCGTGGACCCATTTAGATTGCTGCTGGGTGGACCGAGTCGGTGGGGTGGTGTGTGGATTCAAGAAACTTGCTCCATTGGGTTCCACGGGCATGCCGGGAGATGTAATGGAATCGGGCGGCCTCTGGATTGTTATCATGATCTTTATTATAGACTTGAGGAATCCGATGAGCTCATGAAGCTATTTGTCACAGATGTCCAGGATTGCATAAACGTGGGACCACGGAAGTAAAGTCCTACCACTGATTTTTCTCGTGTCATCACTCAAGCTAATTAACCTCCTTCCTTACCTTCCACAGAAAGAAAGGCCTGTTGAGGGGGGCCGTTGAAGGGGGGGGGGGGGGAGCTCAAGGGGGGGGGGGGGCCACGCACACATCGGAGCCGGTGTGACGCTGGCGACTCAACGGCGGCGCTCGCAGCACCCGCGGGATTCCGCGGCAACAACAGACATCCTCGGCGGCTGTAGGAGCAAGCGACCGGCGGAAATCCGTGGCAGCAGGAGCGCCGCAGTGGACCTTCCTCGCCCGGTTGCGGCGGACGGGACCGAGGACACGAGCGTGGCACGACCTGCCTCGCAGTGATAGAGCGGAGCTCGGCGATTCCCGTAGCGATACGGCCTTGCCGTGACCGTCGTCGGTTCTGCGACCCGCGCGGTCGACTCGGCCGTCGCTCCGGAGCGAGCGACGATGCAGCAGAGCGACCTGGACGAGAAGCTGAAGCGCTCGCTGCTCAAGGCGGCGGCGGGCGGCGGCGACCCGAGCCAGGTGCTGGCGGTGGTGACGGCAGCCGACGTGGCGCTGCACCACCTGCAGCAGCAGCAGCAGCAACAGCAGCAGCAGCAGCACCACCAGCACCTGCAGCACGCTCACCAGCACGCACAGCAGCAGCAGCAGCAGCACACGGCGGCAGCGCTCATGAGCATGGCCGGCACGGGCGCGGCGGCGGCAGCGCAGGCCGTGTTCCTGCCATCGCTGCTCGAGGTACGGCACGGCAGCAGCAGCTACGGCACGTGTCTCACCTCACACTTGGTGAGTCGGTGGGTGAGTGAGGCGGCGGGTTTGTGAGTGACTGAGTGAGGGGTTGGGCGGGCGGGCGGGCGGATGCTGGGAGGTTGGTTAGTCCCAGCGTGCCGGTTAGTCCCAACACTGTATGTCTTTTGATTGCCGCGTGAGGAGTGGTGACGCAGCGATTAGCGCGCTGCCTGAAGAACCAAGAGACCCGGGTTTGAATCCCAGCCACGGCCCAAAGCAGCACAACTGGTCTGAGCCTCTTCCTCGGCCTCAGATGATACCTGGTGCGGAGTGTGTAAAGACGACATCGCTGGAGAGACAAAGATGTCCGGGCAGTGCTAGTCACACCAACCCATCGTGTACGTGGCAGATCGTGGGTTCGATCGCGACCGCTGACGCGAATATTTTCTCCGGGTCCGCCGGTTTTCCCCTCCAAATTTAGAATCGACGTCACGCGTTTTGGCTATTTGGCTGCGATGAATTTGCACGCGATAAGCCACCTTTGTTGAGCTATCATTTGTGACGGCCAGGTCTCTTCTGAAAAAGAGCTACATAGCTCAGTGGACCTTACCTGGTAAAATAAAAAAGGTTTAGTTTAGTGTTCCAAAAAGCCTGGGGGGGGGGGGGTGTTTAAGTTGGCACCGGTGGGAGCACAGATGTTGCGTGCATATGCCAGTCATCTCAGTCAGTCAACCCACAACACCTGGCTCTGCTAGCGAGCCTTCTGCACCTCACACGATCGCCTCAATGTGCCATGCATATGTGTGTGTGTGCGCGCATGTCCTCTCTGTACATGGACTCTCTGCATATGTTGGTTTATGTACTGTGTGTGTTTGTGTACACTCTGAAAGTCGTGCGACTTTACCGAAAGAACCAAGAATATGAATCCCTGCAGTCACGGAAGCTTTAAATCGAAGAAAAAAGTAGTTGTACTTGCGTGGCTTTCGATGATTTACCTTCTCAAAAAGAAATCTGGCCATGTTTGCACTCCCCAGAAAGGGCATTTCGTACCCCCAGGGGGTGCGTGCACACCCCAGGTTAAGAACCGCTGGTATGATGTAATCTTGTCGATGAACGTACGTGTAATTATCGTGTATGCGTGTGCCTGGCACGGGGGGGGCGCTGTGGCGACGTCACAGCCACCTTGTGGCGCACGGTGGCGGCTATTGTTGTTGCTGTGCGTGTAACTTGCCCCAATACCCGGCTGGAGGCTAACTGGGGGATCTTTGTCTGTGTTGGACTTGATGTTCCCTGTGTGAATAGGTATGTACGCTACGTGCTTGTGCTGTGTATTGTATGTGCACAAAGTACTATAGGTGCGTGCACTCTGGGTGTGTGCACTCTGCTGTGTGTGCACCTCTCTACTCTCACTTTGTGTGTACTCTGTGTGCGTGCATTATCTGTCCACGTAGTGCGTGTCGGTGTACTATGTCTACTCTACATGCGCTCTGTACTCTGTGTGTACTCTGCTGTGTGTGCACCTCTCTACTCTCGCTTTGTGTGTACTCTGTGTGCATGCATTATCTGTCCATGTAGTGCGTGTCGGTGTACTATGTCTACTCTACATGCGCTCTGTACTCTGTGTGTACTCTGCTGTGTGTGCACCTCTCTACTCTCGCTTTGTGTGTACTCTGCGCGCGTGCTCTGTAATTGACGTGTACTCTGCGTGTGCTCTCTGCGTGTGCGCGCCCGCCTGCCCAGCCCCTGCCGCTGCAGCTGCGCAAGGACGTGCTCCTGGGCGAGGGCGAGGCGCCGGTGTTCCGTACCGGCGTGAGCCGCGTAGCCGACGAGATGCTGGCTGCGGCTGCCGCTGCCGCCGCCGCTGCCACCTCCCGCGACGTTGCCATGTGCTTCACCGCCGGTACCGGTGCCGCCGCTCCCCACACCCCCCCACACACACCTCCCCCCACGAACTCCCCCCCACACACACACCCCCACACACCACCCCACACCGGCGTGGGTTTTTTCTGGGCTAATTGGGCCAGGTGGTGGCTCCGTGAGCTGCTCGACATCGGAGAGTTGGAAGTTCAAATTGTTGTTTGGGGAGGTTGATCCGGCCCCATCATCCCATCCTCCGAAGTCGATGACGAGGCTATACCGCTTTGTGTGGGATGTCAACAGAGGTTGTCCTATGGGTGGACTCGCCCCGTCATAGTAACGTGGAATTTCCAGCACTGGCTCGGGGAGGTGAACGGGTGATGAGCACCAAATGCCTTAATGCTCATTCGAGCACAAAAACCACTCTTGACGTCAAGAAGACGTAAAACATGAGGAATGATTGGCATGCAACGGAATATTATTAACACGTGACTCCGGAAGTAGTTCTGTGAAGTCAACTTCCGCTGTCAGACACAATGTTATCCACCGCTCGCCGGGAGAATTCCAAATTCAACTTTCAAAAACAAAATTTAAAAATGCTGCCGAGGGTCAAGCGCACATTTGCGAGTCGTGTTGCGGCTTCCGTGTGGTACGCGAGATAACATTTTTTCCGTATTTGTTTCACCGATTGTGCCGGTACCCCCCCCCCCCACCTTCAGCCCCTACGTCGACCACCAGCTCCTTGCTGGGCGACGACAGCAAGGGGGGCGACAAGTCCCGGGAGGACTCGGCCCGGCACCACCAGCAGCAGCAGCACCAGGGCGGCCACTCGCACCACCCGGTGGCGCAGCTTGGCTCCCACCTCAACCCCGCTCACCTTCACCACCACCAGCAGCACCACCAGCATCACCTGCAGCAGCAGCAGCAGCAGCAACACCATCACCAGCAGCAGCAGCACCATCAGCAGCAGCAACAGCATCAGCAGCAGCAGCAACAGCAGCAAGCCTCGCCGCATCTGCCGCATCACCACCACGTGCACCACCACCACCACGGCGACGGCGCGGTGCTGCACCACCCGGGCGCTGGCGGGATGCACGGCCTGACGTACGCCACGAGCAGGGACCTGCGCGAGGCCTACGGAGACGCCTTCCCCTTCCTCGACATGAAGGTGCGGCCGTGCGGGGCCCTGGCGCCAACCCTCTACCCTCGCCCCACAACACCCCGCTCTCCCTCGCGCTGACCCTGAACCCTAACACCTGACCCTTAACAACTAACCCGAACAGCAGAGGTCGCAAATGGGTTTTGATTTCTTACCCGTACCCGGCCGGGTACGGGTACCCGTTCCCTACCCGTACCCTACCCGAAATGAGTGACAAACGGTGACTCACCAGTGACTCACGGCCTACCCGTACCCCTACCCGGCCGCACCAGGGTCGCAAACGGGTACCCGTACCCGGCCGGGTACGGGTAGCCGGGTATCGGGTAGGGTACAGGTATCGGGTACCCGATTGCGACCTCTGCCGAACACTGACACTAACACCGACCCTAACCCTAACCACACTTGAACTTGGTGTGGCTGGTCGATGATGGGCGGGTGTTGTGACGCGGTTCAGGTTAATATTCTTAGGTTTTTTCGGTAAAGTCGGGTAGGTAAAAAATTAAAATTAATAAAAGTAAAGTAAAAATAAAATAAAAATCACGACGTTTCGGAGGCAACACAAGCTTCCGTCTTCAGGTGGAACCGTCACAGCACGATAGCTGTATCAAGTACTGAAGACGGAAGCTTGTGTTGCCTCCGAAACGTCGTGATTTTTATTTAATTTTTATTTATTTTTATTTTTTACCTACGTGACTTTACCGAAAAAACCTAAGAATATGAATACTTGCAGTCACGAAAGCTTAAAATCTAGAATTAGGTTCAGGTTAAATTCTCTATTGTGCCCTCCCCTGGGGAGGCGGCGTTGGGAGAGGCGGAACAGAACGCTCCCTACCTCCCTCCCCCCACCCCCACCCCTCGGTACTACCGGGTCATTCTATTCCTGAGCAAGGTCACTGCCAGAGAGCTCAGTCTCTACGATGTCCGATCAGCCCTGGGAGGTTTTTGTAATTCTACTATCTGACCCACCATCATCATTCCTGTTAAAGATTGCAGATGAAGAACAAGCAACTGGGTGGCTTGTGCTGGCTCGGAGTATGATACCTTGGTTCAATCCTTCCGACTGGATGTATCCGTCAAAGCATTCGAAATGGCCATGTCACGCGTGCTCTTGAAATGTTTTAATATTTCTCCATTGTTTAACAAGGAAGGGGGGTAGCTTGCTCATTTCCATCGACGGCCTTGACAGGCCCGTATGGAGTGGGCTTTGGTAGGACGCGTCGTGGCCGGAGTGATTGTGGCCGATGGTCAAGAATAACAACGGAGAGGCAGCCAAGCGTACGAGAGCACGTCCACCAGGGAGGGAGATGGAGCGATGAAATTGGCTCCTGTCGCATCGCAGGAATGTCAGGGATGTGGCGACATCTTGCGGATGGCGGTCGGGGCGGCCTTCATCCAGCAGTGGATTGATCGCGGAGGATGATTACGATGGTGACGATTGCCGTTGATGTGAAATTCCCGTTGTCGTCTCTTCGGACCCGCAGCTTGCAATAAAGCAGGAGGCCGAGGCTGTCCCAGGCTGTGGGGACGGAGAGCTTCGGCAGCAGCAGCAACAGCAGAACTTTGAGCAGCAGCAGCAGTCGGTGCCGAAGAAGAAGAAGGCGAAGCGCAAGCCCAGCGCCGCTACCAAGGTGAGCTGCACCCACGGTGACGTGGCCGGCAGGAGCCTGTCCTCCGATTGTCCATGCTGACAGTCGGAGCCCACCCTAACCAACCGGAGCCTAGGCTTAACCACACTAGCCAAGCCTAACCCTAGGACTCACCATAACCCCACAAGTCAAGCCTAACCCTAGGCCTCACCATAACCCCACTAGCCAAGCCTAACCCTAGGCCTCACCATAACCCCACTAGCCAAGCCTAACCCTAGGCCTCACCATAACACCACTAACCAAGCCTAACCCTAGGCCTCACCATAACCCCACTAGCCAAGCCTAACCCTAGGCCTCACCATAACACCACTAACCAAGCCTAACCCTAGGCCTCACCATAACACCACTAGCCAAGCCTAACCCTAGGCCTCACCATAACCCCACTAACCAAGCCTAACCCTAGGCCTCACCATAACACCACTAGCAAAGCATAGCCCTAGGCCTCACCATAACCCCACTCACCAAGCCTAACCCTAGGCCTCACCATAACCTCACTAGCCAAGCCTAACCCTAGGCCTCACCATAACCCCACAAGCCAAACCAAACCCTAGGCCTCACCATAACCCACTAACCAAGCCTAGCCCTAGGCCTCACCATAACCTCACTAACCAAGCCTAACCCTAGGCCTCACCATAACACCACTAACCAAGCCTAACCCTAGGCCTCACCATAGCCCCACTAACCAAGCCTAGCCCTAGGCTTCACCATAACCCCACTAACCAAGCCTAACCCTAGGCCTCACCATAACTCCACTAACCAAGCCTAGCCCTAGGCCTCACCATAGCCACACTAGCCAAGCCTAACCCTCGGCCTTACCATAACCCCACTAGCCAAGCCTAACCCAAGGCCTCACCATAACCCCACAAGCCAAGCCTAACCCTAAGCCTCACCATAACCCCACTAGCCAAGCCTAACCCTAGGCCTCACCATAGCCACACTAGCCAAGCCTAGCCCTAGGCCTCACCATAACCCCACAAGCCAAGCCTAACCCTAGGCCTCACTATAGCCACACTAGCCAAGCCTAGCCCTAGGCCTCACCATAACCCCACTAACCAAGCCTAACCCTAGGCCTCACCATAACCCCCACTAGCCAAGCCTAACCCTAGGCCTCACCATAACCCCACTAGCCAAGCCTAACCCTAGGCCTCACCATAACCCCCACTAGCCAAGCCTAACCCTAGGCCTCACCATAACCCCACTAGCCAAGCCTAGCCCTAGGCCTCACCATAACCCCACTAGCCAAGCCTAACCCTAGGCCTCACCATTACCCCACAAGCCAAGCCTCACCCTAGGCCTCACCATTACCCCACAAGCCAAGCCTAACCTTAGGCCGTGAACTCCCTCCCGCCCGTCTCCCCCCGTCGTCGCTTCCCACGCAGACGCTGGGCCTGGAGGCGGACGGCACGGCAGTGCTCACGCACCCGCGCCCGTACGCGTGCGACCGCTGCAGCGCGGCCTTCCGCACCAACTACCACCTGCAGAGGCACTTGCAGTCGCACACCGGTGAGCACAGTACGAGCCTCTTTTTTTATCCTTTTTACGTTTGCACGCACAATCCCCCCCCCCGCCCCTCCACCCCTCGCCCCCCCCCGCCCCCCCCCATACCTTCCCACTCCCCCGCCCCTCCACCCCCCCACCCCCCCGCCCCTCCCCGACCCTCCCCCGCCACCCCCCACCACCCCCCCATCCATCCCTCCACCGCCCCCACCACCCCACCCCCCCACTTGCGCCCCCCCCCCTCCCCCAACCCACACAACGCGTGGCACGGAACTGACGCGACGCGGGCCGATGGCCGAGCTCGGTCGAAATCGACCTCGGGAGACGCAACCTCAAACAAAGGAGCAGAGCCGGGCGGCCCTTGAGGCCGCGTGGCGCCGGGGAGGCCCCAATCGTCGTCCTTAAGGGTTCAGATTCGTCGCATAGGGCGATCGACAAGGTGGTCCGAATTATAAAAAAATGACACGGCTAAATTTACTCTGTTTGGATCACACACGGCAACAACATCGCCCACCCCCACCACCTACTGCATAATCACAATAATGATAATACTCTAATAATCCATAATAGAGGTTTTGGGGTTGGATTGCTGAATATAAATGTTGTGTCGTTAAACCCGCCACCACCCGACACAGCCAATTAGTAGGGTTTGTCACGTAAACAAAACATGCCAATTCATTATTCGTTCAGCACACCGGTGTGTTGGAGAGCAAATCCTCAGCGTTTACAATTCGTGCTTCGCCAGTAATTCCAACCGGCATCATCAGGCGGGACAGCCAGATTTGTGGAGAAATCCTCCTGTGCGTTACCTTCAAAGGGCAGACGACAGCGCCGGGGTGCTTTGTTCGGGGTTGCGTTCTCCCGCTGGCCGCCTGCGTGGTTGCGATTGCGGGAACGGCGACTCGGTTGTGGCGGGAAAGCCTCTGACGGACGGCGATGAGTTTGTGCGTGTTTCCCTGGACAGCCTCGCCGAGTCCTCAAGACGCCTTTTCAGGAGGGTCCCCTGCGCGCGGGAGCTTTCGCCGAAGCCGCGTTGGGAATTTTTACTTTTTCAACTAACGACGGCCGCTCGGTATCGTCGCCCGCCGATTTCATGCTCGCACCACATCGCCTGCTCCTCTCTCTCCTCCACATCACCCACTCCTCTCCCCCCTCCACATCACCCACTCCTCTCTCTCCTCCACATCACCCACTCCTCTCTCCTCCACATCACCCACTCCTCTCTCCCCTCCACATCACCCACTCCTCTCTCCCCACCACATCACCCACTCCTCTCTCCCCTCCACATCACCCACTCCTCTCTCCCCTCCACATCACCCACTCCTCTCCCTCCCCCACATCACCCACTCCTCTCCCTCCTCCACATCACCCACTCCTCTCTCCCCACCACATCACCCACTCCTCTCTCTCCTCCACATCACCCACTCCTCTCTCCCCACCACATCACCCACTCCTCTCCCTCCTCCACATCACCCACTCCTCTCTCCCCACCACATCACCCACTCCTCTCTCCCCACCACATCACCCACTCCTCTCTCCCCTCCACATCACCCACTCCTCTCTCCCCTCCACATCACCCACTCCTCTCTCCCCTCCACATCACCCACTCCTCTCCCTCCCCCACATCACCCACTCCTCTCCCTCCTCCACATCACCCACTCCTCTCTCCCCTCCACATCACCCACTCCTCTCCCTCCTCCACATCACCCACTCCTCTCTCCCCTCCACATCACCCACTCCTCTCTCCCCACCACATCACCCACTCCTCTCTCCCCTCCACATCACCCACTCCTCTCTCCCCTCCACATCACCCACTCCTCTCCCTCCCCCACATCACCCACTCCTCTCTCCCCTCCACATCACCCACTCCTCTCTCCCCTCCACATCACCCACTCCTCTCCCTCCCCCACATCACCCACTCCTCTCCCTCCTCCACATCACCCACTCCTCTCTCCCCACCACATCACCCACTCCTCTCTCCCCTCCACATCACCCACTCCTCTCTCCCCTCCACATCACCCACTCCTCTCTCCCCTCCACATCACCCACTCCTCTCCCTCCCCCACATCACCCACTCCTCTCCCTCCTCCACATCACCCACTCCTCTCTCCCCTCCACATCACCCACTCCTCTCCCTCCTCCACATCACCCACTCCTCTCTCCCCTCCACATCACCCACTCCTCTCTCCCCACCACATCACCCACTCCTCTCTCCCCTCCACATCACCCACTCCTCCCCTCCACATCACCCACTCCTCTCCCCCCTCCACATCACCCACTCCTCCCCTCCACATCACCCACTCCTCTCTCCCCTCCACATCACCCACTCCTCTCTCCCCACCACATCACCCACTCCTCTCTCCCCTCCACATCACCCACTCCTCTCCCTCCTCCACATCACCCACTCCTCTCTCCCCTCCACATCACCCACTCCTCTCTCCCCACCACATCACCCACTCCTCTCTCCCCTCCACATCACCCACTCCTCCCCTCCACATCACCCACTCCTCTCCCCCCTCCACATCACCCACTCCTCCCCTCCACATCACCCACTCCTCTCTCCCCTCCACATCACCCACTCCTCTCTCCCCACCACATCACCCACTCCTCTCTCCCCTCCACATCACCCACTCCTCTCTCCCCACCACATCACCCACTCCTCTCTCTCCTCCACATCACCCACTCCTCTCTCCTCCACATCACCCACTCCTCTCCCTCCTCCACATCACCCACTCCTCTCTCCCCACCACATCACCCACTCCTCTCTCCTCCACATCACCCACTCCTCTCTCCCCACCACATCACCCACTCCTCTCTCCTCCACATCACCCACTCCTCTCTCTCCTCCACATCACCCACTCCTCTCTCCTCCACATCACCCACTCCTCTCCCTCCTCCACATCACCCACTCCTCTCCCCCCTCCACATCACCCACTCCTCTCTCCCCTCCACATCACCCACTCCTCTCTCCCCACCACATCACCCACTCCTCTCTCTCCTCCACATCACCCACTCCTCTCTCCTCCACATCACCCACTCCTCTCTCTCCTCCACATCACCCACTCCTCTCCCCCCTCCACATCACCCACTCCTCTCTCCCCTCCACATCACCCACTCCTCTCTCCCCACCACATCACCCACTCCTCTCTCTCCTCCACATCACCCACTCCTCTCTCCTCCACATCACCCACTCCTCTCTCCTCCACATCACCCACTCCTCTCCCCCCTCCACATCACCCACTCCTCTCCCCCCTCCACATCACCCACTCCTCTCTCCCCTCCACATCACCCACTCCTCTCCCTCCCCCACATCACCCACTCCTCTCCCTCCTCCACATCACCCACTCCTCTCTCCCCTCCACATCACCCACTCCTCTCCCTCCTCCACATCACCCACTCCTCTCTCCCCTCCACATCACCCACTCCTCCCCTCCACATCACCCACTCCTCTCCCCCCTCCACATCACCCACTCCTCCCCTCCACATCACCCACTCCTCTCTCCCCTCCACATCACCCACTCCTCTCCCCCCTCCACATCACCCACTCCTCTCTCCCCCGTCCACATCACCCACTCCTCTCTCTCCTCCACATCACCCACTCCTCTCCCCCCTCCACATCACCCACTCCTCTCCCCCCTCCACATCACCCACTCCTCTCTCCCCTCCACATCACCCACTTCTCTCCCCCCTCCACATCACCCACTCCTCTCCCCCCTCCACATCACCCACTCCTCTCCCTCCTCCACATCACCCACTCCTCTCCCCCCTCCACATCACCCACTCCTCTCCCCCCTCCACATCACCCACTCCTCTCCCTCCTCCACATCACCCACTCCTCTCCCCCCTCCACATCACCCACTCCTCTCCCCCCTCCACATCACCCACTCCTCTCTCCCCACCACATCACCCACTCCTCTCTCCCCACCACATCACCCACTCCTCTCCCCCCTCCACATCACCCACTCCTCCCCTCCACATCACCCACTCCTCTCCCCTCCACATCACCCACTCCTCTCTCCCCCGTCCACATCACCCACTCCTCTCTCCCCACCACATCACCCACTCCTCTCTCCCCACCACATCACCCACTCCTCTCTCCCCTCCACATCACCCACTCCCCTCTCCCCCTCCACATCACACACTCCTCTCCCCCCTCCACATCACCCACTCCTCTCTCCCCTCCACATCACCCACTCCTCTCCCTCCCTCCACATCACCCACTCCTCTCTCCCCTCCACATCACCCACTCCTCTCTCCCCTCCACATCACCCACTCCTCTCTCCCCTCCACATCACCCACTCCTCTCTCCCCTCCACATCACCCACTCTTCTCCCTCCTCCACATCACCCACTCCTCTCCCCCCTCCACATCACCCACTCCTCTCCCCCCTCCACATCACCCACTCCTCTCTCCCCTCCACATCACCCACTCCTCTCTCCCCTCCACATCACCCACTCCTCTCTCCCCTCCACATCACCCACTCCTCTCTCCCCTCCACATCATCGTTATGATAACAACAGCGATTATGACGATGATGACGACGATCCTCCTTGTCACCCCTGGCCGGGTTGTGAACCCAAGCTGTGACCACAACAACAGCCACCCAAGTTCACCGGGCTCTAGAGGGGAATGAATGGCGCCCTACTCTAGCGCTGCTGTTTGGCGATTGGCGGCCGTCGAGAGCGGCGCACGCGCCTTCTGCTTCTCCTCCTGCTCCCCCTGCTCCTCCTCCTCCTGTGATGTCACTCCCACCTGAGATGCTTCTTCCCCCCCCCCATCCCCCATCTGCCTCATTTCCCCCCCCCCCCGCTTCAGTTTGTTCCGCTCCTTGTCTCCCTCCTCGCCCCGTCCTCCTCGTCCCCGTCATCATCGTCCCTGTCATCATCCCATCCTCACCCCGTCCTCCTCCTCACCCTCCTCCTCCTCACCCTCCTCATCCTCACCCACTGCCGACACTGCCGGTGACCGCCCGCCTGCGTGACGTGACGCCTTTGCAGGCGGCGCTCCGAAACCCCACCGCGGGCAAACTCGCTGAGCGCTGCCGCACGGAGCATTGTGGGTAGATAAAAATCCGGGCGCAACTCCTTGCGGTGTCGCCACCCGTAGGTTCAATCGGCCTCTTGGCTCCGGGCGAATATTGGAAATCCCGATTATGCTGATGAGACCCAGCCCCGAGTTTGCTTCCTCGTACAGATGCCGCTGGACGTTATTAATCCGGAAAGCCAATTGGAAAAAATTAACGTCATGTTTATACGTGGAGATGCAGCATGGGGCTCTGCCCGTATCCGCCTCGAGCATGTAGTCTGCGTAGCCTCGACAGAGCCCCCACCTGCGATAACGACGGTCACCGTTGCCACGGTGTGAGCGTTGTCCTTGCTTGGCGATGTCTTCACGCGCTCCCCTGGTCCTCCCAAACGCCCGTGAGGTCGCGAGCCGCGATGGGTGACGTGTCCCGATCGACCCTGCCGACGAAGCAAGCGGTTTATATATTATTAGGTTTTTTCGGTAAAGTCACGGAGGTAAAAAATTTAAATTAATAAAAGTAAAATAAAATAAAAATCACGACATTTCGGAGGTAACACAAGCAACACAAGCTATCGTGCTGTGACGGTTCCACCTGAAGACGGAGGCTTGTGTTGCCTCCGAAACGTCGTGATTTTATTAAATTTTTATTTTATTTTCATAAATTTTAATTAAAAATTTTTGCCTACGTGACTTTACCGAAAAAACATGAGAATATGAATCCTTGCAGTCACGAAAGCTTCAAATCTAGAACCAAGCGGTTTATCCCCGAGACTCGAGCAAGGCTTCCGCCTGCGTAGACGACATTCTTTCACCGGCGGTAACAATCTCTACCGGCGTTCAGAAAGTCGCGGCCGTTCGCTAAAAAGTTAACGCAGAGCGGCGAGTCGCGCGGCGAGGTCTGCGAAGCCATCCCGCGCGGTCCGCCAAGTCCACGTTGGATCCATCCGGTTCGTCCCGCCGTTTCATTTTGGCCGACGGGCGACCGCGCGTGGCCTGCTGACGACGGGACCACCCAAAAGCGGCGAGCCCACATTTTTACAATGACAATTTGCCCTGCGTGCCCGTTCATCCGCGTACAGCGACGATCGGCCTGGGTCCGTCTGGCACCTCCGCTCTTCCACTACCGAGCGATGCGTCGTCAAAGAATCTGCCGTCAATCATCTGCAGCCTGCCCCCATCACCATTGGCCGTTCCCGATCGCCCATGCCTGCGCGCTTGTATGTTTACACGTGCGTGTGTGTGTTTGTGTGTGTACACGTGCGGGTTTGCTTGTGAGCGCGTGTGTACCCGTGCCTGTGTGTACGCGGGGGGAGCGGTGGCGCAGCGGTGAGCGCCGTGCGCTACGAACCCAGCGACCAGAGTTCGATTTCTGCTCACAGCCAACACAAGTGACGATTTATCTGAACCGGTCCTGGGCCTCCCCTAGGTCGATTTGGCCTCAAATGATTGCCTGGTGCGATGTATAAACATCGCCACTAGGGAGACAAAGGCGGCTGACCATGGTGCTGGCCACACACCCCCTCATTCATACCAGCCTGCATAGGTTCTCACCAACAGCACTTGCACCGTTTGTGAAGTCTATGTTGTGATTTTGCCTTTGAAGCAGTATTCTTGGTTCTTTCGGTAAAGTCACGTAGAAGGGAAATAATAAAATAATACAAATATAAAACAATAAAAATGCTCACGACGTTTCGACTGCAACACAAGCAATCATCATCAGGTGTGAAATCCACAGCAAGAAAATTTGAAAAAGCTGTTGATTTCACACCTGATGACGATTGCTTGTGTTGCAGTCGAAACGTCGTGAGAATTTGTATTGTTTAATATTTGTATTATTTTATTATTTTCCTTCTACTTGACTTTACCGAAAGAACCAAGAATATGAATCCCTGCAGTCACGAAATCTTTAAATCAAAATTGGAAGCAGTAGTTCAGTGTTTAGTACACCATGCTACCAACCTGGAAACCCGCTCGCGGCCAACACCAATGGCAAATATCTGAAGCGGTCCTGGGGCTCCCCTAAGTTGACTCGGCCTTAAATGAGTAGTACCTCGTGCGGTGTGTGAACATCAGCATTGGCGAGATGATGTCAGCTAGACGCGGTCCTGGCCTTACCACCCAGGTGCCAGACTTCATAGGTGCTCGCAACAGAAGCTGTCCCGACAGTCTGCCAAAAGGCTTTAACGTGGCAACTTTGTCCTTGTATGATCATGTACCCGTTCGCACGTGGCTGTGCGTGTGTCCATGCGTGTGTTCATGCGTGTGTGTGTGTGCGCGTCTTGTGTACGCGCATGCGCGCGTGTGTGCGTGTAGTGGCACAGTAGGGTACTGCTGGTGCATCTACTGGTCATCTCAGTCGGCCAACCCAAGGCAACTGGGTCTGTCCCGTGACCTCCTGTCAGCGAGCCTTCAACACTTGACGTGGCCTCAGAGTGCACCTGGCCTGGCACGGGCACCGTGATGACGTCACCGTCACTTTGTGGCGAATGGCGGGTATTGATGTGTAGTGGGGAGCGGTAGTGTAGCGTTTAGCGCGCTGCGCTACAAATCCGGCGACCCGAGTTCGATTCCCGCTCACGGCCAACACCAGTGACGATTATCCGAACCGGCCTTGGGCTTCCCCTAGGTCGACTCAACCTCAAATGAGTACCTGGTGTGGTGTGTAAACTTGGCCACTCGGGAGACCGACGGCCGGGCGTGGTGTTGGCCACCCACCCCCTCGTGCGCCGTATCGGCCTTCATAGGTGCTCGCTAACGGCACTTGCCCCGACAGTCTGTTGAAGCTATAGGAGGGGGGATCTTTGTGTGTGCCTGTGTGTATGTGCGCCTGTGTGCGTGTGTGCGTACACGCGCCCCGCTAGCCACGATGCCGGCGGGGCGGTGTCTTTGCAGTAACCGTTGCTCTACCGCTGGTCTTTGTCCCCTGCCCTTTCCGACAGGTGAACGGCCGTACCAGTGTAGCACGTGTAGCATGAGTTTTGTTCAAAAGTACCTGCTCCAAAGACACGAGAAGATTCACAGTGGTAAATCTGAGAGCGCTCACCCTCTACACCCCCTCCCCACTCCCGCTCGCCTGCCCCCTCTCCCTCCGCTGCCTCTCCCTCCCACGCCGCCTCTCCTCCCGCGTAGTCGAATTCACGCACGGCTGGCCGTCGGCGGACTGCGTGAGCCCCGTGTTCGCCTTCGCCCGCACCCCCGCCCCCCCCCACCCACCTCCCCCCCCCCCCCACCCCCCCCCACCAGCCACCCACACCAGGCAGCGTGGTTCTTTGTCCCAGGAGTAGTTCCGTAGTTCCGGCCCAGGGCCGCCACGAGGCGCCCCGCTCCGTACGGCACCGAGCGATTTGTTTATGCCCCGTCCTTGCGAGCGGCCTAGCAGTGCTAATCGGGCACCGGAGGTGAGGTGGGGGGGGGGTGATGGTTTCCGCTCGCTGCGTGTCTAGGTTTAGCGGAGGAGAGCCTGAGTTATGGTATGTTTTGGGGTAACGTTAAGTTGTCTTCCGTGTGCCGCCCCCCCCAAAAGACGTTTAAATAATTCTAGCCTTCGCCTTCCTCTTGCACTAACCATAACACTGGCACGAACTTGAACCGTGATCCTCAGCCTGACAGCGTCCCTAGCTCTAGCATTGTCCTAACCACCAACGCCGACACCAATCCCTCAGCCTCGTCCCTATTGCGGCGACTCCCAGTCCTAACTCTCTGCGTCTCTGGTCCGCGTCTTTAACCTGCGTGGTGGTGGCCGGGGCATGGTTACTGCAAAGCGGTGGCGGTGGTTGCTGTGGTGGTGGTGGTGGTGGTGATGGTGGTGGTGGTGGTGATGAGGCTTGACTGTGCTGGCTGGCTGTGCTGTGCCGTGCTGTGCTGTCCTGTGCCGAACACCAAAGGTGAAACAGCAGGAAGGTCAAACTGCGGAGTGAGTAAAAACGCCCAGAAGGTGGTGCTGAGTGAGAGGTAGGGTTTTGCTTGGGGGGGATATCTAAGACTGCTTAGGAGGGAAGCCATAATCCAACAGTGGATAGTTTATAACAGATGAGGATTATGGCTAATGCCAGGGGTCCGGTTGGCTTGTGTGGTTAGGGGTTGCCGCAAAGACAGTATTTGGTTGGCTCGTTTGCTTACTGTAAGGGAGGGAGAGGGCTTAGGGGTTTGTGGGGTTATGCTCGTGGTAAGGCTGGTGTCCGTAAGGGTGTACGGATGGCGTCTGTTTAGCTCGTGTGGTTAGGGGCAGGGAAAGTGACATCACCTGGTGTGGTTAGGGGGGGTGGGGACGGTGACATCACCTGGTGTGGTTAGGGGGGTGGGGACGGTGACATCACCTGGTGTGGTTAGGGGGGTGGGGGGTGGTGACATCACCTGGTGTGGTTAGGGGGGTGGGGACGGTGACATCACCTGGTGTGGTTAGGGGGGTGGGGACGGTGACATCACCTGGTGTGGTTAGGGGGGTGGGGGTGGTGAAATCACCTGGTGTGGTTAGGGGGGTGGGGACGGTGACATCACCTGTTGTGGTTAGGGGGGTGGGGGTGGTGAAATCACCTGGTGTGGTTAGGGGGGTGGGGACGGTGACATCACCTGGTGTGGTTAGGGGGGTGGGGGTGGTGAAATCACCTGGTGTGGTTAGGGGGGTGGGGACGGTGACATCACCTGGTGTGGTTAGGGGGGTGGGGGTGGTGACATCACCTGGTGTGGTTAGGGGGGTGGGGACGGTGACATCACCTGTTGTGGTTAGGGCGGTGGGGACGGTGACATCACCTGGTGTGGTTAGGGGCGGGGGGCGGTGACATCACCTGGTGTGGTTAGGGGTGGTGACATCACCTGGTGTGGTTAGGGGGGTGGGGACGGTGACATCACCTGGTGTGGTTAGGGGGGTGGGGGGTGGTGACATCACCTGGTGTGGTTAGGGGTGGTGACATCACCTGGTGTGGTTAGGGGGGTGGGGGCGGTGACATCACCTGGTGTGGTTAGGGGGGTGGGGGCGGTGACATCACCTGGTGTGGTTAGGGGGGTGGGGATGGTGACATCACCTGGTGTGGTTAGGGGGGTGGGGACGGTGACATCACCTGGTGTGGTTAGGGGGGTGGGGATGGTGACATCACCTGGTGTGGTTAGGGGGGTGGGGACGGTGACATCACCTGGTGTGGTTAGGGGGGGTGGGGACGGTGACATCACCTGGTGTGGTTAGGGGGGTGGGGGTGGTGACATCACCTGGTGTGGTTAGGGGGGTGGTGACATCACCTGGTGTGGTTAGGGGGGTGGGGGGCGGTGACATCACCTGGTGTGGTTAGGGGGGTGGGGGTGGTGACATCACCTGGTGTGGTTAGGGGGGTGGGGGTGGTGACATCACCTGGTGTGGTTAGGGGGGTGGGGGTGGTGACATCACCTGGTGTGGTTAGGGGGGTGGGGGCGGTGACATCACCTGGT
This sequence comes from Lampetra fluviatilis, assembly GCF_964198595.1. NCBI lineage: Eukaryota > Metazoa > Chordata > Hyperoartia > Petromyzontiformes > Petromyzontidae > Lampetra > Lampetra fluviatilis. The sequence continues at coordinate 3,176,771 of NC_136336.1, forward strand.
GTGGTTAGGGGGGTGGGGACGGTGACATCACCTGGTGTGGTTAGGGGGGTGGGGGTGGTGACATCACCTGGTGTGGTTAGGGGGATGGGGGCGGTGACATCACCTGGTGTGGTTAGGGGGGTGGGGACGGTGACATCACCTGGTGTGGTTAGGGGGGTGGGGGTGGTGACATCACCTGGTGTGGTTAGGGGGGTGGGGGTGGTGACATCACCTGGTGTGGTTAGGGGGGTGGGGACGGTGACATCACCTGGTGTGGTTAGGGGGGTGGGGGTGGTGACATCACCTGGTGTGGTTAGGGGGGTGGGGGCGGTGACATCACCTGGTGTGATTAGGGGGGTGGGGGTGGTGACATCACCTGGTGTGGTTAGGGGGTTGGGGGTGGTGACATCACAGGGGGGTTGGGGGACGGTGACATCACCTGGTGTGGTTAGGGGGGTGGGGGGGTAGTGACATCACCTGGTGTGGGTTAGGGGGGGGGGGGGTGGTGACATCACCTGGTGTGGTTAGGGGGGTGGGGGTGGTGACATCACCTGGTGTGGTTAGGGGGGTGGGGATCGGTGAGACATCACCTGGTGTGGTTAGGGGGGTGGGGGACATCACCTGGTGTGGTTAGGGGGGTGGGGATGGTGACATCACCTGGTGTGGTTAGGGGGGTGTGGGATGGTGACATCACCTGGTGTGGTTAGGGGGGTGGGGGCGGTGACATCACCTGGTGTGGTTAGGGGGGTGGGGGTGGTGACATCACCTGGTGTGGTTAGGGGTGGGGGATGGTGACATCACCTGTGTGGTTAGGGGGGTGGGGTGGTGGACATCACCTGGTGTGGTTAGGGGGGTGGGGGTGGTGACATCACCTGGTGTGGTTAGGGGGGTGGGGGTGGTGACATCACCTGGTGTGGTTAGGGGGGTGGGGGGTGGTGACATCACCTGGTGTGGTTAGGGGGGTGGGGATGGTGACATTACCTGGTGTGGTTAGGGGTGGGGAGGGGTGGTGACATCACCTGGTGTGGTTAGGGGTGGGGGTGGTGACATCACCTGGTGTGGTTAGGGGTGGGGGTGGTGACATCACCTGGTGTGGTTAGGGGGACGGTGACATTACCTGGTGTGGTTAGGGGCGGTGACATTTCCTGGTGTGGTTAGGGGGGTGGGGATGGTGACATCACCTGCCGTGGTTAGGGATGGTGACATCACCTGGTGTGGTTAGGGGTAGGGACAGTGTATGGTGGCTGAAGTGGGTAGGGGGTGGTAGGGGTGTCGTGTCCGGTGCTGTTAGGGCTAATGTCTAGTTGGCTGGCGTGGTTCGGCTTAGTGTACGATGGTTTCCATCCTGGTCAGTCAGTACTTGGCGCTCGGCCTACGTTGGCTCTCACTCTGGTGAGCCTGGGTGGCTTTGCTGCCCTTGCCCCTAACCACCCCCCCCCCCGTCACTCCGTTGGCAAGTCCCCTGCCTTCACCGTTGGTCTTCGCTGCTTCCTGTGTGCGCGTCCACACGCCCCCCCCCCTGCCTGCTCCATTCCATGCATATCCCCGCCTCCCCCCGCCCTGCCCCCCCCCCCCCGCCCGCCCCTTGCGCTTGCCTCTTCACCGGATCACCCCGACGGACTGTCGGAAACTGCCCGCCGCGTCGCTCGCCCGAGTTGCTTTTTCTTTTTTAAACGTGGTTTACGGTGGCCGTGTCGGAGACACCGAGCCGGTGATAGACCGGGTTCTCAAGGCGTAGCGAGTTGATGGTCTCAGCCCGGTAATCGCACAAGAGACCCGCACCAGTATCACTTTGTAGGCAAGAGCATCGGTGGTGGTTAACCTATGAATAGACTCCTCATCCCCATTATAAGAATGTGGAATTTCCACCACCTGCGCTGGAGGGCTGTGATGAACGCTATGGTGTGGCGTGACCTCGCGGTGTGGCGTTACCCTGTGATGTGGTGTGGCTTGGCCCCCATGGTGTGGCACCTACAGGCGAGAAGCCTTTCCCGTGCGACCAGTGCAACATGCGCTTCATCCAGAAGTACCACCTGGACCGGCACAAGCGCACGCACAGCGGAGAGAAGCCCTACAAGTGTGAGTTCTGCCTGCAGGTGAGACGCGCACGCACGCACGCACACGCACGGTTAAACACTCGCTCACAATCACGGCTTCGCCATCCTTGCACACGTACGCGCACACAACAGCAAACGCAAATTTTTCGCTAAGTGGCAGTGACGTCACCGTGGCACTTGTGCCAGGCTAAGTGCACTTTAAGGCCATGTGAAGTGTCGTGCGCCCGCTGGCAGGAGGTCACGGCACAGACGCAGCATTTCGCATGGGTTGAATGGCCGATATGACTGGCCGATGCACCACCTGTGCCCATTACTGTGCAAACTTCAATGTCGACTACCACTGAACCACGTGAAATATACGCACGCACACACGCACCCGAAGGCTTCTCTTACACCCCCTCCGCTCCTCCACCCCGCCCATCCCCCCAGTGCTTCGCCCGTTCGGACCGGCTGCTCAAACACCGGCGCATGTGCCACGGCACGGGCCCCGAGGAGCGCAAGACGCTGTGCGGAGACGGCGCCGCCGGTGCCCCCAAGAAGAAGAAGAGCAAGAAGAAGCCTCCGCAGCAGCAGCAGCAGCAGCTGTCGCACCTGGACGCGGGCGACGACTCCAAGTCGCTCGTCGACCCCTCCAAGGACGGCTTCACCGTCGACCTGTCCCAGCTGGGGGGAGTCGCGTCCGGCCAGCACGGCCAGCACGGCCTGCTCATCGACCCCGGCGGCGGCAAAGACCGCGGCGGCGTGAAGAAGAGCGGCGACGGCGGCGGGGGCGGCAAGATGGAGAAGCGCGGGGCGGGGTTGATGGATCACGATGGCGGCGGCGGCGGCGTGGACATGATGGGCGACGACGGGGGTGGGGGCGGGAGCGGCGGAGCCAAGGGAGGGTCGCACAATTACGACGGTGCAGCGCAGTTCCTCAAGAAGAAGCGCTTCATCCAGGGCGGCGGCGGCGGCATGGGCGGTGGGGGCGGCATGGGCGGCCGGGACTTCCTGCTGGGACTCGGGCCGCAGGGAGGACTCGTCGATTCCGCCATAGCAGGTACGGGGCCGTGACGGGGGCGGAGCGGGGAGAGTGGTGACAACGTGGCCCCTTGTATTGTGAGCGGCGTGGTGAGTGGTGTCAGGTGAGGTGGGTGGTGTGAGGTGGGTGGTGTCAGGTGAGGTGGGTGGTGGGTGGTGTGAGGTGGGTGGTGTCAGGTGAGGTGGGTGGTGGGTGGTGAGTGGTGGGTGGTGAGTGGTGTCAGGTGATGTGAGAGGTGAGTGGTGAGTAGTGTCAGGTACGTGGTGAGTAGTGTCAGGTGAGGTGAGTGGTAAATATCTTGAGTGTTTCTCAGGTGTTGTGTGCGGGGGGGTTGGCACCCTCCCACCCGCCCGCGCCACCTTGTCTGTATTAGACCCCGACGGACCTGCAACCGTCGCGTCCGCGACCCCCGAGAAGTTTGTGCGCGGGTTTCTAGCCACGGCGGACGCGACCCTCGGTCTCGGTGCTGCCGCCGCCAGGCCCCCCCCCCCCCACTTCTAACGCGGATCGATGAGGGACGGTGGGCGCCGTGCGTCGTGGTGTGCAGGCGGGGTGCTGGGGTCGCTGCTGGACGCGTCGCAGGCCATGGGGCTCGACCTGAAGATGCTGCATGACAAGAACGGCGGCGGCGTGGGCAGCCTCCCCGACGAGGTGCTGCACACGCTGCTGGAGCACTACGCCAGCAAGGCCGACGCCAACGTGAGTCACGCCGTGCGTGCGAGGGGGGCGGTGGGGGGGGGTGTACGGGACGAGAGAGGCTTGCGTTGTCCGTGGGCCAGGGCGGTGGTGGTAAAGCTGTGCCTCCTGTTGCTTCTTCGTCTGCGCGGATGAGTGTGACGACCGTCCGCCGTGCGCCGTCACTGGCCACACGGTCTCGTGGCGTATCGGCGGTCGCAAGTCCCCTGGGAGTTTGAGTCCTCGGTTGGGAGGGTGCGGGGCCGACTCTCGGCCTATCATCTCGCCCTCCGTGGTGGATAAATGAGCACCGACTTTTTTGTGGGGGAAGTCAAACATCTGTTGTCCAGAATACGGGTTTTTGTTTCTTGGGTTAGACCATGTAAGTATATCAATGTGTCGTTAAACCCGCCACCACCCGACACTGTCACGTAAATAGAACGTGGCCAATTCGTTCCTAGTACAGCACTAACCGGTTGTATGTCGGAGAGCAAATCCACAACGTTTACAATCTGAGCACGACGTTTCCGCCACTAATTACAACCGGTTTCATCGGGCGTCACAGCCAGATTCGTGGAGAAATCCCCCTCCTGTTTCGTTGCTTAAATAGAAGGGGGGGTCGATGCGACGGCTCACCTCGTCCGCCACTGGCTCGTCCTAAGCAGCAGAGGGGCCACCTTGTGGCGTTGTACGAACCCGTTGTCGCCGGTCTCGATGCGTTGCAGCGGCAGCAGCAGCAGCAGTTTGGCCTGGGGGGGGGCGGCGATGGCGGTACGGCCACGGCGAGCCCGGGCCTCTCCCGCGGCGACGCCGCCGCCGCCGCCGCCTCCTCCACCTCCTCCTCCTCTTCCTCGCCCCCCGTGGCCGCGCCCAGCGGCGGCAGCGGCGCCACCTCGTCCACCTCCCCGCCGGCCTCTGCGGCGCTCGCCGCCTCGTCGGGCGACAAGCAGAGCATGATGCAGGTGGGGTTGAGGACGTGCGTGTGTGCGGTGTTGTGACAATTGACCCTGTCTTGGTTCTCTCCCCATGTCGCCTCTAAACTCTGTCTCTCCGTGACCCTGAACACCATCTCCACCGTGCTCTGTCTCTCTGCCTATCCGTCTGTCACTATCCCTTGCCCTCTTCCCTCTCCGTCTCTCCGGGCCGTCGTCTCTCCGCGCGTCTCTCGTCCCGCGTCTCTCACAGCGTCTCACTCTCCCCGCGTTTCCGCCACCACGCCCCTCCCCCCCGTCTCAGGACTACTCCAAGTTCCTGCAGCAGGCGCTGGAGCGCACGAGCCACAACGACACGGCGCTCTTCAACCCCATCGTCTCCACCGCGCAGGCCGGCGGCGGCGCGGCCTCCGGGGGGGGGGGTGGCTCCGGCTCGTCGGGCCTTCGCTACGGCCACGACGCCTCCTCCTCTTCCTCCTCCTCTTCCTCAGCCGCCGCCGCCGCCTCCGGCTCCTCCTCGTCGCCGGGGCAACCGCAGGCCGGCGCCGGCTCGGCGCCCCCGACGCCGGCGCGCCTCTCGGCGGGAGCGCCGCCGCCCCCGCCGCCGCCGCCGCCCCCGCCGGCCCCTCCCGGCGGCGCCGGCCAGCCGCTGTTCCAGCTGTCGGCGGCGGAGCGCGCCGCGGCGGCCGCGGCCACCGCCACCGGCACCGCTGCGGCCGCCGCCGCGGCCGCCGCCGCGTTCGGGGCGCTGGCGGTGCAGCCCAACTTCCTGCCGGGCGCCGCCGTCGGGGTGGACCCCGCCAGCCTGCAGGTGGGCACCACGCCGTGGGCAGCGGGATGCACGGGGGGGGGGGGGACGCGTGGTATGCGTGTGTGGGTAAGGGCGGTGTGTGTGTGTGTGGGTACGTGTGGTGTGTGTGTGTGAGCACGAGCGGTGTGTGTGTCTGGGTACGTGCGGTGTCTGTGTGTGTATCTGGGGACACGCGGTGTGTGTGGGGATGCACGGTGTGTGTGTGTGTGTGTGCGGATGCATGGTGTGTGCATGTGTGGGGATGCATGAAGTGTGTGTGTATCTGGGGACACGCGGTGTGTGTGTGTGTGGGGACGCGCTGTGTGGGTGTGTGTATCTGGGGACACGCTGTGTGTGTGTAGGGACGCGCTGTGTGTGTATGTGTGTATCTCTGGACATGCTGTGTGTGTGTGTGTTTGGGGATGCACGGTGTGTGTGTATCTGGGGACACGCTGTGTGTGTATGTGTGTATCTGGGGACACGCTGTGTGTGTTTGGGAAGTCACGGTGTGTGTATGTGTGTGTATCTGGGGACACGCGCTGTGTGTGTGTGTGTGGGGACGCACGTGGTGGCGGTGATGGCCGCAGCCTCGGTCCTCACGTCCTCCAGTGGGGGGGGGGGGGCGGCTCGTGGCCCCGGGGGGGGGGGGCGGGGGGGGGCGCTCTCTCGTGCCCCTTGGCTCCCGCCGGGCGCCACACGGCAGGTGGGGGCGGCTCGTGGCCCCGGGGGGGGGGGAGGGGGGGGGCGGTGGGGAACCGCTATTTATATCCGTGCGCATCTGTCGCGCCACGCGTCCCGTTACAGCAGCAGCAGTGGCGGCCCGACAATTGCACTTGCGGAATTTCTAAGTGCAGTCAACGTCGCCGTGTCTCTCTCATCCAGCGTGGGGAGGGGAAGTGGGGTTGCGTAGAGGAGACAGGAGGAGGGAGGGGTGTAAAGGGGAGCCGAAGGATGAATGAAGTGAGTGTGTGTGTGTATCTCGATTTGAGGCGTTCCTGACTGCAGCAATCCATACTCTTTGGTTCTTTCGGCAAAGTCACTTGGGTTATGAATCAAATAAATCGCGACGTTTCGGGCGCAACAAAAGCGTCCGTCATCAGGTGGGAAAGCACGGTCTGCTGCTGAGGCAGACCTACGTGACTTTACCGAAAGAGTATGTGTCTATGTTGAGGTGTCTTTAAGAGTGGGAGCGGTGGTGTAGCGGTGAGTGCTCTGCGCTATAAACCCGGCCGACGAACATCTGAACCTGTCCTGTGGCCCTCCCCTACGTCGACTCGGCCTCAAATTAGAAGCTTGTACGGTTTGGCTGCCCCAACAGTCTGGCGATGGCTCCACGGGTGATCGTTGTCTTTGTTTACAGGTGGCTGGTCGGAAGCCCCAGTTCCGGCTTGTCGACCCCCAGCACTCGTTCCAATTCCCGGGACCCGAGAGCTTCCTCCAGGGCATGGCGCCAGCGCACACCTTCCTTGAGCAGGTGGGGAGCCACTCCGCCCTGGTGAATACCGCTCACCACGCGCTCACCACGCGCTCACCACGCCCGCACCATGCCAGCACTAGGCCAGCACCACGCTCTCACCACGCTCGCACCACGCTCGCACCATGCTCTCACCACGCTCGCACCACGCTCGCACCATGCCAGCACCACGCTCGCACCACGCTCGCACCATGCCAGCACTAGGCCAGCACCACGCTCTCACCACGCTCTCACCACGCCCTCACCACGCCCTCACCACGCCCTCACCACGCTCTCACCACGCCAGCACTAGGCCAGCACCACGCTCTCACCACGCTCTCACCACGCTCGCACCACGCCCTCACCACGCCCTCACCACGCTCTCACCATGCTCTCACCACGCTCTCACCACGCTCTCACCACGCTCTCACCACGCTCTCACCACGCTCGCACCACGCTCTCACCACGCCCTCACCACACCCGCACCACGCTCTCAGCACGCTCTCACCACGCCCTCACCACGCCCTCACCACGCTCTCACCACGCCCTCACCACGCTCTCACCACCCACTCACCACGCCCTCACCACTCCCTCACAACTCCCTCACCACTCCCTCACAACTCCCTCACCACGCCCTCACCACGCCCTCACCACGCCCTCACCACGCCCTCACCACGCCCTCACCACGCTCTCACCACGCCCTCACCACGCTCTCACCACGCCCTCACCACGCCCGCACCACGCTCTCAGCACGCTCTCACCACGCCCTCACCACGCCCTCACCACGCCCTCACCACGCTCTCACCACGCCCTCACCACGCCCGCACCACGCTCGCACCACGCTCTCACCACGCCCTCACCACGCCCTCACCACGCTCGCACCACGCTCTCACCACGCCCTCACCACGCCCGCACCACGCTCGCACCACGCTCTCACCACGCCCTCACCACGCCCTCACCACGCTCTCAGCACGCTCTCACCACGCCCTCACCACTCCCTCACAACTCCCTCACCACGCTCTCACCACGCCCTCACCACGCCCTCACCACGCTCTCACCACGCTCTCACCACGCTCTCACCACGCCCTCACCACGCCCTCACCACGCTCTCACCACGCTCTCACCACGCCCTCACCACGCCCGCACCACGCCCTCAGCACGCTCTCACCACGCCCTCACCACGCCCTCACCACGCCCGCACCACGCTCTCACCACGCCCTCACCACGCCCGCACCACGCTCTCAGCACGCTCTCACCACGCCCTCACCACGCCCTCACCACGCCCTCACCACGCTCTCACCACGCCCTCACCACGCTCTCACCACGCCCTCACCACGCCCTCACCACGCTCTCACCACGCCCTCACCACGCCCTCGCCACGCCCTCGCCACGCCCTCACCACGCCCTCACCACGCTCTCACCACGCTCTCACCACGCCCTCACCACGCCCTCACCACGCCCTCACCACGCCCTCACCACGCCCTCACCACGCCCTCACCACGCCCCACCACACACTCTCGCACCCGCACACTCCACTTGCACACTTACACCACTCGCACAGCAGTGACACTGAGCAAGGGTGAGTGACGGCGAGCGAGTGTGACGGTGAGCGAGTGTGACGGTGAGCGAGTGTGACTGTGACGGTGAGTGACGGTGAGTGACGGTGAGTGACGGCGAGCGAGTGTGACGGTGAGCGAGTGTGACGGCGAGCGACTGTGACGGTGAGTGACGGTGAGTGACGGCGAGCGAGTGTGACGGTGAGCGAGTGTGACGGCGAGCGAGTGTGACGGTGAGTGACGGTGAGTGACGGCGAGCGAGTGTGACGGTGAGTGACGGTGAGCGAGTGTGACGGTGAGTGACTGTGACGGTGAGTGACGGTGAGTGACGGTGAGTGACGGCGAGCGAGTGTGACGGTGAGCGAGTGTGACGGCGAGCGAGTGTGACGGTGAGTGACGGTGAGTGACGGCGAGCGAGTGTGACGGTGAGTGACGGTGAGTGACGGCGAGCGAGTGTGACGGTGAGTGACGGTGAGCGAGTGTGACGGTGAGTGACTGTGACGGTGAGTGACGGTGAGTGACGGTGAGTGACGGCGAGCGAGTGTGACGGTGAGCGAGTGTGACGGTGAGTGACGGTGAGTGACGGCGAGCGAGTGTGACGGTGAGTGACGGTGAGTGACGGCGAGCGAGTGTGACGGTGAGTGACGGCGAGCGAGTGTGACGGTGAGTGACGGTGAGTGACGGCGAGCGAGTGTGACGGTGAGTGACGGCGAGCGAGTGTGACGGTGAGTGACGGTGAGTGACGGCGAGCGAGTGTGACGGTGAGTGACGGTGAGCGAGTGTGACGGTGAGTGACTGTGACGGTGAGTGACGGTGAGTGACGGTGAGTGACGGCGAGCGAGTGTGACGGTGAGCGAGTGTGACGGTGAGTGACGGTGAGTGACGGCGAGCGAGTGTGACGGTGAGTGACGGTGAGTGACGGCGAGCGAGTGTGACGGTGAGTGACGGCGAGCGAGTGTGACGGTGAGTGACGGCGAGCGAGTGTGACGGTGAGTGACGGCGAGCGAGTGTGACGGTGAGTGACGGTGAGCGAGTGTGACGGCGAGCGAGTGTGACGGTGAGTGACGGCGAGCGAGTGTGACGGTGAGTGACGGCGAGCGAGTGTGACGGTGAGTGACGGCGAGCGAGTGTGACGGTGAGTGACGGCGAGCGAGTGTGACGGTGAGTGACGGCGAGCGAGTGTGACGGTGAGTGACGGCGAGCGAGTGTGACGGTGAGTGACGGTGAGTGACGGTGAGCGACTGTGACGGTGAGTGACGGCGAGCGAGTGTGACGGTGAGTGACGGTGAGTGACGGTGAGCGACTGTGACGGTGAGTGACGGTGAGTGACGGTGAGCGAGTGTGACGGTGAGTGACGGTGAGTGACGGTGAGCGACTGTGACGGTGAGTGACGGTGAGTGAGTGTGACGGTGAGTGACGGTGAGTGACGGTGAGTGACGGCGAGCGAGTGTGACGGTGAGTGACGGTGAGCGAGTGTGACGGTGAGTGACGGTGAGTGACGGTGAGTGACGGTGAGCGAGTGTGACGGTGAGTGACGGTGAGCGAGTGTGACGGTGAGTGACGGTGAGTGACGGTGAGTGACGGTGAGCGAGTGTGACGGTGAGTGACGGTGAGCGACTGTGACGGTGAGTGACGGTGAGCGAGTGTGACGGTGAGTGACGGCGAGCGAGTGTGACGGTGAGTGACGGTGAGTGACGGCGAGCGACTGTGACGGTGAGTGACGGTGAGTGACGGCGAGCGAGTGTGACGGTGAGTGACGGCGAGCGAGTGTGACGGTGAGTGACGGTGAGCGAGTGTGACGGTGAGCGAGTGTGACGGTGAGTGACGGTGAGCGAGTGTGACGGTGAGCGAGTGTGACGGTGAGTGACGGCGAGCGAGTGTGACGGTGAGTGACGGCGAGCGAGTGTGACGGTGAGTGACGGCGAGCGAGTGTGACGGTGTGTGACGGCGAGCGAGTGTGACGGTGTGTGACGGCGAGCGAGTGTGACGGTGTGTGACGGCGAGCGAGTGTGACGGTGAGTGACGGCGAGCGAGTGTGACGGTGTGTGACGGTGAGCGAGTGTGACGGTGTGTGACGGCGAGCGAGTGTGACGGTGTGTGACGGCGAGCGAGTGTGACGGTGAGTGACGGCGAGCGAGTGTGACGGTGAGTGACGGTGAGCGAGTGTGACGGTGTGTGACGGTGAGCGAGTGTGACGGTGAGTGACGGCGAGCGAGTGTGACGGTGAGTGACGGTGAGTGACGGTGAGTGAGTGTGACGGTGAGTGACGGTGAGCGAGTGTGACGGTGAGTGACGGTGAGCGAGTGTGACGGTGAGTGACGGTGAGTGACGGCGAGCGAGTGTGACGGCGAGCGAGTGTGACGGTGAGTGACGGTGAGCGAGTGTGACGGTAAGCGAGTGTGACGGTGAGTGACGGTGAGCGAGTGTGACGGTGAGCGAGTGTGACGGTGAGTGACGGCGAGCGAGTGTGACGGTGAGTGACGGCGAGCGAGTGTGACGGTGAGTGACGGCGAGCGAGTGTGACGGTGAGTGACGGCGAGCGAGTGTGACGGTGTGTGACGGTGAGCGAGTGTGACGGTGTGTGACGGCGAGCGAGTGTGACGGTGTGTGACGGCGAGCGAGTGTGACGGTGAGTGACGGCGAGCGAGTGTGACGGTGTGTGACGGTGAGCGAGTGTGACGGTGAGTGACGGCGAGCGAGTGTGACGGTGTGTGACGGTGAGCGAGTGTGACGGTGTGTGACGGTGAGCGAGTGTGACGGTGAGTGACGGCGAGCGAGTGTGACGGTGAGTGACGGCGAGCGAGTGTGACGGTGTGTGACGGTGAGCGAGTGTGACGGTGAGTGACGGCGAGCGAGTGTGACGGTGTGTGACGGTGAGCGAGTGTGACGGTGTGTGACGGTGAGCGAGTGTGACGGTGAGTGACGGCGAGCGAGTGTGACGGTGAGTGACGGTGAGTGACGGTGAGTGAGTGTGACGGTGAGTGACGGTGAGCGAGTGTGACGGTGAGTGACGGTGAGCGAGTGTGACGGTGAGTGACGGCGAGCGAGTGTGACGGTGAGTGACGGTGTGTGACGGCGAGCGACGGCGAGCGAGTGTGACGGTGAGTGACGGTGTGTGACGGTGAGTGACGGCGAGCGAGTGTGACGGTGAGTGACGGCGAGCGAGTGTGACGGTGTGTGACGGTGAGCGAGTGTGACGGTGAGTGACGGCGAGCGAGTGTGACGGTGTGTGACGGTGAGCGAGTGTGACGGTGAGTGACGGCGAGCGAGTGTGACGGTGAGTGACGGTGAGTGACGGTGAGCGACGGCGAGCGAGTGTGACGGTGAGTGACGGTGAGTGACGGTGAGCGACGGCGAGCGAGTGTGACGGTGAGTGACGGCGAGCGAGTGTGACGGTGAGCGAGTGTGACGGTGAGCGAGTGTGACGGTGAGTGACGGCGAGCGAGTGTGACGGCGAGCGAGTGTGACGGTGAGTGACGGCGAGCGAGTGTGACGGTGAGTGACGGCGAGCGAGTGTGACGGTGAGTGACGGCGAGCGAGTGTGACGGTGAGTGACGGCGAGCGAGTGTGACGGTGAGTGACGGCGAGCGAGTGTGACGGTGAGTGACGGCGAGCGAGTGTGACGGCGAGCGAGTGTGACGGTGAGTGACGGCGAGCGAGTGTGACGGTGAGCGAGTGTGACGGTGAGTGACGGCGAGCGAGTGTGACGGTGAGTGACGGTGAGTGACGGTGAGTGAGTGTGACGGTGAGTGACGGCGAGCGAGTGTGACGGCGAGCGAGTGTGACGGTGAGTGACGGCGAGCGAGTGTGACGGTGAGTGACGGTGAGTGACGGTGAGTGAGTGTGACGGTGAGTGACGGCGAGCGAGTGTGACGGCGAGCGAGTGTGACGGTGAGTGACGGCGAGCGAGTGTGACGGTGAGTGACGGTGAGTGACGGTGAGTGAGTGTGACGGTGAGTGACGGCGAGCGAGTGTGACGGTGAGTGACGGTGAGTGACGGTGAGTGAGTGTGACGGTGAGTGACGGCGAGCGAGTGTGACGGTGAGTGACGGTGAGTGACGGCGAGCGAGTGTGACGGTGAGTGACGGTGAGCGAGTGTGACGGTGAGTGACGGCGAGCGAGTGTGACGGTGAGTGACGGTGAGTGACGGTGAGTGAGTGTGACGGTGAGTGACGGCGAGCGAGTGTGACGGTGAGTGACGGTGAGTGACGGTGAGTGACGGTGAGCGACGGCGAGCGAGTGTGACGGTGAGTGACGGTGAGTGACGGTGAGTGACGGTGAGCGACGGCGAGCGAGTGTGACGGTGAGTGACGGCGAGCGAGTGTGACGGTGAGTGACGGCGAGCGAGTGTGACGGTGAGTGACGGCGAGCGAGTGTGACGGTGAGCGAGTGTGACGGTGAGTGACGGTGAGCGAGTGTGACGGTGAGTGACGGCGAGCGAGTGTGACGGCGAGCGAGTGTGACGGTGAGTGACGGCGAGCGAGTGTGACGGCGAGCGAGTGTGACGGTGAGTGACGGCGAGCGAGTGTGACGGTGAGCGACGGCGAGCGAGTGTGACGGTGAGTGACGGTGAGCGAGTGTGACGGTGAGTGACGGCGAGCGAGTGTGACGGCGAGCGAGTGTGACGGTGAGTGACGGTGAGCGAGTGTGACGGTGAGTGACGGCGAGCGAGTGTGACGGCGAGCGAGTGTGACGGTGAGTGACGGCGAGCGAGTGTGACGGTGAGTGACGGCGAGCGAGTGTGACGGTGAGTGACGGTGAGCGAGTGTGACGGTGAGTGACGGCGAGCGAGTGTGACGGTGAGCGAGTGTGACGGTGAGTGACGGCGAGCGAGTGTGACGGTGAGTGACGGCGAGCGAGTGTGACGGTGTGTGACGGCGAGCGAGTGTGACGGTGAGTGACGGCGAGCGAGTGTGACGGTGAGTGACGGTGAGTGACGGTGAGTGACGGTGAGCGACGGCGAGCGAGTGTGACGGTGAGTGACGGTGAGTGACGGTGAGTGACGGTGAGCGACGGCGAGCGAGTGTGACGGTGAGTGACGGCGAGCGAGTGTGACGGTGAGCGAGTGTGACGGTGAGCGAGTGTGACGGTGAGCGACGGCGAGCGAGTGTGACGGTGAGCGAGTGTGACGGTGAGCGAGTGTGACGGTGAGCGAGTGTGACGGTGAGTGAGTGTGACGGTGAGCGAGTGTGACGGTGAGCGAGTGTGACGGTGAGCGAGTGTGACGGTGAGCGAGTGTGACGGTGAGCGAGTGTGACGGTGAGCGAGTGTGACGGTGAGCGAGTGTGACGGTGAGCGAGTGTGACGGTGAGCGAGTGTGACGGTGAGCGAGTGTGACGGTGAGCGAGTGTGACGGTGAGTGACGGCGAGCGAGTGTGACGGTGAGCGACGGCGAGCGAGTGTGACGGTGAGCGAGTGTGACGGTGAGCGAGTGTGACGGTGAGTGAGTGTGACGGTGAGCGAGTGTGACGGTGAGCGAGTGTGACGGTGAGCGAGTGTGACGGTGAGCGAGTGTGACGGTGAGCGAGTGTGACGGTGAGCGAGTGTGACGGTGAGCGAGTGTGACGGTGAGCGAGTGTGACGGTGAGCGAGTGTGACGGTGAGCGAGTGTGACGGTGAGTGACGGCGAGCGAGTGTGACGGTGAGCGACGGTGAGTGAGTGTGACGGTGAGCGAGTGTGACGGTGAGCGAGTGTGACGGTGAGTGACGGCGAGCGAGTGTGACGCTGAGTGAGTGTGACGGTGAGTGACGGTGAGTGAGTGTGACGGTGAGTGACGGCGAGCGAGTGTGACGGCGAGCGAGTGTGACGGTGAGTGACGGCGAGCGAGTGTGACGGTGAGTGACGGTGAGTGAGTGTGACGGTGAGCGAGTGTGACGGTGAGTGACGGTGAGCGAGTGTGACGGTGAGTGACGGTGAGTGAGTGTGACGGTGAGCGAGTGTGACGGTGAGTGAGTGTGACGGTGAGTGACGGCGAGCGAGTGTGACGGCGAGTGAGTGTGACGGTGAGTGAGTGTGATGGTGAGTGAGTGTGATGGTGAGTGACGGCGAGCGAGTGTGACGGCGAGTGACGGCGAGCGAGTGTGACGGTGAGTGACGGCGAGCGAGTGTGACGGTGAGTGAGTGTGATGGTGAGTGACGGTGAGTGAGTGTGATGGTGAGTGACGGCGAGCGAGTGTGATGGTGAGTGACGGCGAGCGAGTGTGACGGCGAGCGAGTGTGACGGCGAGTGAGTGTGACGGCGAGTGACGGTGAGTGAGTGTGATGGTGAGTGACGGCGAGCGAGTGTGACGGCGAGTGAGTGTGATGGTGAGTGACGGCGAGCGAGTGTGACGGCGAGTGAGTGTGACGGCGAGTGAGTGTGACGGCGAGTGACGGTGAGTGAGTGTGATGGTGAGTGACGGCGAGCGAGTGTGACGGCGAGTGAGTGTGATGGTGAGTGACGGCGAGCGAGTGTGACGGCGAGTGAGTGTGATGGTGAGTGACGGCGAGCGAGTGTGACGGCGAGTGAGTGTGATGGTGAGTGACGGCGAGCGAGTGTGACGGTGAGTGAGTGTGATGGTGAGTGACGGCGAGCGAGTGTGACGGTGAGTGAGTGTGATGGTGAGTGACGGCGAGTGAGTGTGACGGTGAGTGAGTGTGATGGTGAGTGACGGTGAGCGAGTGTGACGGTGAGTGACGGCGAGCGAGTGTGACGGTGAGTGAGTGTGATGGTGAGTGACGGTGAGCGAGTGTGACGGTGAGTGACGGCGAGCGAGTGTGACGGTGAGTGAGTGTGATGGTGAGTGACGGCGAGCGAGTGTGACGGTGAGTGAGTGTGATGGTGAGTGACGGTGAGCGAGTGTGACGGTGAGTGAGTGTGATGGTGAGTGACGGTGAGCGAGTGTGACGGTGAGTGACGGCGAGCGAGTGTGACGGTGAGTGAGTGTGATGGTGAGTGACGGCGAGCGAGTGTGACGGTGAGTGAGTGTGATGGTGAGTGACGGCGAGCGAGTGTGACGGTGAGTGACGGCGAGCGAGTGTGACGGTGAGTGACGGCGAGCGAGTGTGACGGTGAGTGACGGCGAGTGAGTGTGACGGTGAGTGACGGTGAGCGAGTGTGACGGTGAGTGACGGCGAGCGAGTGTGACGGTGAGTGACGGCGAGCGAGTGTGACGGTGAGTGACGGCGAGCGAGTGTGACGGTGAGCGAGTGTGACGGTGAGTGACGGCGAGCGAGTGTGACGGTGAGTGACGGCGAGCGAGTGTGACGGTGAGTGACGGTGAGCGAGTGTGACGGTGAGTGACGGCGAGCGAGTGTGACGGTGAGTGACGGCGAGCGAGTGTGACGGGGAGTGACGGTGAGCGAGTGTGACGGTGAGTGACGGTGAGCGAGTGTGACGGTGAGTGACGGCGAGCGAGTGTGACGGTGAGTGACGGTGAGCGAGTGTGACGGTGAGTGACGGCGAGCGAGTGTGACGGGGAGTGACGGTGAGCGAGTGTGACGGTGAGTGACGGTGAGCGAGTGTGACGGTGAGTGACGGTGAGCGAGTGTGACGGCGAGCGAGTGTGACGGTGAGTGACGGTGAGCGAGTGTGACGGTGAGTGACGGTGAGCGAGTGTGACGGTGAGTGACGGCGAGCGAGTGTGACGGCGAGCGAGTGTGACGGTGAGTGACGGTGAGCGAGTGTGACGGCGAGCGAGTGTGACGGTGAGTGACGGCGAGCGAGTGTGACGGCGAGCGAGTGTGACGGGGAGTGACGGTGAGCGAGTGTGACGGTGAGTGACGGTGAGCGAGTGTGACGGTGAGTGACGGCGAGCGAGTGTGACGGCGAGCGAGTGTGACGGTGAGTGACGGTGAGCGAGTGTGACGGTGAGTGACGGTGAGCGAGTGTGACGGCGAGCGTGTGACGGTGAGTGACGGCGAGCGAGTGTGACGGTGAGTGACGGTGAGCGACTGCGTCTCCAGTTCCAGCAGGCGAGCGTGCGCATCCCTTCCTCGTTCGCCGGCGCCTCCAACGGGCAGCTCAACCCGCGCCTCAAGCTGGGCAACCCCGAGTTTGGCGACTACGCGCTGGTCAACGCGGCCGCCGCCGCCGCCGCCGCCGCCGACGGCCAAGCGCCCGTGTCCACGCAGGCGGCGGCGCCACAGAGCTTCGGGTGAGCGCACGCGCGGGCACGCACACACGCACACACGCACACACGCACACAGGCGCAGGAACACACGCACAGGCACGCAGGAACACAACAACAACCGCCGTTAAGTGGCGGTGACGTCGCTACGGCGCCTGTGCCAGGCCGTGCGCGCTTCAAAGCTGCCGCTTGAAGCGTCGAACGCCCGCCGGCGGGAGGTCACGGGGCAGACCCAGGTGGTGCCCGTGGGTCGACTGACCGAAATGAGTTGCAGATGCGCCACCTGTGCCCCCTAGTGTGCCAACTTGCTGCGTTTTAGCCGCCCGGCGCTCCGCTCGTTGTTGTGAGCGTCGCTCCTTAGCCTTCCGTTGTTGCTGGAGGGTCTCCAACTGCCCAGCAGCAACACGCGCAGGAACACACATATGAACACACAAGGACAAAAGTTCCCCCCCCCCCGTATAGCCTTGAACAGGCTGTTGTGGCAAGTGCTGTTCGTGAATGCCTGGTGAATACCGTCATGGCGCACGAGAGGGGGTGGATGGCCGACGCCACGCCCTGCCAGCTTTGTCTCTCAACTGCCTGATGTTTGCACACCGCAGCAGGTATTAATTTTTAAGGCCAAGTCGACCTAGGGGTGGTGCACGGGAATGGTTCTGTGGTTGTCACCGGTGTGCTGCCGTGTCCTCCCACACATTGATGTTTGAGTGGCAAACACCTTATTAGAGAGGGGACCACAGAGCTTGGGGTATTTGTTGGTTGGCGCCGGCTGCTGCTGCTGCCTTCGCTGTCGTCTTTGCCTCCTCCTTGTGCCGTTGAGTCGCCCTCTGTCCGAGCCGTCCTCTCTCGCTCTCTCTGAGTCGCCCCGAGTGAACGTTGTGCTGCGGCTGCGGCGGCGCGTTGACATCATTACTGCTCGTGTTATAATTCACGTTGAATGCAGAGAGGGTGGCAAGGATGTGGAGTGAGTGATTGAGATGGAGAAGAAGTGTGAGTGAGTGCGGGAGATGGAGGAGAGTGTCAAAGAGTGTGTCGAGGGGAGAGTGAGCGCGCGTGTGAGGGTATGAGCGAGTGAGTTTTTGTGTGAGTGAGAGTAGAGATGGTGTGAGTGAGAGTTGGTGAGTGTGAGAGTGAGTTTTTGTGAGAGTGTGAGTGAGAAAAGAGGCGGTGTGAGTGAGTGTGAGTGAGTGTGAGCGAGTGTGAGCGAGTGTGTGAGTGAGTGTGTGTGAGTGAGTGAGAGTAGAGACGGTGTGAGTGAGAGTTGGTGAGTGTGAGAGTGAGTTTTTGTGAGAGTGTGAGTGAGAAAAGAGGCGGTGTGAGCGAGTGTGAGCGAGTGTGTGAGTGAGTGTGAGTGAGAGTAGAGACGGTGTGAGTGAGAGTTGGTGAGTGTGAGAGTGAGTTTTTGTGAGAGTGTGAGTGAGAAAAGAGGCGGTGTGAGTGAGTGTGAGCGAGTGTGTGAGTGAGTGTGAGTGAGAGTAGAGACGGTGTGAGTGAGAGTTGGTGAGTGTGAGAGTGAGTTTTTGTGAGAGTGTGAGTGAGAAAAGAGGCGGTGTGAGTGAGTGTGAGCGAGTGTGTGAGTGAGTGTGAGTGAGAGTAGAGACGGTGTGAGTGAGAGTTGGTGGGTGTGAGAGTGAGTTTTTGTGAGAGTGTGAGTGAGAAAAGAGGCGGTGTGAGTGTGAGCGAGTGTGAGTGAGTGTGTGAGTGAGAGTAGAGACGGTGTGAGTGAGTGTGAGTGAGTGTGAGTGTGAGCGAGTGTGAGTGTGAGCGATGTGAGCGAGTGTGAGTGAGTGCGAGTGAGTGAGTGCGAGTGTGAGCGGGTGTGAGTGAGTGTGAGCGAGCGAGTGTGAGGTTGAGGAGAGTGTGCACTCATGCCATGGCAGCTACAACGCCTTTCTGTGCAGCTCCTTCCCGGAGGACCACCACGCCGAGATGCTGAGATACGCCCGCTCCTCGCTCCGATGAGACTCACGGTGACCGCAACCACGTGCAACCGCGTGCAACCACGATGCAACTGCATTCCCATGCAATCGCACGCAATCCAATGCAAGCACGGGTAACCGCATTCGATGTCACGAAACTGCCAACACAACCACACGCGACTTGGCGCAACCGAATGAAATCGCACGTGACAACAGCGACAACAAGCAATCGCAAGCAACGCTCCTTTACACGCAATCGCACCATGCGCCCGTGTCCAGCCGCGCGCAACCTCACATGCAATCGCGCGGAGCCGCGCGCGTGTAATCGCAGGCGACCCGCACGCTACTGCACCCATGTGCACTGCAACCGCACGAACGTGTGTGGCGTGCTCGGGTGAGAGCCTTGCTTCACCACCGTGCGCGTGTGTGTGGCCCCAACAGGGTTTTTATAATTTAATCGCGTTGGCTTTCGCGACCAATATCATCCGTAGTTAGTAAGGGTTGTCACGTGAACAGAACGTGGCTAATTTGTCACGAGTACAGCAATAACCGGTTGTGTGTTGCAGAGCCAAGCCACAACATTTACAATCTGAGTGCACGACGTTTCGCCAGTAATTACAACCAGCTTCATCAGGCGACAGCCAGATTCGTGTAGAAATCCTCCAACGCACCGGTGCGCTGTAACTAGTAACGAATTGGCCACGTTCTGTTTACGTGACAAACCCATTACTAGTGGGCTGTGTCGGGCGGTGGCGGGTTTAACGACGATCTAACCCAAAACAAAAACTCTCATGGGGTTTTTATAATTTGTGTAGGCCTCCCAAGTTTCCTCCACGTAGACCAAAAGTGGATTCTGAATCCATCTGTGCGGAGCTATGAGAATCACCC
Source organism: Lampetra fluviatilis (assembly GCF_964198595.1). Taxonomy (NCBI): domain Eukaryota; kingdom Metazoa; phylum Chordata; class Hyperoartia; order Petromyzontiformes; family Petromyzontidae; genus Lampetra; species Lampetra fluviatilis. The sequence goes on from NC_136336.1 coordinate 3,196,147, forward strand.
TCCACCCCCCCCCCCTCCACATCTGATAGTGGGGGTTGGGTGTTTCTCCTGCTTCCTCCCACGAGAAAGCCAGACTCGTTGGCAACGCAATTGGGCCAGCGTCACCCCCTCTCTTTCAAAGATCACGTGGACCTCATTTGCAAGAGGGGGGGGGGGACGGGGGTTTGCGTGCCCGCCGTCAGCGTCCGGATTTGCCAAACTTTGCAAAGTGACACGCCGCTAATTTGACTCTGTTTGGGATGGCTCAATGGAGAAAACGTCACCATCCCCCCCCCCCCGTCACACCCCTCTTGCGTTAACCGCGAAACGCGCTGCAGCAGCGGCAACGCCGATACCACGTGCGCCAAATCGATGGAATCGGAAATATTTGTTTTGGGCTGCAGGAGGAATGCGATGAGCGACTACAACACTCACTTGACAGGTGTCCAGTACGGGCGTGCGCGGGGTCGGATCGTTGCAAAGGGCAGTAACGAGAGAGCTCCAGGTTGTAGGAGTGCAAAGTGTGGGAGAGGCGCGAAACGGATGACTATCTCTCTCTCTCGACACAAATAGAAGTAAAACTTTGTACACTGACGCGCACCTCCGGGGCTGTGGGTGTCGGCGCGTGTCTCCCGCACGCAGGCACCCGCCGCCGTGTTCCGGGACGGACTCTGCTGAAGGAACTTTTGATATAAGCTGTGAAATTATTTGACCTATTGAGCACGGGACAACGGAAGGACGCACGGACACCATTACACACAACACGAGCACGCACACAGCACCCCCCCCCCCATCTCTCTCTCTCTCTCCCCCCTGGGGGGCGGTGGTGGCGGATCGTTATGATCACTATAATTATTATTAATCATCGTTATTGTTATTAATATTTTTATTTGCCCGCCCCCCCACCCTGTTCATTTCCTGACGAAACACCCCCCCCCTCCCCCCTTCCACGAGACTCCTCTGCAGCCCGTTGAGCTGCATTTGCATTTTACCCGAACTCCACTTGACTCGTTTTTTTGGAAAGGAATATTTTTAGGCGAGAAAGAGAGAGAGAAAGTTGCTTCTTCTTACGATCGTTGTGCCCCCCCCCCCCGCCCGGCCCCCCCCCCCCACCACCAGCCGCCCCCCCCTCCCCGCGTTTTGTTGTTTTTATTTCCCGTTGTTATTTCACCGTTATTTTAAAAAAATGATATCTGGCGCCTTTGCGCAGTTGCTGTAGCGTTAACTGTGGGGCGTGTGAGGTGGTTAATGCCAGCAGCGTTAAATGTAGTTAACCCTCATTTACTCTTAATGATTAACTCTTGTTTAAGCATAATTACCGTTGTACCAAACAATTAACAATTGCATTACCTCCTGTAGTATGTAGGCGAGTCTTTGTAAGTTTTTCTTTCATATATGTAACTTGTACATACAGACATAGCATGCCCGCATTGTAGAATTGCATTTTTACTATATTTTTCGGTAAAGACGACGACGCTGGTGATGATGATGATGGTGACGATGACGATGACAGTGATGTGATGATGCCTCCAGTTGCTGGTTTCTCTGACCTTAAAGTTCTAATTTCACCCCTGTACACACAACTCCTTCACTTGGCGAGTGTGTAATAAAGGTAGCTGTTTATCACGTTGTGTTGCACGGCCGGTCATTGTGTGCACGCGTCTCGGTGTGTGTGTCTGTCTACCTACGGAGCTGCTACAAGGAACACCTGTGCCGGTTTGAAACATTCGGGCTCGCCTGCCCCTACGATCCATCAAAGTTCGATAACCGAACTGGATTTCACGTACTCTTGGTTTTTTCGGTAAAGTCACGTAGGTAAAAAATGAAAATGAAAATTAATAAAAATAAAATAATAAATTTTAATTTCATTTTTTACCTACGTGACTTTACCGAAAAAACCAAAAAGTATGAATCCTTGCAGTCACGAAAGCTTCAAATCTGGAATGGATTTCACATGCTTCCTTGGAAGATCTGGACACAGTCCCATCAGTTAGCTCCTCCGGCAGGCGAGGCTACGTTGGCGGGGTCATGTAGCCCGCATGCCTGCATTTCCAAGCAGCTTCAGTTTGGCCAAATAGAGGGGGCTATAAACGGGCGCAGCACTGGCTGGAGAAGTGATGGACTGATGTGATACAGGAGGACGTGGAGCTGAGTGGACTTGCCGATGACTGGGTACCAGCGGTGTCAAGATCGGCCTCTGTGAAGGAGGCTCGTGAAGGATGCTACTGGGCAGTTGGAGGCCAGTCGCCCTCCAGCAACAACGAAGGGCAGAGGAGCGACGCTCACACAGCAAGTTGGCAGGGTGGGGAGCACAGGTGGTGCATCGGGCCAGTCGGTTAACCCACGCCATATGGGTCTGTCCCATGACCTGTCAGCGAGCCGTCTACACGTCACGTGGCCTACAGGTGGACACAGCCTGGCACAAAGCGCCGTCACTGTCACATCGTGGCGAACGGCGGCTGGCTACCCTTGCCTGGGGAGCGGTCGTTTAGTAGTCTGCATGCTGCACGACCAAAGAGTTCAATTCCTGCTCGCAGCCAGCATCGATAGGTCGACTTCAACGTGTACACTCCTGTTAACCCCATCAAGCCTCCTTACCCAGCATGTCCACCTTACACACAGTAGGTCTGCCTCCCTATCGTAACATTACATTCACCCTGCCCTACCCCAGTGTGCCCGCTTCTCTCCCTTGCCATTCACCCTCGCGACCCAGCGTGTGTCGTCCAGGAATGTCTCTTAGAGAGCCGTCTCTCGCGGGTCTGTAGGAAGGCCTCCATCAGATGGAGCTGTCTCTAGAAGGTCTATAGGAAGGGCCTCCACCAGAGGGAGCTCTCTAGAGGGTCTATAGGAAGGGCCTCCATCAGAGGGGGCCCTCTAGAGGGTCTATAGGAAGGCCTCCATCAGATGGAGCTGTCTCTACAGGGTCTATAGGAAGGGCCTCCATCAGACGGAGCTCTCTAGAGGGTCTATAGGAAGGGCCTCCATCAGATGGAGCTGTCACCAGGGTCTATAGGAAGGGCCTCCATCAGAGGGAGCTGTCACCAGGGTCTATAGGAAGACCTCCATCAGATGGAGCTCTCTAGAGGGTCTATAGGAAGGCCCTCCATCAGATGGAGCTGTCACCAGGGTCTATAGGAAGGGCCTCCATCAGATGGAGCTGTCACCAGGGTCTATAGGAAGGGCCTCCATCAGATGGAGCTGTCACCAGGGTCTATAGGAAGGGCCTCCATCAGATGGAGCTGTCACCAGGGTCTATAGGAAGGGGCCTCCATCAGATGGAGCCGTCACCAGGGTCTATAGGAAGACCTCCATCAGATGGAGCTCTCTAGAGGGTCTATAGGAAGGCCTCCATCAGATGGAGCTCTCTAGAGGGTCTATAGGAAGGGCCTCCACCAGATGGAGCTGTCACCAGGGTCTATAGGAAGGCCTCCATCAGATGGAGCCCTCTAGAGGGTCTATAGGAAGGGCCTCCATCAGAGGGAGCCCTCTAGAGGGTCTATAGGAAGGGTCTCCACCAGAGGGGGGCCCTCTAGAGGGTGTATAGGAAGGCCTCCATCAGACGGAGCTCTCTAGAGGGTCTATAGGAAGGGCCTCCATCAGATGGAGCTGTCACCAGGGTCTATAGGAAGGGCCTCCATCAGAGGGAGCTGTCACCAGGGTCTATAGGAAGGCCTCCATCAGAGGGAGCCCTCTAGAGGGTCTATAGGAAGGCCTCCATCAGAGGGAGCTGTCTCGGGAATCGCGTGTGACCAGAATGAGTGGCGCCTCTTCATTGACAGCTCATCCAGGAGCCTCAAAGCCGCCGTGCTGCTCCATAATGGTGACAAGTTCCCGTCTCTTCCCCTGGCTCACTCGGTGCACCTCAAATAGGATTACAGCAGCATCAAGGCCTTGCTGGATGCCTTGAAGTATAATGAGTACGGCTGGGAGATCATCGCAGGACTTCCTGATGGGTCTCCAAGGCGGTTTTACCAAGTTCCCCTGCCATCTTTGCCTTTGGGGCAGCAGGGACACCAAGGCGCACTACCACAGGCGGGACTGGCCACAGCGGACCGAGTTCTCTGTGGGGAGGAACAACGTCAAGTGGGAGCCACTGGTGGACCCCCGGAAGGTGCTGATGCCACCACTGCACATCAAATTGGGCCTTGTGAAACAATTTGTCAGAGCTGTAGATAAGGAGTCGGCAGCCTTCAAGTACCTTCAAGACTTCTTCCCTAAGCTGTCTGAGGCAAAGGTCAAAGCCGGTGTCTTCGTCGGACCACAGATAAAGAAGATCCTGGAGTGCAATGAATTCCCCAAGAAGCTCGCTAGTAAGGAGAAAGCGGCTTGGGACAGCTTTGTCGCAGTGGTTCGTGGCTTCCTGGGCAATCACAAAGGTCTAAAACTATGTGGAGCTGGTTGAGACTCTGGTGAAGAACTACGGCACAATGGGCTGTAGGATGTCCCTCAAAGTCCACGTCCTTGATGTTCATCTTGATCAATTCAAGGAGAACATGGGAGCGTACTCGGAGGAGCAAGGCGAGCGCTTCCACCAGGATATACTGGACTTTGAACGCCGCTACCAAGGACAGTACAACGAGAACATGATGGGAGACGACATTTGGGGGATGATTCGTGAAAGTGATTTACAGTACAATCGTAAATCTCGAAAAACTACTCACTTCTAGATATTTTGTAGTAATGTTTGTATTACTTTAGAATAAATACATGTTAATTTTGATTCATATGTTTTTTTTTCTGAATTTATGTGAACCAAAAGACACAAATTCGCCCGTTTTTCTTATTGAAAATATGTACATTTCTAAATATCACTGTCCTGGTCACAAAAGCAAAGTTTGTGGGCAACAATAGCCATTTTCTAGACTTTTTAGGCATAAACAATTAGGAAATAACACTTACTACCCAGGGCCAAAAAATCTCCGCCCCCTGACGGACTCTTGTGTTGCGTCCGAAGCGTCGTGATTTATTTTATTTCTGCCCACGTGACTTTAACCAAAGAACCAGAGTTTGTGTTGTTACACATCGTGTCATCTGGCCCTGCTCCCGTCTTGAAAGTGATCCGCTTCTAGCAGTTCGAGGACGTTGCCAGCAGAGGGCAGCACAAGTTCTAGATTTGAAGCTTTCGTGACTGCAAGGATTCATACTCGTAGTTTTTTCGGTAAAGTCACGTAGGCAAAAAAATAAAATTAAAATTAGAAGTCCCTTTGCGGATGAGTGGTGCGGTGGAGCGGTGGCGGTGTGGTTCGCGCGCTGCCCCACGAAGCCGGAGGCCTCGGTTCGGCTCCCCGCCACGGCTAAGGGGCCGTCCATAAATGACGTCACGCGATTTTGGACGATTTTTGACCCCCCCCCTTCCTCGTCACAAAAAGTCAGACCCCCCCCACCCCCCTAGGTGCGTGACGTCATTTATGGACGGCCCCTAACGTCGGCGGCGCTGCCACCCTCCACCGCCGTCATTTATGACCCAGCAGTAGCTGGCGTGGTGACGTTATGGTCAACAACACCCCCACTAAGGTGGGAGGGGGTTGGAGGTGGGAGGGAGGGGGGAGGTGGGAGGGGGGATGGAGGTGGGAGGGAGGGGGGATGGAGGTGGGAGGGAGGGGGGATGGAGGGGGGAGGGAGGGGGGATGGAGGGGGGAGGGAGGGGGGATGGAGGTGGGAGGGAGGGAGGGGGGAGGGAGGGGGGAGGGAGGGGGGATGGAGGGGGGAGGGAGGGGGGATGGAGGGGGGAGGTGGGACGGAGGGGGGATGGAGGTGGGAGGGAGGGGGGATGGAGGGGGGTTGGAGGTGGGAGGGAGGGGGGAGGTGGGACGGAGGGGGGATGGAGGTGGGAGGGAGGGGGGATGGAGGGGGGAGGGAGGGGGGATGGAGGGGGGAGGGAGGGGGGATGGAGGTGGGAGGGAGGGAGGGGGGAGGGAGGGGGGATGGAGGGGGGAGGGAGGGGGGAGGGAGGGGGGAGGGAGGGGGGAGGGAGGGGGGAGGGAGGGGGGAGGGAGGGGGGAGGGAGGGGGGATGGAGGTGGGAGGGAGGGGGGATGGAGGTGGGAGGGAGGGAGGGGGGAGGGAGGGGGGATGGAGGGGGGAGGGAGGGGGGATGGAGGTGGGAGGGAGGGGGGATGAGGGAGGGAGGGGGGATGGAGGTGGGAGGGAGGGGGGATGGAGGTGGGAGGGAGGGGGGATGGAGGTGGGAGGGAGGGGGGATGGAGGGGGGAGGGAGGGGGATGGAGGGGGGAGGGAGGGGGGATGGAGGTGGGAGGGAGGGAGGGGGGAGGGAGGGGGGATGGAGGGGGGAGGGAGGGGGGAGGGAGGGGGGAGGGAGGGGGGATGGAGGTGGGAGGGAGGGGGGATGGAGGTGGGAGGGAGGGAGGGGGGAGGGAGGGGGGATGGAGGGGGGAGGGAGGGGGGATGGAGGGGGGAGGGAGGGGGGATGGAGGGGGGAGGGAGGGGGGATGAGGGAGGGAGGGGGGATGGAGGTGGGAGGGAGGGGGGATGGAGGTGGGAGGGAGGGGGGATGAGGGAGGGAGGGGGTTGGAGGTGGGAGGGAGGGGGTTGGAGGTGGGAGGGGGGATGGAGGTGGGAGGGGGGATGGAGGTGGGAGGGAGGAGGGATGGAGGTGGGAGGGAGGGGGGATGGAGGTGGGAGGGAGGGGGGATGGAGGTGGGAGGGAGGGGGGATGGAGGTGGGAGGGAGGGGGGATGGAGGTGGGAGGGAGGGGGGATGGAGGTGGGAGGGAGGGGGGATGGAGGTGGGAGGGAGGGGGGATGGAGGTGGGAGGGAGGGGGGATGGAGGTGGGAGGGAGGGGGGTTGGGGGTGGGAGGGAGGGGGGATGGAGGTGGGAGGGAGGGGGGATAGAGGTGGGAGGGAGGGGGGATGGAGGTGGGAGGGAGGGGGGTTGGGGGTGGGAGGGAGGGGGGATGGAGGTGGGAGGGAGGGGGGATGAGGGAGGGGGGATGGAGGTGGTAGGGAGGAGGGAGGGAGGGGGGATGGAGGGGGGAGGGAGGGGGGAGGGAGGGGGCTCGAAGGGGGGAAAAGACCTCGGGCAGCAGCTGCGGTTCTTTGAGTTTCCAGAGTCGCGGTCGCGACCGCGTGGAAAGAGTCGGGGGTGAGAGTGAGGCTGAGAGGGTGACAGAGAGGGTGAGAGTGAGAGAGAGGGAGAGGGTGAGAGAGGGGGTGAGGGAGAGGGTGGATGAGAGAGTGAGTGAGTGAGAGAGAGGGTGAGTGAGAGGGTGAGTGAAAGGGTGAGAGAGGGTGAGTGCGTGAGAGGGTGAGTCGATATGAGTGATTGAGTTGTGAGTCTACGTGTAAGGTGGTGTGTGCGAGTGAACGAGAAGGTGAGTGCATGAGTGAGTAGTTGAGTGAGTGAGTGTGAGTGAGTTTCTGTGAGTGTGAGTGAGTGAGTTGTTGGGTGAGTTTCTGTGAGTGTGAGTGAGTTTCTGTGAGTGTGAGTGAGTTTCTGTGAGTGTGAGTGAGTGAGTGTGAGTGAGTTTCTGTGAGTGTGAGTGAGTTAGTTGAGTGAGTTTCTGTGAGTGTGAGTGAGTGAGTGTGAGTGAGTTTCTGTGAGTGTGAGTGAGTTGTTGAGTGTGTTTCTGTGAGTGTGAGTGAGTTGTTAGGTGAGTTTCTGTGAGTGTGAGTGAGTTGTTGGGTGAGTTTCTGTGAGTGTGAGTAGTTGAGTGAGTTTCTGTGAGTGAGTAGTTGAGTGAGTTTCTGTGAGTGTGAGTGAGTAGTTGAGTGAGTTTCTGTGAGTGTGAGTGAGTAGTTGAGTGAGTTTCTGTGAGTGTGAGTGAGTGAGTGTGAGTGAGTTTATGTGAGTGTGAGTGAGTTAGTTGAGTGAGTTTCTGTGAGTGTGAGTGAGTGAGTGTGAGTGAGTTTCTGTGAGTGTGAGTGAGTTGTTGAGTGTGTTTCTGTGAGTGTGAGTGAGTTGTTAGGTGAGTTTCTGTGAGTATGAGTGAGTTGTTGGGTGAGTTTCTGTGAGTGTGAGTAGTTGAGTGAGTTTCTGTGAGTGAGTAGTTGAGTGAGTTTCTGTGAGTGTGAGTGAGTGAGTGTGAGTGAGTTTCTGTGAGTGTGAGTGAGTTAGTTGAGTGAGTTTCTGTGAGTGTGAGTGAGTGAGTGTGAGTGAGTTTCTGTGAGTGTGAGTGAGTTGTTGAGTGTGTTTCTGTGAGTGTGAGTGAGTTGTTAGGTGAGTTTCTGTGAGTGTGAGTGAGTTGTTGGGTGAGTTTCTGTGAGTGTGAGTAGTTGAGTGAGTTTCTGTGAGTGAGTAGTTGAGTGAGTTTCTGTGAGTGTGAGTGAGTAGTTGAGTGAGTTTCTGTGAGTGTGAGTGAGTAGTTGAGTGAGTTTCTGTGTGTGTGAGTGAGTAGTTGAGTGAGTTTCTGTGAGTGTGAGTGAGTTGAGTGAGTTTCTGTGAGTGTGAGTAGTTGAGTGAGTTTCTGTGAGTGAGTAGTTGAGTGAGTTTCTGTGAGTGTGAGTGAGTTGTTGGGTGAGTTTCTGTGAGTGTGAGTGAGTTGTTGAGTGAGTTTCTGTGAGTGTGAGTGAGTTGTTGAGTGAGTTTCTGTGAGTGTGAATGAGTAGTTGAGTGAGTTTCTGTGAGTGTGAGTGAGTTGTTGGGTGAGTTTCTGTGAGTGTGAGTGAGTAGTTGAGTGAGTTTCTGTGAGTGTGAGTGAGTTGTTGGGTGAGTTTCTGTGAGTGTGAGTGAGTTGTTGAGTGAGTTTCTGTGAGTGTGAGTGAGTTGTTGGGTGAGTTTCTGTGAGTGTGAGTGAGTTGTTGAGTGAGTTTCTGTGAGTGTGAGTGAGTTTCTGTGAGTGTGAGTAAGTAGTTGAGTGAGTTTCTGTGAGTGTGAGTGAGTAGTTGAGTGAGTTTCTGTGAGTGTGAGTGAGTAGTTGAGTGGGTTTCTGTGAGTGTGAGTGAGCTGTTGAGTGAGTTTCTGTGAGTGTGAGTGAGTAGTTGAGTGAGTTTCTGTGAGTGTGAGTGAGTTGTTGAGTGAGTTTCTGTGAGTGTGAGTGAGTAGTTGAGTGAGTTTCTGTGAGTGTGAGTGAGTTGTTGAGTAAGTTTCTGTGAGTGTGAGTGAGTAGTTGAGTGAGTTTCTGTGAGTGTGAGTGAGTTGTTGAGTGAGTTTCTCTGTGTGTGAGTGCATTGTTGAGTGAGTTTCTGTGAGTGTGAGTGAGTAGTTGGGTGAGTTTCTGTGTGTGTGAGTAGTTGAGTGAGTTTCTGTGAGTGTGAGTGAGTAGTTAGGTGAGTTTCTGTGAGTGTGAGTGAGTTTAGTGAGTTTCTGTGAGTGTGAGTGAGTAGTTGAGTGAATTTCTGTGAGTGTGAGTGTGAGTGAGTAGTTGAGTGAGTTTCTGTGAGTGTGAGTGAGTAGTTGAGTGAGTTTCTGTGAGTGTGAGTGAGTTGTTGAGTGAGTTTCTGTGAGTGTGAGTAGTTGAGTGAGTTTCTGTGAGTGAGTAGTTGAGTGAGTTTCTGTGAGTGTGAGTGAGTAGTTGAGTGAGTTTCTGTGAGTGTGAGTGAGTAGTTGAGTGAGTTTCTGTGAGTGTGAGTGAGTGAGTGTGAGTGAGTTTATGTGAGTGTGAGTGAGTTAGTTGAGTGAGTTTCTGTGAGTGTGAGTGAGTGAGTGTGAGTGAGTTTCTGTGAGTGTGAGTGAGTTGTTGAGTGTGTTTCTGTGAGTGTGAGTGAGTTGTTAGGTGAGTTTCTGTGAGTATGAGTGAGTTGTTGGGTGAGTTTCTGTGAGTGTGAGTAGTTGAGTGAGTTTCTGTGAGTGAGTAGTTGAGTGAGTTTCTGTGAGTGTGAGTGAGTGAGTGTGAGTGAGTTTCTGTGAGTGTGAGTGAGTTAGTTGAGTGAGTTTCTGTGAGTGTGAGTGAGTGAGTGTGAGTGAGTTTCTGTGAGTGTGAGTGAGTTGTTGAGTGTGTTTCTGTGAGTGTGAGTGAGTTGTTAGGTGAGTTTCTGTGAGTGTGAGTGAGTTGTTGGGTGAGTTTCTGTGAGTGTGAGTAGTTGAGTGAGTTTCTGTGAGTGAGTAGTTGAGTGAGTTTCTGTGAGTGTGAGTGAGTAGTTGAGTGAGTTTCTGTGAGTGTGAGTGAGTAGTTGAGTGAGTTTCTGTGTGTGTGAGTGAGTAGTTGAGTGAGTTTCTGTGAGTGTGAGTGAGTTGAGTGAGTTTCTGTGAGTGTGAGTAGTTGAGTGAGTTTCTGTGAGTGAGTAGTTGAGTGAGTTTCTGTGAGTGTGAGTGAGTTGTTGGGTGAGTTTCTGTGAGTGTGAGTGAGTTGTTGAGTGAGTTTCTGTGAGTGTGAGTGAGTTGTTGAGTGAGTTTCTGTGAGTGTGAATGAGTAGTTGAGTGAGTTTCTGTGAGTGTGAGTGAGTTGTTGGGTGAGTTTCTGTGAGTGTGAGTGAGTAGTTGAGTGAGTTTCTGTGAGTGTGAGTGAGTTGTTGGGTGAGTTTCTGTGAGTGTGAGTGAGTTGTTGAGTGAGTTTCTGTGAGTGTGAGTGAGTTGTTGGGTGAGTTTCTGTGAGTGTGAGTGAGTTGTTGAGTGAGTTTCTGTGAGTGTGAGTGAGTTTCTGTGAGTGTGAGTAAGTAGTTGAGTGAGTTTCTGTGAGTGTGAGTGAGTAGTTGAGTGAGTTTCTGTGAGTGTGAGTGAGTAGTTGAGTGGGTTTCTGTGAGTGTGAGTGAGTTGTTGAGTGAGTTTCTGTGAGTGTGAGTGAGTAGTTGAGTGAGTTTCTGTGAGTGTGAGTGAGTTGTTGAGTGAGTTTCTGTGAGTGTGAGTGAGTAGTTGAGTGAGTTTCTGTGAGTGTGAGTGAGTTGTTGAGTAAGTTTCTGTGAGTGTGAGTGAGTAGTTGAGTGAGTTTCTGTGAGTGTGAGTGAGTTGTTGAGTGAGTTTCTCTGTGTGTGAGTGCATTGTTGAGTGAGTTTCTGTGAGTGTGAGTGAGTAGTTGGGTGAGTTTCTGTGTGTGTGAGTAGTTGAGTGAGTTTCTGTGAGTGTGAGTGAGTAGTTAGGTGAGTTTCTGTGAGTGTGAGTGAGTTTAGTGAGTTTCTGTGAGTGTGAGTGAGTAGTTGAGTGAATTTCTGTGAGTGTGAGTGAGTAGTTGAGTGAGTTTCTGTGAGTGTGAGTGAGTAGTTGAGTGAGTTTCTGTGAGTGTGAGTGAGTTGTTGAGTGAGTTTCTGTGAGTGTGAGTGAGTAGTTGGGTGAGTTTCTGTGAGTGTGAGTGAGTCGTTGAGTGAGTTTCTGTGAGTGTGAGTGAGTTGTTGAGTGAGGTTCTGTGAGTGTGAGTGAGTTGTTGAGTGAGTTTCTGTGAGTGTGAATGAGTTGTTGAGTGAGTTTCTGTGAGGGTGAGTGAGTAGTTGAGTGAGTTTCTGTGAGTGTGAGTGAGTTGTTGAGTGAGTTTCTGTGAGTGTGAGTGAGTTGTTGAGTGAGTTTCTGTGAGTGTGAGTGAGTAGTTGAGTGAGTTTCTGTGAGTGTGAGTGAGTTGAGTGAGTTTCTGTGAGTGTGAGTGAGTAGTTGAGTGAGTTTCTATGAGTGTGAGTGAGTTGTTGAGTGAGTTTCTGTGAGTGTGAGTGAGTTGTTGAGTGAGTTTCTGTGAGTGTGAGTGAGTTGTTGAGTGAGTTTCTGTGAGTGTGAGTGAGTGAGTTGAGTGAGTTTATGTGAGTGTGAGTGAGTAGTTGAGTGAGTTTCTGTGAGTGTGAGTGAGTAGTTGAGTGAGTTTCTGTGAGTGTGAGTGAGTTGTTGAGTGAGTTTCTGTGAGTGTGAGTGAGTAGTTGGGTGAGTTTCTGTGAGTGTGAGTGAGTTGTTGAGTGAGTTTCTGTGAGTGTGAGTGAGTTGTTGGGTGAGTTTCTGTGAGTGTGAGTGAGTAGTTGGGTGAGTTTCTGTGAGTGTGAGTGAGTTGTTGAGTGAGTTTCTGTGAGTTGTTGAGTGTGTTTCTGTGAGTGTGAGTGAGTTGTTAGGTGAGTTTCTGTGAGTGTGAGTGAGTTGTTGAGTGAGTTTCTGTGAGTTGTTGAGTGAGTTTCTGTGAGTGTGAGTGAGTAGTTGGGTGAGTTTCTGTGTGTGTGAGTAGTTGAGTGAGTTTCTGTGAGTGTGAGTGAGTTGTTGGGTGAGTTTCTGTGAGTGTGAGTGAGTTGTTGAGTGAGTTTCTGTGAGTTGTTGAGTGAGTTTCTGTGAGTGTGAGTAGTTGAATGAGGTTCTGTGAGTGAGTGAGTTGTTGGGTGAGTTTCTGTGAGTGTGAGTGAGTAGTTGGGTGAGTTTCTGTGAGTGTGAGTGAGTTGTTAGGTGAGTTTCTGTGAGTGTGAGTGAGTTGTTGGGTGAGTTTCTGTGAGTGTGAGTGAGTTGTTGGGTGAGTTTCTGTGAGTGAGTAGTTGAGTGAGTTTCTGTGAGTGTGAGTGAGTTGTTGGGTGAGTTTCTGTGAGTGTGAGTGAGTTGTTGAGTGAGTTTCTGTGAGTGTGAGTGAGTTGTGGAGTGAGTTTCTGTGAGTGTGAGTGAGTAATTGGGTGAGTTTCTGTGAGTGTGAGTGAGTTGTTGAGTGAGTTTCTGTGAGTGTAAGTGAGTTGTTGGGTGAGTTTCTGTGAGTGTGAGTGAGTTGTTGGGTGAGTTTCTGTGAGTGTGAGTGAGTGAGTTGAGTGAGTTTCTGTGAGTGTGAGTGAGTTGTTGGGTGAGTTTCTGTGATTGTGAGTGAGTGAGTTGAGTGAGTTTCTGTGAGTGTGAGTGAGTAGTTGGGTGAGTTTCTGTGAGTGTGAGTGAGTTGTTGGGTGAGTTTCTGTGAGTGTGAGTGAGTTGTTGGGTGAGTTTCTGTGAGTGTGAGTGAGTGAGTTGAGTGAGTTTCTGTGAGTGTGAGTGAGTAGTTGAGTGGGTTTCTGTGAGTGTGAGTGAGTTGTTGAGTGAGTTTCTGTGAGTGTGAGTGAGTAGTTGAGTGAGTTTCTGTTAGTGTGAGTGAGTTGTTGAGTGAGTTTCTGTGAGTGTGAGTGAGTAGTTGAGTGAGTTTCTGTGAGTGTGAGTGAGTTGTTGAGTAAGTTTCTGTGAGTGTGAGTGAGTAGTTGAGTGAGTTTCTGTGAGTGTGAGTGAGTTGTTGAGTGAGTTTCTCTGTGTGTGAGTGCATTGTTGAGTGAGTTTCTGTGAGTGTGAGTGAGTAGTTGGGTGAGTTTCTGTGTGTGTGAGTAGTTGAGTGAGTTTCTGTGAGTGTGAGTGAGTAGTTAGGTGAGTTTCCAGAGGTGTGGACTCGAGTCATGTGACTTGGACTCGAGTCAGACTCGAGTCATGAATTTGATGACTTGCGACTCGACTTGGACTTGCATAACAATGACTTTGTCCCACCTATGAGATGTGGACTCGAGTCATGTGACTTGGACTCGAGTCAGACTCGAGTCATGAATTTGATGACTTGCGACTCGACTTGGACTTGCATAACAATGACTTTGTCCCACCTCTGTGAGTTTCTGTGAGTGTGAGTGAGTTAGTTGAGTGAGTTTCTGTGAGTGTGAGTGAGTGAGTGTGAGTGAGTTTCTGTGAGTGTGAGTGAGTTGTTGAGTGTGTTTCTGTGAGTGTGAGTGAGTTGTTAGGTGAGTTTCTGTGAGTGTGAGTGAGTTGTTGGGTGAGTTTCTGTGAGTGTGAGTAGTTGAGTGAGTTTCTGTGAGTGAGTAGTTGAGTGAGTTTCTGTGAGTGTGAGTGAGTGAGTGTGAGTGAGTTTCTGTGAGTGTGAGTGAGTTAGTTGAGTGAGTTTCTGTGAGTGTGAGTGAGTGAGTGTGAGTGAGTTTCTGTGAGTGTGAGTGAGTTGTTGAGTGTGTTTCTGTGAGTGTGAGTGAGTTGTTAGGTGAGTTTCTGTGAGTGTGAGTGAGTTGTTGGGTGAGTTTCTGTGAGTGTGAGTAGTTGAGTGAGTTTCTGTGAGTGAGTAGTTGAGTGAGTTTCTGTGAGTGTGAGTGAGTAGTTGAGTGAGTTTCTGTGAGTGTGAGTGAGTAGTTGAGTGAGTTTCTGTGTGTGTGAGTGAGTAGTTGAGTGAGTTTCTGTGAGTGTGAGTGAGTTGAGTGAGTTTCTGTGAGTGTGAGTAGTTGAGTGAGTTTCTGTGAGTGAGTAGTTGAGTGAGTTTCTGTGAGTGTGAGTGAGTTGTTGGGTGAGTTTCTGTGAGTGTGAGTGAGTTGTTGAGTGAGTTTCTGTGAGTGTGAGTGAGTTGTTGAGTGAGTTTCTGTGAGTGTGAATGAGTAGTTGAGTGAGTTTCTGTGAGTGTGAGTGAGTTGTTGGGTGAGTTTCTGTGAGTGTGAGTGAGTAGTTGAGTGAGTTTCTGTGAGTGTGAGTGAGTTGTTGGGTGAGTTTCTGTGAGTGTGAGTGAGTTGTTGAGTGAGTTTCTGTGAGTGTGAGTGAGTAGTTGAGTGAGTTTCTGTGAGTGTGAATGAGTAGTTGAGTGAGTTTCTGTGAGTGTGAGTGAGTTGTTGGGTGAGTTTCTGTGAGTGTGAGTGAGTTGTTGAGTGAGTTTCTGTGAGTGTGAGTGAGTAGTTGAGTGAGTTTCTGTGAGTGTGAATGAGTAGTTGAGTGAGTTTCTGTGAGTGTGAGTGAGTTGTTGGGTGAGTTTCTGTGAGAGTGAGTGAGTAGTTGAGTGAGTTTCTGTGAGTGTGAGTGAGTTGTTGGGTGAGTTTCTGTGAGTGTGAGTGAGTTGTTGAGTGAGTTTCTGTGAGTGTGAGTGAGTAGTTGAGTGAGTTTCTGTGAGTGTGAATGAGTAGTTGAGTGAGTTTCTGTGAGTGTGAGTGAGTTGTTGAGTGAGTTTCTGTGAGTGTAAGTGAGTTGTTTGGTGAGTTTCTGTGAGTGTGAGTGAGTGAGTTGAGTGAGTTTCTGTGAGTGTGAGTGAGTTGTTGAGTGAGTTTCTGTGAGTGTAAGTGAGTTGTTTGGTGAGTTTCTGTGAGTGTGAATGAGTTGTTGAGTGAGTTTCTGTGAGTGTGAATGAGTTGTTGAGTGAGTTTCTGTGAGTATGAGTGAGTTGTTGAGTGAGTTTCTGTGAGTGTGAGTGAGTAGTTGAGTGAGTTTCTGTGAGTGTGAGTGAGTAGTTGAGTGAGTTTCTGTGAGTGTGAGTGAGTTGTTTGGTGAGTTTCTGTGAGTGTGAGTGAGTTTAGTGAGTTTCTGTGAGTGTGAGTGAGTGAGTTGAGTGAGTTTCTGTGAGTGTGAGTGAGTTGTTGAGTGAGTTTCTGTGAGTGTGAGTGAGTAGTTGAGTGAGTTTCTGTGAGTGCGAGTGAGTTGTTAAGTGAGTTTCTGTGAGTGTGAGTGAGTTGTTGAGTGAGTTTCTGTGAGTGTGAGTGAGTTGTTAAGTGAGTTTCTGTGAGTGTGAGTGAGTTGTTGGGTGAGTTTCTGTGTGTGTGAGTGAGTAGTTGAGTGTGTTTCTGTGAGTGTGAGTGAGTTGTTGAGTGAGTTTCTGTGAGTGTGAGTGAGTTGTTGAGTGAGTTTCTGTGAGTGTGAGTGAGTTGTTGAGTGAGTTTCTCTGTGTGTGAGTGAATTGTTGAGTGAGTTTCTATGAGTGTGAGTGAGTAGTTGAGTGAGTTTCTGTGAGTGTGAGTGAGTAGTTGGGTGAGTTTCTGTGAGTGTGAGTGAGTTAGTTAGTTGAGTGAGTTTCTGTGAGTGTGAGTGAGTAGTTGGGTGAGTTTCTGTGAGTGTGAGTGAGTTGTTGAGTGAGTTTCTGTGAGTGTGAGTGAGTAGTTGAGTGAGTTTCTGTGAGTGTGAGTGAGTAGTTGGGTGAGTTTCTGTGAGTGTGAGTGAGTTGTTGAGTGAGTTTCTGTGAGTGTGAGTGAGTTTTTGAGTGAGTTTCTGTGAGTGTGAATGAGTTGTTGAGTGAGTTTCTGTGAGTGTGAATGAGTTGTTGAGTGAGTTTCTGTGAGTGTGAGTGAGTAGTTGAGTGAGTTTCTGTGAGTGTGAGTGAGTATTTGGGTGAGTTTCTGTGAGTGTGAGTGAGTTGTTGAGTGAGTTTCTGTGAGTGTGAGTGAGTTGTTGAGTGAGTTTCTGTGAGTGTGAGTGAGTTGTTGGGTGAGTTTCTGTGAGTGTGAGTGAGTGAGTTGAGTGAGTTTCTGTGAGTGTGAGTGAGTTGTTGAGTGAGTTTCTGTGAGTGTAAGTGAGTTGTTTGGTGAGTTTCTGTGAGTGTGAGTGAGTAAGTTGAGTGAGTTTCTGTGAGTGTGAGTGAGTTGTTGGGTGAGTTTCTGTGAGTGTGAGTGAGTAGTTGGGTGAGCTTCTGTGAGTGTGAGTGAGTTGTTGAGTGAGTTTCTGTGAGTGTGAGTGAGTTTTTGGGTGAGTTTCTGTGAGTGTGAGTGAGTGAGTTAGTTGAGTGAGTTTCTGTGAGTGTGAGTGAGTTGTTGAGTGAGTTTCTGTGAGTGTGAGTGAGTGAGTTGAGTGAGTTTCTGTGAGTGTGAGTGAGTTGTTGGGTGAGTTTCTGTGAGTGTGAGTGAGTAGTTGAGTGAGTTTCTGTGAGTGTTAGTGAGTAGTTGGGTGAGTTTCTGTGTGTGTGAGTGAGTGAGTTAGTTGAGTGAGTTTCTGTGAGTGTGAGTGAGTAGTTGAGTGAGTTTCTGTGAATGTGAGTGAGTAGTTGGGTGAGTTTCTGTGAGTGTGAGTGAGTGAGTTAGTTGAGTGAGTTTCTGTGAGTGTGAGTGAGTTGTTGAGTGAGTTTCTGTGAGTGTGAGTGAGTTGTTGAGTGAGTTTCTGTGAGTGTGAGTGAGTTGTTGGGTGAGTTTCTGTGAGTGTGAGTGAGTGAGTTGAGTGAGTTTCTGTGAGTGTGAGTGAGTTGTTGAGTGAGTTTCTGTGAGTGTAAGTGAGTTGTTGGGTGAGTTTCTGTGAGTGTGAGTGAGTGAGTTGAGTGAGTTTCTGTGAGTGTGAGTGAGTTGTTGGGTGAGTTTCTGTGAGTGTGAGTGAGTAGTTGGGTGAGTTTCTGTGAGTGTGAGTGAGTTTTTAAGTGAGTTTCTGTGAGTGTGAGTGAGTTTTTGGGTGAGTTTCTGTGAGTGTGAGTGAGTGAGTTAGTTGAGTGAGTTTCTGTGAGTGTGAGTGAGTTGTTGAGTGAGTTTCTGTGAGTGTGAGTGAGTGAGTTGAGTGAGTTTCTGTGAGTGTGAGTGAGTTGTTGGGTGAGTTTCTGTGAGTGTGAGTTTCCCGGAAGCGCGATGGCGCACGAGGTGGGACAGCTCCTGGGGGTGGGGGGGCGACTCGCGTAGGGGTGACCACCAGCACCACCACCACCATCAGCACCACCAGCACCACCACCATCAGCACCACCACCATCAGCACCACCACCACCAGCACCACCACGATCAGCACCACTACCACCACCATCAGCACCACCATCAGCACCACCAGAACCACCATCAGCACCACCAGCACCACCACCACCAGCACCATCAGCACCACCACCACCACCACCATCAGCACCACCATCAGCACCACCACCAGCACCATCAGCACCACCAGCACCACCACCACCATCAGCACCACCACCATCAGCACCACCATCAGCACCACCACCAGCACCATCAGCACCACCAGCACCACCACCACCATCAGCACCACCACCATCAGCACCACCACCATCAGCACCACCATCACCACCACCAGCACCACCATCAGCACCACCACCAGCACCATCAGCACCACCACCACCACCATCAGCACCACCACCAGCACCATCAGCACCACCAGCACCACCACCACCATCAGCACCATCACCACCACCAGCAGCACCACCACCATCAGCACCACCACCACCACCACCACCACCATCACCACCACCACCACCACTATCAGCACCACCAGCACCACCACCATCAGCACCACCACCACCATCACCACCATCACCACCACCATCAGCACCACCACCACCACCAGCACCACCACGACACCACCACCACCACCAGCACCACCACGACACCACCACCACCAGCAGCACCACCACCAGCACCACCAGCACCACCTCCACCACCATCAGCACCACCACCACCAGCACCATCACCACCATCACCATCAGCACCATCAGCACCACCAGCACCATCAGCACCACCACCACCACCATCAGCACCACCAGCACCATCAGCACCACCAGCACCACCACCACCATCAGCACCAACACCATCAGCACCACCATCACCACTACCAGCACCACTACCACCACCACCATCACCAGCACCACCATCAGCACCACCACCACCACCAGCACCACCACCACCATCAGCACCACCACCATCATCACCACCACCATCAGCACCACCAGCACCACCACCAGCACCACCAGCACCATCACCAGCACCACCACCACACCACCACCATCAGCAGCACCACCACCAGCACCACCACCACCACCATCACCAGCACCACCACCACCATCACCACCACCACCATCACCACCACCATCAGCACCACCATCACCACCACCATCACCACCACCACCACCATCACCACCATAAGCACCACCATCACCACCACCATCACCACCATCAGCACCATCACCACCACCACCATCACCACCACCAGCACCACCACCAGCACCATCACCACCACCTTCACCACCACCACCACCAGCACCACCACCAGCACCATCACCATCACCACCACCATCAGCACCACCATCACCACCACCATCACCACCACCATCAGCACCACCATCACCACCACCATCACCACCACCATCACCACCACCATCACCACCACCACCACCATCACCACCACCAGCACCACCACCACCACCACCATCACCACCACCAGCACCACCACCATCACCACCACCATCAGCACCACCATCACCACCACCATCACCACCACCACCACCATCACCACCACCACCAGCACCACCACCACCACCACCATCACCACCACCAGCACCACCACCATCACCACCACCATCAGCACCACCATCACCACCACCATCACCACCACCACCACCATCACCACCACCAGCACCACCACCAGCACCATCACCACCACCACCATCACCACCATCACCACCACCACCATCAGCACCACCACCACCACCACCACCACCATCACCACCATCACCACCATTACTACCATCACCACCACCACCACCATCACCACCACCACCATCACCACCACCACCACCATCACCACCACCATCAGCACCACCACCACCAGAACCACCACCATCAGCACCACCACCAGAAGCACCACCACCACTAGCACCACCACCACCATCACCACCATCACCACCTCCACCACCACCATCACCACCATCACCACCACCACCATCAGCACCACCACCACCACCACCATCACCACCATCACCACCATCACCACCACCATTACCACCATCACCACCACCACCACCATCACCACCACCACCATCAGCACCACCATCAGCACCACCACCAACAGCACCACCACCAGAACCACCACCATCAGCACCACCACCAGAACCACCACCACCACCATCACCATCACCACCATCACCACCACCATCACCACCATCACCACCTCCACCACCATCACCACCACCAGAACCACCACCACCAGCACCATCACCACCATCACCACCACCATCACCACCATCACCACCTCCACCACCATCACCACCACCATCACCACCACCACCATCACCGCTGCGGCACTGCGCTATCTCGCTGGAACATCTCACCTGCACGATGGTTCCTGGAGGAGGAGGAGACGTCTCGCGGTGCCGTCAGCTGACCGCACACGGCGACAAACACAAAGGCAAAGATCCCCCGTATAGCTCTAACAATCTGTTGGGGGCAAGTGCTGTTCGCGAGCGCCTTTGAAGACCGGCACGGCACACGAAGACCGGCATCAGCACCACCAGCTCCACCACCACCAGCTCCACCAACACCACCACCAGCTCCACCACCAGCTCCACCACCAGCAGCACCACCAACACCACCACCAGCTCCACCACCACCAGCTCCACCACCACCAGCTCCACCACCACCACCACCACCAGCAGCACCACCACCACCAGCACCAGCACCAGCACCAGCACCAACACCACCACCACCAGCACCACCAGCACCACCACCAGCAGCACCACCACCACCACCAGCTCCACCACCACCAGCTCCACCACCACCAGCAGCACCACCAACACCACCACCAGCTCCACCAGCACCAGCACCACCAGCTCCACCACCACCACCAGCACCACCACCAGCACCACCACCAGCACCACCAGCACCACCACCAGCACCACCACCAGCACCACCACCAGAACCATCCCCGGACGCATTTGACGATGTTGATTTGTGGGGAGCGGTGACTGCGGCGACCTGAGTTCGATCTCCGTGCATGCGCAACATCGGTGATGATCATCTGAACCGGCACCGAGCTTCATCTCGGTCGAACCGAGCCTGACATTAGCGCCCGGTGCGGTGTGTAAACATCGCCACTGGGGAGACAAAGGCGGCCGGGCGTGGTGCTCGGCACCCACCCCCTCGTGTGCCGTGCCGGCCTTCGTAGGTGCTGCTCGCCAACAGCACTTGCCCCAACAGTCTGTTAAGGCTACACGGGGGATCTTTGTCGTCTGTGTGTGTGCAGAAGTGCCAGGTTCGGTTCGTCCATGACGCCACCCATTTGGCGGGGTCGATTACAATTCACCTCCACTTCGTGGGGGAATTCAAGACGTTTAAAGCCTCAACTCGTCTCCGTCTTACCAGGGCGAGCGCTCAACACACCAGGGACAAGGAGCCTTGATTCGCAATTGGGACCTGGGGCTCACCGGCCGGCCATATGAACGTGGAATTTCCAGCAGTGGCTCTGCGGTGCTATCAACAACAGGGGACGAGCTAAGACCACGAGGGGGGGGGGATCCTTGGCCGCTCTGGTGAAGTTTTTTTTTATTCCGAGTTGAGATTTGCTCGGTCTACCACAAATCCGCGTTCGTTCTTTGAAAGATGTTGTTCCTGGAACCCGCTTCATGGAATGAGCGAGCGGTTTCGTGTTAATTAATACATGAACTCACACATACATCCCACGTGCGTTTTCCCTGAGCGCGCGTGTGCCGTCATCGTCATCACCACCAAAGGTCCCCCGTGTAGCCTTAACAGACTGCCGGGGCAAGTGCTGTTAGCGAGCAGCACCTATGAAGGCCGGCACGGCACACGAGGGGGGTGGGTGGCCAGCACCACGCCCGGCCGCCTTTGTCTCCCCCAGTGGTGATGTTTACACACCGCGCCATTTACTCATTTGAGGCTGAGTCGACTTAGGGGAGGCCCAGGGCCTGTTCAGATAATCGTCACTGGTGTTGGCCGTGAGCGGGAATCGAACCCGGGTCTCCCGGTTTGCAGAGCGCTGACCGCTACACTACCGCTCCCCACCACCACCGCCACCACCACCACCACAGCCACCACCGCCACCACCACCACAGCCACCACCACCACAGCCACCACCACCACAGCCACCACTGCCACCACCGCCACCGCCACCACCACCACCACCGCCACCACCACCACAGCCACCACTGCCACCACCGCCACCGCCACCACCACCACCACCGCCACCACCACCGCCACCGCCACCACCACCACCAGGACCAAGGCGGTAACCCTGCAATTGCCTGCCCATGCCACTGCTGGCAAAAGGACCTCCCATACAGACAAAGGTCCCCCGTGTAGCCTGTCACAGACTCTTGGGACAAGTGCTGTTAGCGAGTAGCACATGTGAAGGCCGGCACGGCACACGAGTGGGGTGGGTGGCCAGCACCACGCCCGACCGCCTTTGTCTCCCCCAGTGGCGATGTTTACTACACACCGCACCAGGTACTTATTTGAGGCTGAGTCGACCCAGCGGAGGCCCATGACCGATTCAGATAATGCGAATCTGTCCCGGTGCGAACGAAGTTCAACATACATACGCACGCTGAGTGGTGTGTGTGTGTGTGTTGGCATAGTGAGTGTGTTGGCATAGTGAGTGTGTGTGGTGTGTGTGTGTTGGCATAGTGAGTGTGTGTGTTGGCATAGTGAGTGTGTGTGGTGTGTGTGTGTGTTGGCATAGTGAGTGTGTGTGTGTTGGCATAGTGAGTGTGTGTGGTGTGTGTGTGTGTTGGCATAGTGAGTGTGTGTGGTGTGGTGAGTCGTGTGTGGTGTGGTGAGTCGTGTGTGAGTGGTGGTGGTGGTGTTATGGGGGGGTGGGGGTGGTGGAGAGTGGTGGGATGAGTGGTGGGATGAGTGGTATCCATAAATCGTCCTCACCCCCCCCCCCTCTCGTTTTGTGCGCCGTTCCTGTCGCCCCGAGCGAGGAGGGGCTAAACTTCGCCCTCTCGACGTCACAAACCCTCCCCCCTCGACGTCACAGAGCCCCCCCCCCTCTGCACACGTCACAAAGCTAAAGCTTCCCCTCCCACAACCCCCTGGTAGCCTCGCCAGAATGTTTTGGCCAAGTGCTGTAAGCGAGCAAACCCTTTATGCATGGCGGTGTGTGGTGTGAGGCCAGTCTACCACGCCCCGGTCGCCTTTGTCTCCCCAGTGCTGATGATTGAGAGACACCGCAGCCGGTGCTAGTTTAAGGCTGAGTCGACCTAGGGGAGGAGGTACACAGGAGCGGATCACAAAGATTCGCTGTCACCGTTTGCGGTGCATCGCTAACGACTGCGCCACCGCTCCCCACGCACCCGCGACTTTTAATATTCATGGCCTACTGGTCGGGAGCTGATTGGCTGATGGGCCGAGTGCGGTGATTGGCTGATGGGCCGAGTGCGGTGATTGGTCATCGCTTGTAAATAAAAATCAGCTGCAGGGCGCGCCGACTGCCAATACTCGGCAACACTCACTCATTGACACACTCACTCATTGACACACTCATAGACTCACTCACTCATTGACACACTCCGTGACACACTCATTAACACACTCACTCATAGAACCACTCATAGACACACACACTCATTAACACACTCATTCATAGACACACTCATAGACTCACTTACTCACAGACACACTCACTCACAGACACCCTCACTCATTGACACACTCACTCATTGACACACTCATTAACACATCATTCATAGACTCACTCACAGACTCACTCACTCACAGACACACTCCGTGACACACTCATTAACACACTCACTCATTGACACACTCATAGACTCACTCACTCATTGAACCACTCAGACACACACTCATTAACACACTCATTCATAGACACACTCCGTGACACACTCATTAACACACTCACTCACAGACACACTCATTCATAGACTCACTTACTCACAGACTCACTCACAGACACACCCACTCATTGACTCACTCACTCACAGACACACTCATATAGACTTCACATGTACATTCATGCACTCACGCAGAGACATACAAACACACTTACTCAGATGCAAAGACAAAGATCCCCCGCGTAGCCTTCAAAAGACTTAGGCAAAGTCATGTTTACCGAGCACCTGTTAAGGCCGAAACGGTGGACAGCAAGGTGAGTGGTCAGCAACCACGCCCGGCCGCCTTTGTCTCCCGGATGTTAATATTTTAGCACACCGCACCAGGTAAATCATTTAAGGTTGAGTCGACTTTGGGGAGGCCCCGCACCGGCTCAGATATTTCTCACCGATGTTGGCTGCTGTGAGCTCGACTCGAACTCGAGCGGCATAGTTCGTAGTGTAGTGCGCTAATCACTGCCCCACCACTCTCCAACACACACACACAAGAGCACATATACATAGGTCCATACAAGTACACGTGTACACACATACACACGCAACCCATGCCGACCTTACGTGGTGAAGTATGGTCGAACAACCTCGGTGAGCGGCACGGGAGTGGATTGAATAAATAACTGTAAGTAAACACACACATTACGATTTAAAGCTTTCGTGACTGCAGGGATTCATCTTCTTGGTTTTTTCGGTAAAGTCACGTAGAAGGGTAGTAATAAAATAATAAAAATAAAACAAAATAAAATAATATAACATAATATTATGTTTTATTTTTATTATTGTATTACTTCCCTTCTACGTGACTTTACCGAAAAAACCAAGAAGATAAACACACACAGACACGCGTGTGTGTGTGTGCGTGAGAGAGAGAGATAATTGGATCTCCCAGTCATTTCTAGATTTGAAGCTTTCGTGACTGCAAGGATTCATACTCTTAGTTCTTTCGGTAAAGTCACGTAGGTAAAAAATTAAATTAAAATTAATAAAAAAAAAATTACGACGTTTCGGAGGCAACACAAGTCTCCGTCATCAGGTGGGTCCGTCACAGCCAGATTAGCTGCATCAAGTGAGGCAAGGATTCAAGATGCAAGCCCTTAAATACACGTCTCACTTGATGCAGCAAATGTGGCTGTGACGGTCCCACCTGATGACGGAGACTTGTGTTGCCTCCGAAACGTCGTGATTTTTATTGTTTTATTTTTTTATTAATTTTAATTTCATTTTTTACCTACGTGACTTTACCGAAACAACTAAGAGTATATCTTCCCAGTCATCTCAGTCAGTCAACCCCATGGCACCTGGGTCTGTTAGCGTGACCTGCCAAGGGGGCCTTCGGCACCTAGCCTGGCACAAGCGCCGCGGTGACGTCAACGCCACTTTGTGGTGAACGGTGGCGGTCTTTGTTTGTGTGCTGCTGCTGCTGCTGTTGTTGTTGTGTTGGTGCATGTGGGGAGCGGTGGCGAGTGGTTAGCCCACTGCACTGACATCATACCTGTTTTTATATCTGTCACCATACCAGTTTTTATATCTGATATCATACCTGTTTTTATATCTGTCACCATACCAGTTTTTATATCTGTCACCACACCAGTTTTTATATCTGACACCATACCAGTTTTTATATCTGTCACCATACCAGTTTTTATATCTGACACCATACCAGTTTTTATATCTGACACCATACCAGTTTTTATATCTGACACCATACCAGTTTTTTATATCTGACATCACACCAGTTTTTATATCTGACACCATACCAGTTTTGATATCTGTCACCATACCAATTTTTATATCTGACACCATACCAGTTTTTATATCTGACACCACACCAGTTTTTATATCTGACACCATACCAGTTTTTATATCTGACACCATACCAGTTTTTATATCTGTCACCATACCAGTTTTTATATCTGACACCATACCAGTTTTTTATATCTGACATGACACCAGTTTTTATATCTGACACCATACCAGTTTTTTATATCTGACATCACACCAGTTTTTATATCTGACACCACACCAGTTTTTATATCTGACACCATACCAGTTTTTATATCTGACACCATACCAGTTTTTATATCTGACACCATACCAGTTTTTATATCTGTCACCATACCAGTTTTTATATCTGACACCATACCAGTTTTTATATCTGTCACCACACCAGTTTTTATATCTGACACCATACCAGTTTTTATATCTGTCACCATACCAGTTTTTATATCTGTCACCATACCAGTTTTTATATCTGTCACCATACCAGTTTTTATATCTGTCACCATACCAGTTTTTATATCTGTCATCATACCAGTTTTTATATCTGACACCACACCAGTTTTTATATCTGTCACCATACCAGTTTTTATATCTGTCACCATACCAGTTTTTATATCTGTCACCATACCAGTTTTTATATCTGTCATCATACCAGTTTTTATATCTGACACCACACCAGTTTTTATATCTGTCACCATACCAGTTTTTATATCTGTCACCATACCAGTTTTTATATCTGACACCATACCAGTTTTTATATCTGTCACCATACCAGTTTTTATATCTGTCACCATACCAGTTTTAATATCTGACACCATACCAGTTTTTATATCTGTCACCATACCAGTTTTTATATCTGTCACCATACCAGTTTTTATATCTGACACCACACCAGTTTTTATATCTGTCACCATACCAGTTTTTATATCTGACACCACACCAGTTTTTATATGTCACCATACCAGTTTTTATATCTGACACCACACCAGTTTTTATATCTGTCACCATACCAGTTTTTATATCTGTCACCATACCAGTTTTTATATCTGTCACCATACCAGTTTTTATATCTGTCACCATACCAGTTTTTATATCTGTCACCATACCACGTCATACACAGGGTGGGGACCACCCTTCCTAATCTCACTGACACTCGGAGAGGGGATACTACACAGCGTGACCAGGGCAGGTTAGGGGCCGTCCATAAATGACGTCACGCACCTAGGAGGGGCGGGGGGGTCAGACATTTGTGACGATGTGTGACGAGGGGGGAGGGGGGGGTTGAGAAATGTGACGTCACATCAAAATGCGCAACTTTAAATGAATATAGACAACACGTTCTACTTAATTAAATAGACTTTTTAATAAATGTTTTCTCCTACAACATCAGAGTGCAGCGCCACATGAAATACGCACTACAATGACAATAGTTTAAAGCGATTTGAAGCATGTTTTATTTTTCTTGGCGAAACGTCGTCCACTCAGATTGTTAATGTTGTGGATTTACTCTGCAACACACCGGTTAGTGCTGTACCAGTAACGAATCGGCCACGTTCTGTTGACCTTTATTTAATTGGCTGTGTCGGGTGGTGGCGGGTTTAACGACACATTCATCCATTTACGCGATCTAACCCACAGAAACCTCTATTATGGATATTGGTCGCGAAAGCCTACGTGTTGAATATCTGCGCCGGTGATGGGCCTCCACTAGGTCGGCTCAGCCTTCAAGGAGCAACCTGGTGCGCTGTGTAAAAAGCGTTTGGGAGACAAAGGCGGCCGGGCGTGCGTGGTGCTGGCCACACACGATTAAACTCTGTACTAAACTATTTTTATTTGTAGCAGGTGAGGCTCCACGGAGCTGTGTAGATATTTTTTCAGAAGCGACCTGGACATCACAAATGACAGCCCAACGAAGTGGCTCATCACGTGGACATTTATAGCAGCAAAACACTCTAAACGCGTGGTGACGTTGACTTGTAAATGTGGTGTGGAAAATCCACGCGACCACGGGGAGAGAGACGCACAAACTCCGACTATACAGCAGGCGTCAGGGTCGGAATGGAACCCACGACCTCCTGCATACCAGGTGAGGTAGTTAACATCTCATAGCCACCGTGATGATGATGATGAGAGAGAGACACGCAAACTCCAACTACATAGCAGTCGCCAGGGTCAGAATCGAACCCACGACCACGTGCATACCAGGCGAGGTAGTTAACATCTCATAGCCACCGCGGTGCCCTTACACTCACTAACAGCACTCCCCCCACCCCGCTCTCCCGGCTACACGGGGGACCTTTGCCTTTGCTTGATGTGCAACGCTGACAGGTGCCACAGGGCGTGGTCATGCCGTGCGTGGAGGCGGCGGCCACGGCCATGAGGAGCCACCGAGACTTCGGCTCCGAGTTCGAGGGCAGCGCGGGGTTTGGGAGCGACGTTGGGGGCGGCGTTGGGAGCGGGGCGGGAGGCTCCGAGGGCTCCGTGGGCTCTGGGGAAGCCGCCTCACTGCCCAGCTTCGTGACCTTCATGGCGGAGCTGGGGGAGCTGGGAGATCCCCCCGCGGGGTACTTGCATCATGGACAACAAGTGAGAGTGTGAGAGAGAGTGTGTGTGAGAGTGTGTGAGAGAGAGAGGGAGTGTGAGTGAGAGAGTGTGTGAGAGAGTGTGTGAGAGAGAGAGTGTGAGAGTGTGAGAGAGAGAGTGTGTGAGAGAGTGTGTGAGTGTGAGAGTGTGTGAGAGCGTGTGGGTGAGAGTGTGAGAGTGTGTGAGAGTGTGTGAGTGAGAGTGAGTGAGAGAGAGTGTGTGAGAGTGTGTGAGTGTGAGAGAGAGAGTGTGAGAGAGTGTGTGAGAGAGAGTGATAGAGAGTGTGTGATGGAGAGAGTGTGTGAGAGAGAGTGTGTGAGAGAGTGTGAGAGAGTGTGAGTGTGAGAGAGAGTGTGAAAGAGTGTAACAGAGAGTGTGTGAGAGTGTGAGAGAGAGTGTGAGAGTGTGTGAGAGAGAGAGTGTGTGAGAGTGGGGAGCGGTAGCGTAGCGATTTGCGCGCTGCGCTACGAACCTGGCGTCGCGAGTTCGAATCCCGCTCACGACCACCACCGGTGACGATTCTCTTGTGCCTCAAATCAAATGAGTACCTGGTGCGGTGTGTAAACATCGCTACTCGGGAGACAAAGGCGGCCGGGCGTCATACTGGCCACCTTCTACCCCTCCCCCCCGTGTCCCGTTCCGGCCTTCATAGGTGCTCGCTAACAGCACTTGCCCCAACAGTCTGTTATAAATACTTGTATACACATCTACGTAAAACATATATATACAAAAATCCCCTGTATAGCTTGTAGGGATTTTTGGGGCACACACATTAACACACACTAACACATTAACACACATAAACAACATCATCATCATCACCACCATCATCACCATCATCATCATCAACATCACTACCATCATCATCAACATCACCACCATCAACATCACTACCACCAGCAACGTCAACATCGCCTTCATCAGCAACACTACAACCACCATCACCCAACCTCCCCCCACACTCACCCAGCGTCAGAAGAACTCTCCTTAATGAGGCACGCGGGAGCCGTGACCTCTGTGACCCCAGTGACCCCCTCTCTACCCCCCCCCCCCACTGTCCGGTGTCACGCGGTGCAAGGAAGGTCATGGTCACCCCCGTGAGCATAGAGCAGCAGCATCATCATCAGCATCATCATCAGTATCATCATCATCAGCAGCATCATCATCATCAGCAGCATCATCATCATCAGCAGCAGCATCATCAGCAGCATCATCATCAGCAAGGGGGAGCAGGGAGGGGAGTAGGAGATGGTTTTGGAACTTGTCTCTGGGTCCGTGTCTCAGTATACGTGTCTCAGTATTGGTGTCTCTGTGTCGGTGTCTCAGTATTGGTGTCTCAGTATCGGTGTCTCAGTGTCCGTGTCTCTGTGTCGGTGTCTCTGTGTCGGTGTCTCTGGGTCCGTGTCTCTGGGTCCGTGTCTCAGTGTCCGTGTCTCAGTATTGGTGTCTCAGTGTCCGTGTCTCTGTGTCGGTGTCTCAGTATCGGTGTCTCAGTGTCGGTGTCTCAGTGTCCGTGTCTCTGTGTCGATGTCTCTGGGTCCGTGTCTCAGTGTCCGTGTCTCTGGGTCGGTGTCTCAGTGTCCGTGTCTCTGTTCCCAGGTCTATTCCCTCGACTACTCACCACTGCCTCTCTCCGCTCCCGTGTCGACTGGCCACACGGACGAGGGGGGTGCCCGGGGGTTGCCCCCCAGCTCAGTCGACCTCTGCTGCCCAACGGGGGGGCAGCAGCAAGGGCAGCAAGGGCAGCAGGAAGCGGCTGCCAGTTACCTGAACAAACGTGAACCACCCGTCGCGTTCTCAGTGTTTAGCTTTCGTCATCATCATCACGGCCACCATCACCACCATCATCATCAGGAGCAGCAGCATATTTACGAGCAGCTGCATGAGCAGCAGCATCATCATCATCAGCAGCAGCATCATCATCATCAGCAGCAGCAGGTGGCTGCGTGCTCCGGGCGGTTGCATCAGTGTGAGCACCAGCAGGAGGAGGATGAGGTTCGCGCCCAGGCTGATGCGGCCGGGTTGCAGTTCGCTGCCGCGTCGCCCTTCTGCTTCGCCTTCCAGCAGCAGGGGCAGCAGGGGCAGCAGGGGCAGCAGGGGCAGCAGGGGCAGCAGGGGCAGCAGGGGCAGCAGCAGCAGCAGGGTGGGCTGCGCTCCCCAGCGTCGCCCCTCCACCCGACGCGCCCTGTGGGACTCGAGCCCGGCACCTGTGCGGTGTGCGGGGACAGCGCGGCCTGCCAGCACTACGGCGTGCGCACGTGCGAGGGGTGCAAGGGCTTTTTCAAGGTGACACATCGAGCACAAAGACAAAGGTGTCCCGGCACACACACACCTCCCCCCCCTCCCTTAGCCGTGTAGTGGTGTAGCCTCGGGGGCAAGTGCTGTCGCGCGCTCTCAAGAGAAGTTCGTCTTCCCCAGAGGCTCCGGATACTCATTTGAGGCTGAGTCGACCCAGGGGAGGGCCGCCGGACCGGTTCAGATAATCGTCACTGGTG
This sequence comes from Lampetra fluviatilis, assembly GCF_964198595.1. Lineage (NCBI taxonomy): Eukaryota > Metazoa > Chordata > Hyperoartia > Petromyzontiformes > Petromyzontidae > Lampetra > Lampetra fluviatilis. Next base: position 3,226,073 of record NC_136336.1, read on the forward strand.
GTGGCCGTGAGCGGGAACCGAACTCGTGTCTCCTGGCTCGTAGCGCTAATCGCTACACCACCGCTCCCATTACTACACAAAGACACACATATATACACAATATACACAAACACATAGACACACACATAGATACACAATATACACAAACACATAGACATACACAAATATACACAAACACAGACATGCACAGTATACACAATATACACCCACACACATATAGACATACACACATAGATACACGATATACACAAACGCAGACACATACAGTACATTTACACAGTATACACAAACACATAGACATACACACATATATACACAATATACACAAAGGCCAAGTCAAAGTGGTTTTCTACTCAAATGAGCATTGGGGCAGTGCTCCCTCGTTGACAGCCCCGAGCAAGTGAACGTGGAAATTCCACATTCCTATGGCGGGAGCGAGTGTGTCTGCCTGTGGTGGTGGTGGTGGTGGTGGTGCTGGTGGTGGTGACCATCCACCCCCTCGTGCGCCGTGCCGGCCTTATTCATGAGTGCTCGCTAACGGGACACGTGTCTCCGTGTCTCTGTGAGTGTGTCTCTGTCTCCGTGTCTCTGTGAGTGTCTCTCCGTTTGACCTCCGTGTCTCCGTGAGTGTGTCTCTGTCTCCGTGTGTCTGTGAGTGTCTCTCCGTGTGTCTGTGAGTGTCTCTCCGTGTGTCTCCGTGTCTCTGTGAGTGTGTCTCCGTGTGTCTGTGAGTGTCTCTCCGTGTGTCTGTGAGTGTCTCTCCGTGTGTCTCCGTGTCTCTGTGAGTGTGTCTCCGTGTGTCTCCATGTCTCCGTGAGTGTGTCTCCGTGTCTCTGTCTCCGTGTCTCTGTGAGTGTGTCTCCGCGTGTCTCCGTGTCTCTGCCTCCGTGTCTCTGTGAGTGTCTCTCCGTGTGTCTCCGTGTCTCTGTGTGTCTCCGTGTCTCTGTGAGTGTCTCTCCGTGTCTCTGTCTCTGTGTCTCTGTGAGTGTGTCTCTGTCTCCGTGTCTCTGTGAGTGTGTCTCCGTGTGTCTCCGTGTCTCTGTCTCCGTGTGTCTCCATGTCTCTGTGAGTGTGTCTCCGTGTCTCTGTGAGTGTGTCTCCGCGTGTCTCCGTGTCTCTGTGAGTGTGTCTCCGTGTGTCTCCGTGTCTCTGTGAGTGTGTCTCAGCGTGTCTCCGTGTCTCTGTCTCTGTGAGTGTGTCTCCGTGTCTCTGTCTCCGTGTCTCTGTGAGTGTGTCTCCACGTGTCTCCGTGTCTCTGTCTCCGTGTCTCTGTCTCCGTGAGTGTCTCTCCGTGTCTCCGTGTCTCTGTCTCCGTGTCTCAGCGTGTCTCCGTGTCTCTGTCTCCGTGTCTCTGTGAATGTGTCTCTGTCTCCGTGTCTCTGTCACCGTGTCTCCGTGTCTTAGCGCACGGTGCAGAAGGGAGCGCGCTACGCGTGCCTCGGGAGCCGCGCCTGCCCCGTCGACAAACGACGCCGCAACCGCTGCCAGTTCTGCCGCTTCCAGAAGTGCCTCGGCGTGGGCATGATGCGAGAAGGTGCTGGGGGAGGGGGGGGGCTGGGGGGGGTGCTGGGGGAGGGGGGGTGCTGGGGGTGGGGGGGGCTGGGGGGGGTGCTGGGGGAGGGGGGAGGGGGGCGTGGGCATGATGCGAGAAGGTGCTGGGGGAGGGGGGGTGCTGGGGGTGGGGGGGGTGCTGGGCGGGGGGGCTGGGGGGGGTGCTGGGGGAGGGGGGAGGGGGCGTGGACATGATGCGAGAAGGTGCTGGGGGTGGGCTGGGGGGGGGTGCTGGGGGAGGGGGGAGGGGGCGTGGGCATGATGCGAGAAGGTGCTGGGGGAGGGGGGGGTGGGGGGGGAGGGGGCGTGGGCATGATGCGAGAAGGTGCTGGGGGAGGGGGGAGGGGGCGTGGGCATGATGCGAGAAGGTGCTGGGGGAGGGGGGGGGGCTGGGAGGGGGGCTGGGGGGGGGCGTGGGCATGATGCGAGAAGGTGCTGGGGGAGGGGGGGGGGCTGGGAGGGGGGCTGGGGGGAGGCTGGGGGGGGGGAGGGGGCGTGGGCATGATGCGAGAAGGTGCTGGGGGAGGGGGGGGGGCTGGGAGGGGGGCTGGGGGGGGGGCTGGGGGGGGCGTGGGCATGATGCGAGAAGGTGCTGGGGGAGGGGGGCTGGGGGGGGGCTGGGGGAGGAGGGGGCGTGGGCATGATGCGAGAAGGTGCTGGGGTGGGGGGGTGCTGGGGGCTGGGGGAGGGGGCTGGGGGAGGGGGGAAGGTGAAGGGGGACGGGTGAGGGGGCGTGGGTTGGGAGAGGGGGGAGGGTGAAGGGGGCGGGGGTTGGGGGAGGGGGTTGGGGGAGGGGGTTGGGGGAGGGGGTTGGGGGTTGGGGGAGGTGGTTGGGGGGAGGGGGTTGGGGGATGGGGTTGGGGGAAGGGGGTTGGGGGAGGGGGTTCCGGAGGGGGTTGGGGAAGGGGGTTGGGGGAGGAGGTTGGGGGAGGGGGTTGGGGGAGGGGGTTGGGGGTTGGGGGAGGGAGTTGGGTTATGGGGGTTGGGGGAGCAAAGGGGGGGGGGGGGGAAGGTGGGCAGTCTAATGTATCACGTGTGTTTATCGCAGCCAAACAAAGTGAAGCGGTGGTGATGTCTGTGTACCCAGGTGAGGGGACTCACGAGGCGAGGGATAGGAGGGGGGGGCTCGTGGTAATGAGGGTGACCTGGGAGCGGGCGGGACCAGAGGGGGAAGAGGGGGAGGTTCGGGTGGACAGAGGTCGGGAGGAGGGAGGGGGATGGATAGGATGGGTGGAGGGGTGGTGGTGGTGGACAGCAGACAGAGAGAGGGGGGAGAGGGGAGGGGAGAGGGGGGCGGGAGGGGGGAGAGAAGGGAGGGGGTGAGAGGGGAGGGGGTGAGAGGGGAGGGGGGAGAGGGGAGGGGGGCGAGGAAAGGGGAGGGGGAGAGAGGGGGGGATCCAGCGCTCTGTCAGCCGGAGCAGCAGTCTGGGATGCGCTCGCGGAGTGGAAGAGGATGAGGGAGACGAGCAGGAGGAGGATGAGGGTAGAGGAGGAGGAGCAGGAATGCAGGGAGGATGAGTAGCGAGAAGAGGGCGACGAGGAGGAGGCGGTCGGTCGGTCGGTCGAGAGGGGGTTGTGGATTTCTACGTCCAGTGAGAGAGCTTGAACCCGGGTTGGAGGTCCCTGAGATCGTCGTCGTCGTCACCGTCAGTGCTGGTTGCTGTGCAGTGACGCGGTCCTTCACCCCTCCCCTCCTATTCCTCTTCCCTGGTCTTCCCCGCATTTCCCTGGGCCCCTGGTGGGATCACTGAAGCCTGGCACCGTGAGAGTCACGTGCAGGGCAACGCACCGCGCACGTCACGTGCAGGGCAATGCACCGTGAGAGTCACGTGCATGGCAATGCACCGCGCGCTACACGTGCAGGGCAATGCACCGTGAGAGTCACGTGCATGGCAATGCACCGCGCACGTCACGTGCAGGGCAATGCACCGCGCGCGTCACGTGCAGGGCACCGTGAGAGTCACGTGCAGGGCAATGCACCGCGCGCGTCACGTACAGGGCAATGCACCGCGCGCGTCACGTGCAGGGCACCGTGAGAGTCACGTGCAGGGCAATGCACCGCGCGCGTCACGTGCAGGGCACCGTGAGAGTCACGTGCAGGGCAATGCACCGCGCGTGTCACGTGCAGGGCAATGCACCGCGCGCGTCACGTGCAGGGCACCGTGAGAATCACCTGCAGGGCAATGCACCGTGCGCGTCATGTGCAGGGCAATGCACCGTGAGAGTCACGTGCAGGGCAATGCACCGCGCGCGACACGTGCAGGGCAATGCACCGCGCGCGTCACGTGCAGGACAATGCACCGCGCGCGTCACGTGCAGGACAATGCACCGCGCGCGACACGTGCAGGACAATGCACCGTGAGAGTCACGTGCAGGGCAATGCACCACGCGCGTCACGTGCAGGACAATGCACTGCGCGCGTCACGTGCAGGGCAATGCACCGCGCGCGACACGTGCAGGACAATGCACCGCGCGCGTCACGTGCAGGACAATGCACCGCGCGCGTCACGTGCAGGACAATGCACCGCGCGCGACACGTGCAGGACAATGCACCGTGAGAGTCACGTGCAGGGCAATGCACCGCGCGCGTCACGTGCAGGGCAATGCACCGCGCGCGTCACGTGCAGGGCAATGCACCGCGCGCGACACGTGCAGGACAATGCACCGCGCGTGTCACGTGCAGGGCACGCTGTGGGAAGGCGGAGGAGGAGGCGGCTGATCGTCCGCTTATTTATCACCAACACATTATTACGTTGCGTTACGTAGGCGGTGAAGTATGACTTCACCCCCCCTCCCCTGCCCCCTACGCCTGCCCCCCCCCCCGTCCCAGTGGTGCGAACCGCGAGCCTCAAGGGGCGAAGGGGACGGCTCCCCAGCAAACCGCAGAGCCCCGCCTCCCCGGGCCCCCCGGGCCTCCCAGGGCCCCCAGGGCTCCCAGGGCCCCCAGGGCCCCCCGGCTCCCCCGCGCTCACGGACAGCCCCGAGTCCCTGGCACGTTTCCTCGCCGCGCTGGTTCGCGCGCACCTCGAGTCCAACCCGGCGCCGGACCGACTCGACTACTCACAGGTGACTCCGCCGGTCGCCTTTGAGGCCGTCCATAAATGACGTCACGCACCTAGGTGGGGGGGGGGGCGGGGTCAGACATTTGTGACGAGGGGGGGGGGGGAGAAATGTGACGTCACATCAAAATGCGCAACTTTAAATAAATGTAGAATAGCTATAACAACACTCCTACAACATCAGAGTGCAGCGCGACATTAAATACGCACTACAATGACGATAGTTTAAAGCGATTTGAAGCATGTTTTATTTTCAAAATGGAAATATAGTTTGGGGGGGGGGGGGGCGGGGGGGCGGCAGAGCTTTGTGACGCCATAATTGAGGGGGGGTCTGACTTTTTGTGACGCCATGTGACGAGGGAGGGGGGGTCAAAAATCGTCCAAATTCGCGTGACGTCATTTATGGACGGCCCCTTTATCTTCCCGTTGCTTTATTATCACCCAACGCAAGTATCTCCACGTGTCTTCCACTATAGCCACGTACCCTCTGTGGTATCCCTACCACCATCACCACCACCAGCACAATCACCACCAGCACAATCACCACCACAACTGTCCCCGCAGTATCGAGTGGAGACCACGACTCCGCCAGGATCTGATCCGCAGCTGGAGCAGCAGCAGCATCAGCATCAGCTGGAGCAGCATCATCATCATCAGCAACAGCATCTTCATCATCGGCAGCAGCTGGAGCAGCATCATCAGCAGCATCATCAGCAGCAGCATCTTCATCATCGGCAGCAGCTGGAGCAGCAGCATCATCATCATCAGCAGCTGGAGCATCATCATCAGCAGCAGCATCATCATCATCAGCAGCATCAGCATCATCAGCATCATCACCATGATGAGGATGACGACGTTGACGAGGTGGAGGAGGCGGCGGCGGGGCGAGCGGAGCGTGCGGGTCACGTGCGCGACTTCTTCTCGCTGCTCGCCGACTCGGCGCAGGCTTCGCGCCTGTGGGCGGGCCGCCTGCCCGGCGCCGAGCGGCTGCAGCCCGCGGACCGCCAACTGCTCCTGCGGGAGGCCGCGCTGGAGCTGTTCGCGCTGTGCCTCGCCTACAGGTGGGGGCAGCCCCCCCCCCCATCAACCACCCATCACCCCCCATAAACCCACCCATCACCCCCCCCATCAACCCACCCCATCACCCCCCACCATTACCTCCCCATCAACCCCCCCCATCACCACCCCCCCATCACCTGGCCATCAACCACCCCCATCACCTCCCCCATCACCACCCTATCAATCCCGCCATCAACCCACCCCATCACCCCCCCATTACCCCCCCATCAACCCCCCCATCAACCCCCCCATCAACCCCCCCCATCACCCACCCCCATCACCCACCCCCATCACTCCCCATCACCCCCCATCAACCCCCCCCATCACCCCCCATCAACCCCCCCCCATCAACCCCCCATCAACTCCCCCCATCACCCCCCCCCCATCAACCCCCCCATCACTCCCCCATCTCCCCACCGCCCACCCCCCTATCCCCCATCTCCCACACCTCCCATCCCCGCCACCCCGGGGAAAGGTGAGGGGGGCACGGTGCCACGGTGGCTAGGAGATGTTAACTACCTCGTCTGGTCTACAGGAGGTCGTGGGGTGGATCCCACCCCTGACGCCTGCTGCTGTATATTTGGAGTTTGCGTGTCTCTCTCTCTCTCATCATCACGGTGGTTAGGAGATGTTAACTACCTCGCCTGGTGTACAGGAGGTACGTGGGTTCGATCCCGACCCTGACGCCTGCTGCTGTATATTAGGAGTTTGCGTGTCTCTCTCTCTCTCATCATCACGGTGGCTAGGAGATGTTAACTACCCTGACGCCTGCTGCTGTAGATTTGGAGCTTCCGTGTCTCTCTCCCCGTGGTCGCGTGAAATTGTCTCTGCTTTCCCCCTCCACACTTAGAATCAACGTCACGCGTTTAGAGTGTTTGGCTGCTATCCATGTCCGCGTGGTAAGTCGCTTCGTTGAGCTGTCAGTTGTGGCCAGGTCGCTTCTGAAAAAGAGCCGCTTAGCTCGGTGGGCCTTAACTGGTAAAATAAAAATATAGTTAAAATAGTTTGGAGGTGGTGGTGGAGATGGTGGAGTTGGCGGTGGAGGTGGTGAAGTTGGTGGTGGTGGATTAGGTGGCGGAGGTGGTGGACTAGGCGGTGGTGGAGGTGGAGTAGGTGGTGGAGATGGCATTCGGAGAATCTTGAGGTCATGGTAGAGGTGGTGGAATTGGTAGTGGTGGTGGTGCAAGCGATGTGGGTGGTTGACCTGGAGGTGGCAATTGTGGGAGAGATATTGACGAAGGTGATGATCGTGACTGAGATGGTGGACGAAGGGTATCCCCACTGCGCACGTACCATGGAGGTTTCTTTGACCACGCGTGTGCGGTTAGCGCGCCTCGCTATGAACCTGGCGACCCGAGTTCGATTCCCGCTCACAGCCGACACCAGTGACGATTATCTGAACCGGTACCGGGCCTCCCCTAGGTCGACTCAGCCGTTCTGGCCTTCACAGGTGCTCGCTCCTAGCACTCGCCCCGACAAGTGTGTTAGTGTGCGAGCGCGTATTTGTCTTTGCGTTAGGGTTGGCACAGTAGGTGGGGGGGGGGGCACAGTAGGGGGGGGGGGGGCACAGGTGGTGCATCGGCCAAGTTATCTCAGTCAGTCGACCCGTGGCACCACCTGGGTCTGTCCCGTGACCTCCTCCCGCCAGCGGGCGTTCGACACTGCACGCGGCCTCAACGTGCACCTAGCCTGAATGTTCCTCTGCATGGTTCTTTCGGTAAAGTCACGTAGAAGGGGAGTAATAAAATAATGAAAATAAAACATAATGAAATAATTCTCACGACGTCCTCAGGTGAAGACCAGGTCTGTCGCCCGACAGACCTGGTCTTCACCTGAGGACGGCTGCTTGCGTTGTGGCCGAAACGTCGTGAGAATTATTTTATTATGTTTTATTTTTTTACTAGTTTATTACTTCCCTTCTACGTGACTTTACCGAAAGAACCAAGAAGATGAATCCCTGCAGTCACGAAAGCTTTCAATCGAAATTTAGCCTGAATGTTGTTGTTATTGTTGTTGTAGTCGTCGTTGTTGCTGTTGTCGTCGTCGTGTTCCCATGCCGTCATGGCCCTCCTCACCCGCAGGTCTGAGCCCGCGCGGGGCCGCGTGGTGCTGGGCTCGGGAGCGGTGCGCCACCGCTCGCAGTGCGCGCGAGGATTCGGCTCGTGGATCGACTCCATCATGCGCTTCTCGGCTGCCCTGCACGCCACGGGCCTCGACCTCGCGGCCTTCGCCTGCCTCTCGGCCCTCGTGCTCCTCACCGGTGCGGCACGCGGCAAAGCAGTCCTCGAGCAGAGACACTCGGGGTGGGGTGGGGGGGTAGATCAGGATGAGCAGGAATGCAGGGAGGATGAGGAGCGAGAAGAGAGCGGAGGATCTTCTTGGTTCTTTCGGTAAAGTCACGTGGAAGGAAAATAATAAAAATAAAACATAATAAAATAATGTCATATAACATAATAAAATTATTCTCACGACGTTTCAGACTCTGCCTTCTCGACAGACCTGTTCTCCACCTGAAGACGGCTGCTTGCGTTGTGGCCGAAACGTCGTGAGAATTATTTTATTATGTTTTATTTTTATTATTTTCCTTCTACGTGACTTTACCGAAAAAACCAAGAAGATGAATCCCTGCAGTCACGAAAGCTTTAGAGCGGAGGATGGCGGGGGGGAGGGCGTGATGAATGTATATCTCAAGTTGCCAAGATCGTCGTCGTCGTTGTCGTCAGTGCTGGTTTCTGTGGAGTGACTCAGCCTTTCACCCCTCCCCTACCATTCCTCTTCCCTCTCGCCACTCGCTCCATATCCCTCGCCTCTCCCGTCTGCTCTCATTCCCCACTCACCCCCCACTCTGCCTCTCCACACCACTTGGCTCTCCGTATCTCCCCTCCTCCCCTCTCCATCCTCCCCCTCTGCTTTCTACTCCCCTCTCATCTCCCATCCCCCATGTCTCCTCGACAACCCCCTCGCCTCCCAACTTATCTCCTCCCCTCCCCCTCGTTCACCGCGCCTCTCCTCCCCGGCGTCTTTTCCTCCCCTCTCCATCCACTCCACTTCCATCTCCTCCACTCCTCTCCATCCCCCCCCCCCCCCTGCCCACAGACCGGCACGGGCTGCTGGAGCCAGGCCGCGTGGAGGCCCTGCAGACGCGCGTGGCGGCCGCCCTGCGGCTCCACCTGGAGGCCATCGGCGCGGCCCCGGGTCTCCTGTCGCGCCTGCTCGGCAAACTCCCCGAGCTGCGGACGCTGTGCACGCAGGGACTGCAGAGGGTGTTCTACCTCAAGATCGAGGACCTGGTCCCCACGCCATCCAGCCTCGAGTACCTCCTCCTCGACAGCCCCGCCTTCTGAGCACCACCACCACCACCACAGCCACCACCACCACAGCCACCACCACAGCCACCACCACCACAGCCACCACGATGCCCGTGACGATGATGATGACTTTGATGATGATGGCAATGATGATGATGCTCGTTCAGGAGATGATGGAACCGTTGTCGAATTGCGCGAGAGACGTTTTGGAGATCAGCCGTAGGGCGCTTTATGTATCAAAGGTAGAGGCGCAGCCCTGCAATTGCTCGCTCACGCCACTGCTGGCGGGGGAGGCTTACGCTCAGTGAGAGTCTCCCTCCGTTGGATATTTGGCATCGCCCCCGCCCCCACGCTTGCTGGATGAAGAGGCGGCAGTAGCCACACGTCACCCCCCAAACCACCAGAGGCATCCATCGCAACTGCGCAGACTCACGGCGGGCGAGAGGATTTCAACGAAAACTCGCGCCGCTGCTTCAACTGCCGCGCCGGGAGATGGGAATGGAACCCTGCGCGACCCCGGCTCGCGGTGGCAGCGTCCCCCACCCAATCGCCGAGGCGACGCTGCCTCGGCGAGGCCACGTGGCGAACTGTCTATCCCTCGCCGGAGCACCCTCGCTGCTCTGCTGTAGAGGACTATGAAGATGATGATTGTGACTTTGACGATGATGACGATGATGTTCATTCGGGAGAATCGGACCTCTTTAACGGAATCGCAGCGAGTGATTCCTGAGAGGCGTTTCGAGGGTCAGTGTTACTTGGACTGTCGGCAGCGGCTTCTGCCCAGCGCCGAGCTGAGTGCCGCTTCGTTATTTGTCTCCGACTCGAGATAGAAACAAATATAACCCGTAAAAACAACGTTTTTCACTATAAATCCTTTATATGCGTGGCGGCTAGAGTCCTCTCGTCCTCTGGCTTGAGATGGCTGCCACCTATGGGTCAGATGATTGCATGGCAGCATTAAGCAATTGGTAATTAAATATAATATTTTTGTCCTAAAAAGTGTAAAATTTTGGAAAAAAATTTTCACGAACATTAATTGTCACGCACAACGAGTCTGTGTGCAAAATGTCAGCTCGATTGGATCACGGGATGTGGGTTAAAAAACGACCGAAAGATTTGCACGGTCCTAAGCAAGCAAGCAATTGAACTTAATATAAAGGATTTAAAAATTAACCCGTAAAAACAAAGTTTTTCACTATAAATCCTTTATATGCGTGGCGGCTAGAGTCCTCTCGTTCTCTGGCTTGAGATGGCTGCCACCTATGGGTCAGATGATTGTCTGCCACCATTAAGCAATTGGTAATTAAATATTTAATTTGTTTTCCCTAAACAGTGTAAAATTTTTGAAAAAAAATTTTCACGAAAATTAATTGTCACGCACAACGAGTCTGTGTGCAAAATGTCAGCTCGATTGGATCACGGGAAGTGGGTTAAAAAACGACCGAAAGATTTGCACGGTCGTAAGCAAGCAAGCACGCAAGCAAGCAAGCACGCAAGCAAGCAAGCACGCAAGCAAGCAAGCACGCAAGCAAGCAAGCAAGCACGCAAGCAAGCACGCACGCAAGCAAGCACGCAAGCACGCACGCAAGCAAGCACGCAAGCAAGCAAGCACGCAAGCAAGCAAGCACGCAAGCACGCAAGCAAGCACGCAAGCACCCAAGCACGCAAGCACGCACGCAAGCAAGCACGCAAGCAAGCAAGCACGCAAGCAAGCAAGCACGCAAGCAAGCAAGCAAGCACGCAAGCAAGCAAGCACGCAAGCAAGCAAGCACGCAAGCAAGCAAGCACGCAAGCAAGCAAGCACGCAAGCACGCAAGCAAGCAAGCGAACTTAATATAAAGGATTTAAAAAGGCGGCCGGGCGTGATGCTGGCCACCCAACCGCGCCCTCGTGTTGCCGTTCCGGCCTCCCATAGGCGGCTACACGCGAATAGCACTCGCCCCAAACAGTCCGTTACAGGCTATACGGTAAACGTAACGAACGCGACGAAACGTAAACACGTAACAAACACAACAACAACAACAGCAGCCACAACGACGACAACACCGCAGTGTAATACGACAAAACAATTCCCTAATTACGGCAACGTGGGACACAGGAGGGTATCACGTGTGATGCTGCTCACGTAGGCATTGGAGCGCCGGTGCTCATCTGTTTACAGCCCTGCAGAGCCAGTGACCTTGAACATTCCACGTTCCTATGGCGGGAGCACAGTCGAAGCAACCACCGTTTTGGTCACAGGCTGCTGAAACCCGGAGGCGAACCCAGGAGGCCCTCGGGCAGTCGTACAGGATCGGTGTCCCTGACATCGCCATTCGTGAACCTCCCGAAAGACACAAAGATCCCCCGTATAGCCTTAACAGACTGTAGGGGCAAGTGCTGTTAGCGAGCACCTATGAAAGCCAGAACGGTACACGAGGGGGTGGGTGGCCAGCACCACGCCCGACCGCCTTTGTCTCCCCAGTGGCGATGTTTACACACCGCACCGGGTACTCATTTGAGGCTGAGTCGACCTAGGGGAGGCCCAGGATCTGGTTCAGATAATCGTCACTGGTGTTGGCCGTGAGCGGGAATCGAACCCGGGTCGCCGGGTTCGTAGCGCAGCGCGCTAACCACTACACCACCGCTCGCCAAGAGACACATGCACACACACACACACACGGAGACAAACGCGGGCCCGATGGTTGAACGCACCCATACTCTCGTTGTCGCTGGCCCCAATATCAACGACACGGCCGTTGTGAGCCTCCAACAGGAAGGATTCCATATACAGGGACTCCTCGACTTATGCACAGTTCGACTTACGAACTCTCAAGAGATACGAACAAACCTGGTCCGTATGTCAAGTCGCCTATTCGGACAGAGAGTCGTAAGTTCAACCGCCGCGCAACGGATGGTGTTGGTGGTGGCATCTACATCTGCAGAACGTGAAGAACCAGTGGCGTCTGCAGAACGTGAAGAACCAGTGGCATCTACATCTTACAGGAAATTATACTACTGTTAAAGCCATTCCCCGTGTTTAGTGTACACGCCGTACATCGTGTTTGGAATCGACCAGAGTAAAGTTTGGACTTACGAACAAATCGACTTACGAACAGTACCTCTGGAACCTAACTCGTTCGTAAGCAGAGGAGTGTCTGCACAGTGCCAGTCAGCGAGTTGTCCTCCGTTCGCCCGCCCGCAGTCACGCACAGTCCTCGGCCTTATACCATGTCTGTGTAATCGTGACAATCCGGCGTTGTATAAAACTCTGTGTTTAATAATTTGTATTTATTATATATTTCCCCGCCTCCCCCCCCCCCCCCTTCTCTCTCTCTAAAACTTTATTTCATTCACAAAGAGCTCCGCACAATGCTGCGTGTTCTCGCCGTGACATTCAATGTGCACCACCATCACCACCACCACAACCATCATCATCATCATCATCTCCCACGCCTCCTCCTCCTCCTCATCCCCGATGCCAATCTGGATCCGTGCGGAGTCCCTCTCAATGGGGCTGTGTGTGTGCGTGTGCGGTGTGCGCGCGGTGCAAAGACAAAGGTCCCCCCTGTAAACCAAGAGGCACATTGAGCGAGCGCCTATTAAGTCCGGCAGGCCGGCCGGCAAGCAACACGAGGGCGTGAAGCGGGCAGCACCGCGCCCGGCCGCCTTTGTCTCTCCACCAGTGCCGATGTTTTATTTCGGCACCGCACCAGGTACTCATTTGAGGTCTAATATCAGCGTCAGCGGTGGTGGCCGGGAGCTGAAATCGAACTCGGGACGCCAGGTTTCGTAGCGCAGCGCGCTAGTAGCTACGCTACCGCTCCCCACTCTCACACCCTCTCTCACTGTCACACACTGACGCCCTCACACACTCACTATCACACTCGCTCACTCACACCCTCTCTCACACTCACTGTCACACACTGACGCCCTCACACACTCACTATCACACTCGCTCACTCACACCCTCTCTCACACTCACTGTCACACACTGACGCTCTCACACACTCACTATCACACTCGCTCACTCACACACTCTCCCACACACACTCTCTCACACTCGCTCACTCTCACTGTCACACACTGACGCTCTCACACACTCACTATCACACTCTCTCACACTCACATTCACTCTCTCACACTCACACTCGCCGTCCTCACACTCCCAAACTCTCTCTCACACTCACTCTCTCACTCGCCCTCACACTCTCACACACTCTCACACTCCCAAACTCTCTCTCACACTTTCTCTCTCACACTCACACACTCTCTCTCACTCGCCCTCACACTCTCACACACTTTCACACTCACAAACTCTCTCTGACACACACTCGCACACTCACACACACTCTCTCACACTCACTCACTCACACTCACTCTCACACTCACTCTCGCACACTCACTCTCTCACACTCACTCGCACACACTCACTCTCTCACACTCACTCTCTCACACTCACTCTCTCACACTCACTCTCTCACACTCTCCCTCTCACACTCTCTCACACTCACACACTCTCTATCACACTCACAAACTCTCTCTGACACTCTCTCACACACTCACTCGCACACTCACTCTCTCACACTCACTCTCTCACACACACTCTCTCACACTCACTCTCACACTCACTCTCACACTCACTCTCTCACTCTCACACTCACTCTCTCACTCTCACACTCTCACACTCTCACACTCACTATCTCACTCACTCTCTCGCACACTCACTCGCACACTCACTCTCTCACACTCACTCTCTCACACACACTCTCTCACACTCGCTCTCTCACACTCGCTCTCTCACACTCACTCTCTCACACTCACTCTCTCACACTCACTCTCTCACACTCACTCTCACACTCACACTCACTCTCTCACACTCACTCTCTCACACTCACTCTCACACTCGCTCTCTCACACTCACTCTCTCACACTTGCTCTCTCACACTCGCTCTCTCACACTCACTCTCTCACACTCACTCTCTCACACACACTCTCTCACACACACTCTCACACTCACTCTCTCACACTCACTCTCTCACACTCACTCTCACACTCACTCTCTCACACTCACACTCGCACTCTCACTCACTCTCTCACACTCACTCTCTCACACACACTCTCACACTCACTCTCTCACACACACTCTCTCACACTCACTCTCTCACACTCACTCTCACACTCACTCTCTCACACTCACTCTCTCACACTCACTCTCTCACACTCACTCTCTCACACTCACACTCGCACACTCACACTCACACTCTCACACTCACTCTCTCACACTCACTCTCTCACACTCACTCTCTCACACTCACACTCTCTCACACTCACTCTCTCACACTCACTCTCTCACACTCACACTCTCTCACACTCACACTCACTCTCTCACACTCACTCTCTCACACTCGCACTCTCACACTCACTCTCTCACACTCACTCTCACACTCACTCACTCTCACACTCACGCACTCTCACACTCGCACTCTCACACGCTAATCGCTCTCCACGGGCTGGTCGGCAAACTTGCGGCTCCTCCAGGAGCTGTTTTCGCGACGTTACTTATGATCTATTGAGTTTTTATTTAACCGAGTGCCAAAAAAAAAGTCTCTTCCTATTATATTCTTGGTTCTTTCGGTAAAGTCAAGTAGAAGGGAAAAAATAAAGTAATAAAAATAAAACAATAAAATAATACAAATAAAACAATAAAATTCTCACGACGTTTCGATTGCAACGCAAGCAATCATCATCAGGTGTGATGATGAGCATCATCATCAGGTGTGATGATTGCTTGTGTTGCAATCGAAACGTCGTGATAATTGTATTGTTTTATTTTATTATTTTAGTATTTCCCTTCTACGTGACTTTACCGAAAGAACCAATAATATGAATCCCTGCAGTCACGAAAGCTTTAAATCGAAATAAAATCTCTTCCTATTTCGGTTTCCGACCCCTGGATTACGGGGTGGCGGTGGGATGGGTGGTGGGGTGATTGGAGAAAGTTGATCGATTGCTAGGAGATGGAGTCGAACCGGTTCGCTCTGCCCTGCAAGTCAAGTGGCAACATCCGCGTGCCGCCCCCACCTCCACCACACACCCCACCACACTCCCCATCACACACCCTACCACACACACAGCCACTTACACCACCCACGTGTTCATGAATGGACAATGCACTTCCTTCCCATCGTGGCTGTCCCTCCGCCTACACTCCCCCCCCCACCATCTATACAAATGTGTTGTTACATATCCCGTCAACCACACGGCCTTCAAGCCAGCAGTGGATTGGCCATTAATTCTAGATTTGAAGCTTTCGTGACTGCAAGTATTCACATTCTTAGGTTTTTTTCGGTAAAGTCACGTAGGTAAAAAATTAAAATTAATAAAAGTAAAATAAAAATCACGACGTTTCGGAGGCAACACAAGCTTCCGTCTTCAGGTGGAAGCGTCACAGCACGATAGCTGTATCAAGTAAATACGGGGTAGTATCCCTTGGAATTTCTCATTTACTTGATACAGCAATCGTGCTGTGACGGTTCCACCTGAAGACGGAAGCTTGTGTTGCCTCCGAAACGTCGTGATTTTTATTTTATTTTTATTTTATTAATTTTAATTTTATTTTTTTACCTACGTGACTTTATCGAAAAAACCTAAGAATATGGATTGGCCATGGCTGATAACAATGGCAAAATGCAGCCACAGGCGCAGCCCTGCAAGTGCTCGCTCACGGCATTGCTGGCGGAAGGAGTCACCGCTGGAAGGGAAGCGCTCGAGTTGTATTTGGCCTACTCTTCCACGTTGGCCATACGTCCTGGAAGAGGTGGCAGTACCCACACTTTACCCCAGCACACGTGACCTAAGCAGTGCCGGACTAAGCTAACACGGGGCCTGTAGCAGATGTTAGAAAGGGGCCCTACATAAAAAAAACACACAAATTCAAACACATTTTTTAATCTCTTAGTTTTTTCGGTAAAGTCACGTAGGTAAAAAATGAAATTAAAATTAATAAAAGTAATAATAGAAATAAAATAATAATATTATTACCTTTATTAATTTTTATTTCATTTTTTACCTACGTGACTTTACCGAAAAAACTAAGAGTATGAATCCTTGCAGTCACGAAAGCTTCAAATCTAGAAACATTTTAAAATCTTGACTTAAAGCTTTCGTGACTGCAGGAATTCATATTCTTTGGCCATTTCGGTAAAGTCACGTAGATAGGTTCAAAGAAAATAACAAAATTAAATAACATTTATTATATAAAAATGATATAAAGTTATTTAAAAAACAATTGTATTTTTTTTGTTATGTTCTTGTTATTTTCTTTGAACCTATCTACGTGACTTTACTGAAAGACCCAAAGCCTACACATTTTTAACTTGCATAGTAAAGTAATTGCATTTTTTAAGTTGCTATACGGCCAGATAATACGACAAATCGCTAACTTTAAACAACCAGTCGTTCATAAAAGTTGAAGGCGGTATAGTACTATAGTAATAGAGCAAGTGCAGAATCACTTAACCGGAATTGATAGCTTGAAAGCATTTAGCGCGGGGCCCTTTAAAGTAGTGCTGGATTATCGTAGGAGCAAAAGTAGCTACATATGTATATATAGCTACTACACATGTAGTAGCTATATATACATGTACATATGTAGTAACTATGTAGTAGCTACTACATATGTAGCTACTTTTGCTCCTACGATAATCCGGCACCGGACCTGGGCAATGTGTTTCTCCGTTCTATAACTCCACCGTGGTTTATTTGTAATCGGCCGTCTAAACCACACAACCCGCAAGCAATTTGTATCGAATCCGCAGGCGCCTCGGTTGATTCTTCACGCGCCTCTTCATCAATGCAATTTGTCATTTGTCCATCTCTGCCATGACCGTATTGTACGTATCAGAAGATAGGAAAAAAAAAACACGTGGCCCTCCCCAAAAATATAAACGTAGCAATTACACAACTCGTCTTTCGCTCTCTGTCACAGCCGTGCGCAAACATCCCGTGGGTTATAAGAGACAAGCACTCGGCCCCCAACTTTTTAGGTGTAAACGAACGATCGAGTGCGCGTTACAATCGAGAACATACGGATACAGGTTTTCTATTTTATTTTCCCAATTGCATCGAATGAACGAGCCTGCGGAGAAATGACGTCATCCGCAAACCACACCTGCTCCGTGACGTCATCACGCACAACGCACTCGATGCACGGCTGAGAGGCGTGACGTCGTCTGTGCCCATCGGTAAAACAGGGCACGTTAAAGACTCGTCCGACCGGCTTAGAACCGGGCCCGCTGACTGCCTGCTCGCTCCCCCCGTCCTCCATCGGCTGGCGAAGCCGCCTACGTCGTCTGTCTAGTTGTTTTTTTCCCCCCGCTCTCTACCCCCTCAGATTATTTTAACCCCGACCCCCTCGCTTCTACCGCGTCCCGCCGGAGTCCTCGAGCCCTCCTCGGTAGCGAATTCAGGCAAGTGTGGCAGGCTTCCCGCACGATGTCTAGATAGGCCTCGGCAGGCAATTTAATTCTCCGCTCCGTGTGGATGTTTCACGTGGCAGTAATTTGTAATTGTTTTGTTATTAAGTTGTTGTTATTGTTGTTTTGGTAGAGCTGCTCGTAAACGAATGCGCAGTTTTAGAAAGCATCGGATCTGTGGCTCAGGTTTTAAACGGCGGCAGCAGCTGATTAATAAAACATTTCACGTGCAGTGCGTATATTTTATTAAAATTTAGATTATCGAACAAAGTCACAGACAACGGCCAGTGACAAAGCACTGTTGATGATTTTAACACGTAGCTTTTCGCGACCAATATCGTCCATAATACAGGTGTGGTGGCGGGTTTAGGGGCCGTCCATAAATGACGTCACGCACCTATTGGGGGGGGGGGTGTCACATTTGTGACGATGTGTGACGAGGAGGGGGGGGGGTGAGAAATGTGACGTCACATCAAAATGCGCAACTTTAAATAAATATAGACAACACGTTCTACTTAATTAAATAGACTTTTTGATAAATGTTTTCTCCTACAACATCAGAGTGCAGCGCTACATCAAATACGCACTACAATGACAATAGTTTAAAGCGATTTGAAGCATGTTTTATTTTTTGGGGAGGGGGGGCAGAGCTTTGTGACGTCATATTTGAGGAGGGGGTCTGACTTTTTGTGACGCCATGTGACGAACGGGGGCGGGGGGTCAAAAATCGTCCAAAATCGCGTGACGTCATTTATGGACGGGCCCCTTAACGACACATTTATGCAATCGAACCCAAAAAAACCTGTGTTGTGGTCCACTATTAATCGTTGATATCAGAGTAGAGTATTTGTGCGTTTGACTGTCTATGCTCGGCTGTTGAATCATGTTCGCGCAATATCTACCGCCCGAATTCCCCGTGAATTCAGGCAGTCCTCGACTTACGACGGAGATGCGTTACGACGACCCCATCATCGTAAGTCAAAAATATCGTAAGTCGAAGATGGCCTAGCCTACCCAGGAGTCTTAAAGAATGGTGATAATTTAGCAAAAACAGAGCAATTTACAGTACCGTACTGTATAAACCTAATCCTGTATGTATTTGATTTGGAACCCCCCCCGCCCACCTCCTACGCATTTTCCATATGCTGAATTCCTCTTGATATGCAAATTATTTTATTTAGGCGCTCTTCTTCCCACCTCCCCCCCTCTAACCCAGCTTAAATATACGCTCCAAGCTTGGAGGTGCTTCATTCGTCGCCTGATGACGGCTGCTTGCGTTGTGGCCGAAACGTCGTGAGAATTGTTTTATTATGTTTTATTTTTATTATTTTATTACTTCCCTTCTACGTGACTTTACCGAAAGAACCAAGAAGATGAATCCCTGCAGTCACGAAAGCTTTAAATCGAAATGTATTTATTAATTACAATACTGTATTGCACAGTAAAATGTAAAGTTAAAAAACGAGGTAAATCCTTAGCCTACCTATATGAACTGCAATTTAACAGAACGTTTTTTCAGGAAACAATCCTATCGGCAATGAACATTTTTTTTAACACGCATTTTGTATCGCCATCGTAAGATCGAAATATCGTAAGTCGGGCCGTCGTTACTCGGAGACTATCTGTATTTATTAATCTTGATGGTTCTGTGTGGGGGCTTTGAACGTTGTTTGGAAATACGTCTAATTAAAAATGAAGCTATGTTTAGATTATATATCTTCTGTGTTGGCTGTCATGTATACAGTTGGTCGTCTCTGCTCCAATTTATATTCGTTTAATTGCTGTACAGTAACTGTATCGTAAAATCTCGTTATTTCAGTATTTGATCAATCGTAATTGCGCTTTGAGCATATACTACAGTATTACTATTTTATACTGGTAGGAACCTCCTGGTTACACCAGCCCACGGGATTATTGTGTCCGTCCGTCGTGCAGGGAGGGGCTGGGTGGGGAGGGAGGGGCTGGGTGGGGAGGGGAGAGTGGGGTTTGGGGCTGGGTGCGGAGGGTGGGGAGGGGCTGGGTGGGGCTGGGTGGGGAGGGTGGGGCTGGGTGGGGAGGGTGGGGCTGGGTGGGGAGGGTGGGGCTGGGTGGGGAGGGTGGGGCTGGGTGGGGAGGGTGGGGCTGGGTCGGGGGTGGGAGGCTTGGGGCTGGGTGGGGAGGGGCTGGTCACCCTGTGGTGCCCTTATAAAACTCAACGTTTAACCTACTCACGCCGGCCTGTGCCCGCCCTCACAGTCGGGCACATTTGCGGAATACACCACGCCGCCGTTGACCCTGGCCATTGACCGAGCAACCCAACGTTCCTACCAGCTCCCTCCGCAGGAATGTGTTTGGAGCAGGAGACACTGGGGAGCACCATTGTACATAATTCGGAATATTGAATGATTCGTCGAGGCCAGAGCCCCCCCTCCCCATGTGTCAAATTAACAAGGGTGTACTGGACTTTGTTATCGCGTATGTCATGATTGTTGACCCCCAGGTCGCACTGTGCTTAATGAGACTCGCTCATCCAGGTCTCTTGCCCGCTTGTCTGGTTAAAACAAAAACAACAACAATAATCCTAGTTGAGAATCGAACACGTACTGTGGGGCCGTCCATAAATGACGTCACGCACCTAGGGGGGGATTGAGAAATGACGTCACATCAAAATGCGCAACTTTCAATAAATATAGACAACACGTTCTACTTCATTAAATAGACTTTTTAATAAATGTTTTCTCCTACAACATCAGAGTGCAGCGCCACCTTAAATACGCACTACAATGACAATAGTTTAAAGCGATTTGAAGCATGTTTTTTTGGGGGGGGGCAGATCTTTGTGACGTCATATTTGAGGGGGGGGGGTCTGACTTTTTGTGACGCCATGTGACGAGGGGGGGGGGTGTCAAAAATCGTCCAAAATCGCGTGACGTCATTTATGGACGGCCCCTGTGTATAGCAACATGGGGCGAGAGAGAGAGAGCGAGAGAGACGGACGATGGGAGGGGAATTCCAAAGTTGAATCCGGTGCCGAGGCCAAGGAGGCGAGAGGGTAAGACGTGTGACCGTCGGTGGATGAGGTGGAGTTTCACGCGCGAGGTGAGAGCCGGTTCGTGAGGTCAACGGCCGCGTGTTTCTGTTAACTCCGTGTCGGAGTTGTAAAGCCGTGGGTGTTAAATCCACGTGAAGATTGCATTGCTGACTCGCTGTTTTCATTGTGTGCGTGTGTGCGTTCGCGTAAAGGCGGTCGGGCGTGGTGCTGTTCCCCCCCCCCCATCCTCTTGTTGTGCCGTTCCGGCTTTCATCCGGTGCTGCCAATCGCTAATATGTGTTCTGTGTGTGTGTGTCTCTTGGGGAGCGGTGGTGTAGCGGTTAGCGCGCTGCGCTATGAACCCGGCGACCCGGGTTCGATTCCCGCTCACGGCCAACACCACCAGCGACGATTATCTGAACCGGTCCTGGGCCTCCTCTAGGTCGACTCGGTCTCAAATGAGTACCCGGTGTGGTGTGTAAACATCGCCACTGGGGAGACAAAGGCGGTCGGGCGTGGTGCTGGCCACCCACCCCCTCGTATACCGTTCTGGCCTTCATAGGTGCTCGCTAACAGCACTTGCCCCTACAATCTGTCGGGCTATACGGGGGATCTTTGTCTTTACTCTTTGGTTCTTTCGGTAAGGTCACGTAGGTATAAAATAAAATAAATCACGACGATTCCTGCAGTCGCGAAAGCTTCAAATCAAGATCGCTAACAGCACTTGCCCCAACAGTCTGTTGGACTATACGGGGGATCTTTGTCTTTGTTTTGCGCATTTACCGCCAACCTGGTCATGAGCAACGTGTTGGGTGACTTTCTGCCGCAATGATAGGGTCATTTGCTCTCACCCCTTGCTTGGGGAGGGGGGTGGTAGAGATAACCCCACATGATTGGGCCTTTCCAGTTCCCTGTTGACAACACCGATGGCACAATCGGGATATATAATTTGGGGGATAAAAACAAAACATACGAGCGTTGATTGCAACACGGAGTATAATGTGGAAGGAAAAAAAAGATGAATGTGCCCTTCACCGGCCTATCGATTTTGTTCCCGCCTCTTCGTTTCTGGAATTATAATTTATCGGCGTTCACAGGTGCGGTCGATCGGCAAGCCGCACGTGGTGGGGTTAAAGTGTGGGTACTCGGTGGCGCGAGGGAGCAATTGCAGGGCTGCACCTTTACCTCCGCACGCTGCTGAACATCCTACACGAGCCCCCCCCCCCCACCACCCTCCCCACTATGGTAATGCTGCCTCCCTCGCTCCGCTGCCTGAACCTATCACTCAACTCATTAGCGGCGCCCGGCCACTATTAACGACTGTTACCCGATGTGAACCCATTAACCCGAGGGAGCCTGCGCCGAGCCCTGTCCCCCACCCCCAGAACAGCACGTGACGAATGGGTTGGGTGTCCGTGTGTGCTTCGCGGGGGAACGGCAGCGTATTGGTTAGCGCGGTGCGCTTCGAACCCCGGCGCGACCAGAGTTTGATTCCCAATCACGGCCACCAACTGAACTGGTTCGAGAGCCTCCCCTTGGTCGCCTCGGCCTCGAATGTGTGCCCGGTGCGATGCGCAAACTTTGCCACTTGAGAGCCAAAGCTGGGCCGTGATTGGTGCCGACCACCCACCCCGCCATGTGCCATGCCGGCCTTCGTAGGCGCCAGAGGTCGCAAACGGGTTTTGATTCCTTACCCGTACCTGGCCGCACCAGGGTCGCAAATGGGTACCCGTATCCGTACCCGGCCGGGTACAGGTAGCCGTATCCTACCCGTACCCTACCCGAAATGAGTGACAAACGGTTTCTCACCAGTGACTCACGGCCTACCCGTACCCGTACCCGGCCGCACCAGGGTCGCAAACGGCTACCCGTACCTGGCCGGGTACGGGTAGCCGGGTATCGGGTAGGGTACGGGTATCGGGTACCCGGTTGCGACCTCTGGTAGGCGCCACTCGCGATCAGCGCTTGTCCCGAAAGTGACCGTGTTTCTGTCTCTGTGCCCCCGATCCTTGCGGTCCGCCCCCCCTCCAGCGCGTCGCGATGGCCGCCGAGTGCCCCGCTCCGTCCGCGCCTCCGAGCGTTCCGTTCCCGCGCCTCGAGCCGCTGCTGCAGAAGTTCGTGAAGGTGGCCATCCCCACCGACGCACAGCGCCTCGACAAGCACCGGCTCAACGTGGAGAGGGTGCCCCACCGACCCCCCCCCCCAACCCCCTGCGCTCAATCATAACCCACAACTTTTTGGTTCTTTCGGTAAAGTCACGTAGAATGGAAATAATAAAATAATAAAATAAAACATAATAAAATAATTCTCACGACGTTTCGGCCACAACGCAAGCTGCCGTCCTCAGGTGAAGACCAGGTCTGTCGGGGAGACAGCGTCTCCCATAATAAACATAATAAAATAGAATAATTTGATTATGTTTTATTTTATTATTTTATTATATCCATTCTACTTGACTTTATCGAAAGAACCAAGAAGATGAATCCCTGCAGTCACGAAAGCTTTAAATCGAAACCATAACCCACAACTTTAACAAGAACCCTTTGGCCTCTTGACCGCGAAGACCCGTTGACCGTGACCTTTGCCCCGCGTGCCGAGTGCAGCTGTGCCGTCTGTGCGAGTGGGACCGGCTTCACCAGGAGCAGGTGAACGCTCGGCGCACGGTGCAGGTGAGAACGCAGCGTCGTCGTTGTCACCGGCCACGATCTATCCACCGCTGGTGGAAGGGGGCCTCCACAATACATGGTATTTTGTCTCCTCTTCCACGCCGACCAGACGTGTGTTGGAAGAGGGTTTGCGTCCCCGCACTTTCACCCCACCGCACGTGATCACAGACTGCGGTTGCACAAATTTAAGAAGCCGTGGGGGGGTGGGGGATTTAAGAAACCCGCACCGTTGTTTCAATTGCTTTGCCGGGAGATGGATTTAAAACGGAAGCCCCTGGATTGCAAGTCCAGTGCGCTGAACCTTGACCCCCAATGTGGCAGCTGCCTAATCGGGATAAACTTTGTGGGGCGGCGGTGGTGGGGGGGGATGAAAGAACGTAAATGGAGAAATTTCGATTTAAAGCTTTCGTGACTGCAGGGATTCATCTTCTTGGTTCTTTCGGTAAAGTCACGTAGAAGGGAAATAATAAAATAATTATGAATAATAAAATAAATCTCACGACGTTTCGGCCACAACGCAAGCAGCCGTCCTCGGGTGAAGACCAGGTCTGTCAGGGAGACGGCGTCTGAATGATTCAGACGCTGTCTCCCTGAGTGATTCAGATGCTGTCTCCCCGACAGACCTGGTCTTCACCTGAGGACGGCTGCTTGCGTTGTGGTCGAAACGTCGTGAGATTTATTTTATTATGTTTTATTTGTATTATTTTATTATTTCTCTTCTACGTGACTTTACCGAAAGAACCAAGAAGGTAAATGGAGAAATTGACGAGAGCGGGAAAAAACCCCCGTCGTCATCGTCTGTGTGCGTGCGCGCGGCATGTCGCAGCAACTGCTGATGAACGTACGGGAGGTGGAGAAGCTGCGGGAGCTGGTGGTGCCGGGCGACGGGCTGGTGTTCGAGCGGACGGTGCGGCCCGCGCGGCGCGAGGCCCGGCTCACCGTCACCCTCCTGCTGGGCCTGGGGGGGGGAGGGGTCCCCGGTGAGCACCGGTCTGAGCCCACCTCAGAGGTCGCAATCGGGTACCCGATACCCGTACCCTACCCGATACCTGGCTACCCGTACCTGGCCGGGTACGGGTACCCGTTTGCGACCCTGGTGCGGCCGGGTACGGGTAGACCGTGAGTCACTGGTGAGTCAACGTTTGTCACTCATTTCCCAACGTCTTGTCTTTTCTCACAATTCAAGTTCCTAGAATCAACCCACCCGCGCCTGCAACATGGCTTTATCCCAGAGGTCGCAATCAGGTACCCGATACCCGTACCCTACTCGTACCCGGCCGGGTACGGGTAGGATACGGGTACGGCCGGATACGGGTACGGGTACCCGTTTGCGACCCTGGTGCGGCCGGGTACGGGTAAGGAATCAAAACCCGTTTGCGACCTCTGGCCCACCTCGGTTTACACGGCGTTTCTCGCCCCACGGTGCGCTTGGCTGAGAGTGTTTTGCTGCGGGTCGGATAACACGAGAATAGGGGAGGCGTGCCTCGCCTCTGTTCCCACGTGTGCCGCTGGACGGGAGGCGATGGGCGAGGCTCGGCGGTATCATCAACCGCGTCGGGCTGGGTGTGGCTCGTCGGGGGTTTCCCACCTTCGGGAGGCATGACTTGTGGAGGCGGCCACGTGATCGACCGCAAACACCGGGTCTGAGTTGGAGCCCGGATGACACTGGTCAACAAAAAAAAAACACCATTGGAACCTCATTTGCCAGTAAAAAATATGATAATAGTTTTTTTACCCTTCTATGTGGCAAGAAAACTGACACCTTTTTTTACAAGGAGTCATGTTTGCATAGACCACAATACCTGCAGCCATAATGCAAAAAAAAACATAACTCTGATAATATATGCACTGTCCTCTAAGGAAAGCTGTCTCGAGTGTGGACCAATCAACTTCAAGGACAGTGTATATATTATCATAGTTATGTTTTTTGTTTGCATTATGGCTGCAGGTATTGTGGTCTATGCAAACATGACTCCTTGTAAAAAATAGGTCCGTTTTGTTGCCAGATAGAAGGGTAAAAAACCAATTATCAAAAAAAACACATTTTTTTTTTTGGCCTGGACTTTTGCAGCTGTTTTAGACTAATTGCAGGGTGCTGATTCCAAATCTGATCTCATTTTTATGCTATCGGCATACCCCATTTTCATTGATTTTACCCGAAATTAACTCTGTCACTTATGATTGCAAGTTGTTGCGAGTCAGTGACTGCTTTAGTGTTAAAATATGGTGCTGTATTTTTAGGATGGTGTGTTTATAATATCATTTTATGTAGATATCCACATTTATTTAATATTTTTCTTCTGCAGTTTTTATTGAAAATGCAATATTTGACATCTCAAAAACCTGATGTGATAGACAAAAACTGATGCCAGATTTGGAATCAGCACCACCAAAATTACCTTAAAACCGTTGGAATACCTTATGCCAGAAAAAGTGTGTCCAGTGTAATCGATCATCGCGGCGGGCGGCGGCGCTGTCGTGACCTACGCAGGTTTCTGCGGAGCGGGGAGCGGCGCCGATGGGGGGGGACGGCAGCCGTCGTCGGCGGGAGAGCGCATGATCACCAGCTGCCCCTCGCCCAGCGACGACTTTGCCGGCCACACGGAGCGGCGTTCCTTCTCCTGCTCGGCTGCCACGGAGCAGCTGGGACCGCGAAGCCTCCCCACTGAGTGTGCGTCAGCGGCGGGGGGGGGGGGGGTGGTGACGCCTGTGCCCCACAGCCCTTTCCCACTGGGTTCGATCGCTCACCGCACTTGGGGCCGAGCCGGGTCCGGCATGGCTCGGGAAGAAGCGCCATCGTTGTGTTCGCACCGCAGAAGCCGAGCTTGTGCTGCCCCCGCCCACTGCTGCACGCAGCAAACAGTCTCCGTGTTACTGTCGGGATCATTATTAATTATTATTATTGCTTTGCTTGTTTATCTAGAAAGCCTCGGTCTCCCATACGGTTTTTTGCAGGAGAGTGGAATGTTGCTGTTGTGTGATCCCAGATTCAGTAATTTTGGAATGTTTTAGGCAACGCCAGTTATATTTTTGGTTCTTTCGGTAAAGTCGCGTAAATAGAAAACAAAATATATATAAAAATTTTAAATACAAAAAATATATAAAATTCAAATAAGAAATTAGCAATTTTTTTTTTATAATAAAAGGAAAAAAACCCACAATAAAGATAGTAAAATAAAATGTAAATGGTACATTTAAAAAAAAAAATTACATTTATTTTTAATTTTATTTAAATTTTAACATTTTTATTGTGGGTTTTTTGCATTTATTATTTTCAATTTGATTTATTTTATTTCTATTACATTTTTTTGTTCTCTATTTACGTGACTTTACCGAAAGAACCAAGAATATGAATTCCTGCAGTCACGAAAGTTTTAAGTCAAAACACCAGTTTTGTTTTTGTGTGTCTTTTTTAATCTATGGTAGAAAACCCACGCAGAACAGGGGAAGAACATGAACTCCACGTATAAATGCGCCCAAGTAGGGAATCGAACCCAGCGCCTCTTGACTGGGCCGCGAGTATCAACACTGCGCCTCCCTGCTGCCCCCGTCGTTTATAAGTCTTCACCTGCTCAATAACAGTTGTGTACATTTCCAAAATCGCAATGCTAATTGTAAGTTGTCTTCAGTTAAAGAAAACCCAGTGTCGCTGTTCGAGTCGGGGCCCAGGGAGGAGGGCGACGCTCCGAGGCCGCCCCTGCCCGAGAGGCCACGGGGCCACGCCGCGTCGGAGTCTTGGACCACTCTGCGGCTGGTGAGGAATCTGCGTCGCCTGGCTCCCAGAAGCCCTCTCACGTGACTCGTAGCAAGAGGCTCGCTTAACTCGCTCAACTACCCGCTCGTTGACAAAACGGCACTCGCCCACTCGCTCGCTTAACCACCACACTGCAGGTTACAACGCTCGCTCGCTCACTCGCACACCCACCCGCTCGCTCACTCGCACACCCACCCGCTCGCTCACTCGCACACCCACCCGCTCGCTCACTCGCACACCCACCCACTCGCTTACTCGCACACCCACCCGCTCACTCACCCACCCGCTCGCACACCCACCCGCTCGCTCACTCGCACACCCACCCACTCGCTCACTCGCACACCCACCCACTCGCTTACTCGCACACCCACCCGCTCACTCACCCACCCGCTCGCACACCCACCCGCTCGCTCACCCACCCGCTCGCTCACCCACCCACACGCTCGCTCACCCACCCGCTCGCTCACCCACCCGCTCGCTCACCCACCCGCTCGCACACCCACCCGCTCGCTCACCCACCCACTTGCACACCCGCTCGCTCACCCACCCACTTCCACACCCGCTCGCTCACCCACCCGCTCTCTCACCCACCCGCTCGCATACCCACCCGCTCGCCCACCCACTCGCTCGCCCGCCCGCTCGCTCACTCACCCACCCGCTCACCCACCCACCCGCTCGCTCACCCACCTGCTCGCTCAACCACCACACTGCAGATTACAACATTCGCACACCCACACGCTTGCTTAACCACCACACTGCAGGTCAAACCTCCCTTCTCTTCCCACCCCTTGCCCTCACACTGCTCCACTCTACACATTCCCTCCCATCATCATCGTCTTTCCCCCCCAAGCTCTCAATAAAAAAAACCGTCGCTCAATTCAAGGAACCTGTAAATAACTCTCGTCTCCTTTTACAACTCCAGTGCTGTTTGTTGCTGGCCACTTGGCGTCTTCTGCTTTTGGGCCTCCTGTGATCCGCAACCGTGGAGACGATCGCGCGCTGTCTGACCGGTGCTCGTGTGTGTGTGTGTTTTGGGGTTTCATCTTTGGCAGGATTTGGAGGAGCTCTTGGAGATGCTTCACGACAAGGAAGTCCGTCTGCCATCGGTGAGTTTACACACAAAGATAAAGGTCCCCCGTATAGCCTCAACAGACTGTTGGGGCAAGTGCTGTTAGCCAGCACCTAATGAAGGCCGCAACCATTGAATATCCCAGCCAAGGAGCCTGTACTGGCATGCCCGAAGGGATGGCCACACACGAGCTCTGGTGGAGTTTGTGGTCTAGACAAGGCTGAGCATGTTGTACGCGCAGTGTGTGGCGGCGGTGGTCGTGGCATGGCGCGCACGGCATGTGGATGGGGAGTCCTGGATCCCAGCTGTCTGAGCAGCACAGCTGTGCGGTGGTGTGCTATTTATACTCTCACCCCACCCACCCTCTCAACTCAACCACCCATCCACCGAATTCACGAACTCGCGCCCACCCAGCCACTCTAACCGTTTGAATAGCCTCAGGCCATCGTCTTAACACATTTGATCTACCCTCCCCCCGTCACCCCCCCCACCCGTGTTCCTCCAACGCCCCCTTCACCCACCCCTGCCCCCAACACCCAGGGAATCTTGAGGAGAAGAGCTGGCGGTGGCGGTGGCACAGAGGGAGCGGGCCGGCCCGGGCGGAGCGGCGAGGTCGACAGCGTGCGGGACCTGGCTATGGTGCGTCGCCACTTGGGGGGCATACATTTATCGGGTCCCTGCTGGGGTGCTGGGGTGCGTGGGTGTCTGATCCTCCGCGGGTGTCTGCGCGAGTACACGGTTTCTCCTGAGAGTAAATGGGGGTATCCGTGGCGCCGATGGCATCACCGCCGGCAGCTGACGTTGGTTCTCCCGCGGCGCAGGTGGCGGCGTGGCCCATGGCCGGGGCTCTCATCGGCGGCGTCGTGGCCGGTCCCCTCGGCTTTCTCACCGGACTCAAAGTGGCCGCCATCGCGGCCGCCATCAGCGGAAGCCTCATCGGCTTCACGGGCGGAACGATCATCCAGAAGTGGAAGGAGCGGCGGCGCGAAAGGCGGCGGCAGGAGCGGGAGAAGCGGGAGAAGCGGGACTAGTGATATGCTCCCACGTGGCCGCCCCGTGGGGGGCTGTAAGTAAGCCCCCCACACACCTGCTGGTCCCGGAGAAGTTTTTTTTCAATGTTGGGGTTGACTGATGTGGACCGGGTGGGCTTTGGGGCTGCCGAGGTCTTCTCCGGCGTTGCGTGTGGAGTCTGTGGTCTCGGCCTGGCCACCCATCGCTCTCTGTTGGCCTCCTGCACTTAGTTTGACTGCATTCCACCTCCTGTGATTCCTGAGAAATCTAACGACGGTTTGACTGTCATCCGACAGCTCGCTGTGCTCCCTGTGCCAGGCGAGGGGCATGGCTGGCTACCCTGCGGTGCGCTAGGCACACGGGGAAAATGATTCGTTTTCCTAGGAGGCGAGGGTTTGTTTTGCTGGGGGGGGGGGGGGGGGTCCCGTGCACTTTGTGGAGGTCTGAAGTAAAGCGATAGGAGTTGCGGAGGTGTTTGGGGCAAGCGCTGTTACGAATGCTAAGTTATTGATGTTGTTGTTGTTGATGGTCTCAGCCCGGTCACCAATGACTGCACAAAAGTAACGGTTTTTTTTGCACATTGGGCTTGTGACGAGCACTTGATGTTGCTGTGGAGATTACGAGTTACAAAATAAACGAGCAAGACGTCACTTTGGCCTCCTTCCCCGCAAGCGGGTCCCTTTGCAGCCACGCGCCCTGCTGAGCACGTATCCTTGCAAGCGGCACTGGTCCTGGTTCAACACAGATCCCAACCTCCTTGTGGCGCCACCCAACAAGGTTTTACCCAGCGGCCACCTCTTCCCCCACCCTCCAAGTTGCTTCACGCCAGAGGTCGCAACCGGATACCCGTACCCTACACCCGGCTACCCGTACCCGGCCAGGTACGGGTAGCCGTTTGCGGCCGGGTACGGGTAGGCCGTGAGTCACTGGTGAGTAACCGTTTGTCACTCATTTCGGGTAGGGTACGGGCAGGGAACGGGTACCCGTACCTGGCCGGGTACGGGTACCCATTTGCGACCGGGTACGGGTAAGGAATCGAAACCCGTTTGCGACCTCTGCTTCACGCCATCCTGCCGCGGCACACCCTTGCACTCTCCCTGCAACCGCAACGAGCGACGCGGCCACAAAAAAAGAATCTGTCGCTTAAAAACAATAAAATAAGTCATTTTATTAACGGAGTACCTTCCCCCCCCCTCCACCCCCCCCTACTGCCCCCACCCACCCACCCATTACCCCTCCCACCGTGCCTTACCCAAAGGATTTTTTAGAGGTTCAGAGTTCTGCTGCTACAGAAACTCTTAAGAATCATCTACCACCCATGGAGCTCCCGTGCCCCCCCCCCCCCCCCCCAGGAATATTTCATTAGGATTTCTGACCAAAGCCCGCGGATTGGAACATCTGATCCGCGGATCGGCACCGCGTGTCAACCCGCGCATTCCTCGGCTCGCTAGGATGATGTCGCAGCATCATCGACGTCGTCATTGACGCGAACGCCACTTCGTTGTGTCTACGCCGTCTGTTAAAGTCGCGTTCGTAACATCGTATACAAGCAGTCGTGAACGTCGTCGTCGTCGTGAAGATGAGCAAGGAAGTAATGAAACGACTTCAGGCAATTCTTCTTCCCCCCCCCCCCCCGCACAACCGTCCTTCCACGTAAAATATACAATATTTACACATGCCCCCATCAGCCTTCTGAAGCACTCCCACCAGACAGACTGCCGTGTGGGACGTGTAGCTTGTTGCACGTTCATGGAGAGAACGGAGGGTGAGGAACGGGCGGAATCTGCCCGCGTGGCAATGCCGTGACCACCGCAGGCCGCGCTCGCACCGGCACACGATCGCTCCCATCGCCGCCAAATGCCACCGGATTGTTTAGTTCTTACCCCGGCACCTCCGATTAGCACAGGTTTGCTTACGTACGGTGCGAAATACGTTCTACATACACGAGTGACAGATGCCAACACGGACAACTGTGGACATTGCCATCGCAGCAACCGCTCGGAACGGGGGGGGGGGGGGGGGGGAGGCGTGGGGGTGTTGCATCAATATGTTTTTTTTTTTTTGGATCTCCGTTTCAATTGATTCCAAGACGCCAAGGGACTGCGTCGGCACGGGAGATCCTCATCCAGCAGTGGATCGGCACTGGTGCCGCACCGCCACCACCGTGCCCCCGAGGATCACGAATCCAAACCGCCCGAGACGGGAAAACGCCTCCCCAAGTGTATTACGATTGGCTTTGTTGACGTGGTTTAACCCACGATGCGATAAATGCTTTTTTTTATAATTTTTCTAGATGTGTTTACTTGATCGCCATACTTTTGCCGATCACCGAAAGAGCGTTGTCTGTTTTTCCCTCGCCACCCATGAGTGCCTTTTGATAATTATTTACAACTTAAATTTCACAGCTGGTCATCGGCGTGCGATTCTCAGCGGGGCCCCACGTGGTACAACAAGCGCAGCCTGCCACTGTAATCATCCACACCGTCTCCCTCCCGGCCTCTCTCTTTACGCGCCATGAAGAAGGGGTATTGCCTAAAACGTCGCGCACATCACATACTTCTGTCAAGGCCACGGCGTCTCGAGCGATGTGTTCACAGTGGGAGCGAGCCGCATGCTGGTGATGTCACTCGCCGCCACGGAGAACGGCGGGCGCCCTCCCGGATAAAGCGGAGCCGGAACATCTCGGGGAACGCGGATGACGCGAGAGACGTTAAAAACAAATGACTTCACTCGCCAGAAAACACACACGGTAACACACCCCCCCCCCACCGACACGTACACGACAAAGACACAAACAGAGCTCCCCGTGTGAGCCAGGGCAGCCTGAGACCCCCCCCTACCGCCCATGTGTGCCGTGGACTTGCGGCGTGGCGAGGTCGATCGAACGGGGACCCCGCCCAGAGCAGAAGAGGTTTGCGGTTCGATTCCAGCGGCCGTCTTGGCGTTTGCTATTAACGTTGGGGGGGGGGCGGCACTGGGGGCCTTCTGAAAGAGGCACGGGGCCGAGCGAGGCTGTGCTGGGTAGACGACGACGACGACAATCCGCGGGTTCTGTTCTAAACCGGGGCAGCCCCCGTGCGATCCGTCTCCTCTCATTGGGGGGTCGATTTGGAACAGAGGTCGCAAACGGGTTTTGATTCCTTACCCGGCCGCACCAGGGTCGCAAACGGGTAGCCGGGTATCGGGTAGAGTACGGGTATCGGGTACCCGGTTGCGACCTCTGATTTGGAATTAACTGCGAGAGATCACGGGGACTGGGGGGGGCAGGTGGCTCCTGTTGAGGGGGGGGGGGGGAGCTGACCCCCCCCCCCCCACCCCTCTTCCCCCCGGGGGGGGGGGGGGGTGTACGCGGGCAACTCCGCAAATCGTCCAAAGGAACTTTTATTTTGCATTCGGCTCGGAAGTTCTTCAAGAAATCAGGACAACGCGGAATTCGTCAACAACAACTCGAGTCGGCCCACACGCAAGCTGGGGCCACCATCTCCTCCACCCCTCACCCCGTTTAGCCTCGCAGACCCGCAGGGGCGAGTGCAGTTAGCGAGCACCTAGTAAGGCCGGGGGACAAGGGCACGCGACGGGGATGATGGTGGAGCTGTACCCATGACCACCTTCCCACCCCCACCCACCCCCACACGCGTCAATTTGAACGCAACGTGACACCAAGTTGCTCGTTTACAACGAAGTCAACCTACGTGGGAGGGGGGGGGGGGGTCGGTGGGGGGCCCGGGGCAGTTCACCGTATCAGCAATGGTCGCGGGACCCAGTGGGGGGGGGGGAGGGGGGGTCCGCATGGGGCACAGCGAGCACGGAACGCGACCCGGCCGGCCAACAGTGGAATCGTCAAGTCGTCAGCGCTGGGGGGGGTCAGAGGTCGGGGCTAGGCTCGGATTGAGCGGCCCGGTTCGCTAAAAATGGCCGGAAGTCCGCCAGCATTGGTTCGAGCAAAGAGCCTGGCTCTCTGTTGACGAGAAGCCGGGTGTCGAAATCGGTCCAGCGTTGCGCTCGTGTTGAACCAATGCTGCCGATTGGATTGTACTCCCAGAAGGCCGTGTGTAGCCGGATCGGATGTGTACAAAAATATAGTTCGGTTTCTTTTTGTTGTAATGTGGGGAGCGAGATTTGTGAAGGGGAATTGTCGCCGTGTTCGTCTAAGTCTCACGGTGCCACCACCGCTATTTACACCACCCACCACCACACCAGCCCCTCACCACCAACTCACCACCCACCACACCAGCCCCTCACCACACACACCCACACACACTACACCCACACACACTACAACCACACACCTCGCACCCTTCGGCTCATTGGTCACTTTGCTTCCTTTTCAATGAACGGTCAACAACGAACGGACACTCGACGTTCAACGGAACCTGCACGTGGCTCTGTGGCGACCTCCTCCGCCGGTCGCCGTGACGATGGGGGGGGGGGGTGCAGGGGGGGCGTGGGGAGGGGCAGGGGGGGGGCAGTCCATCCTCCACTGTGAGTGGCGAGCGGCCGGTCGCCACAGACGTGTCCAACCTGGTGGTCGGACGGAGATTCAGTTGCAGTTTCGTGCAGCCCAAGGGCTCAATTTGGTCACTGGGTAAATTTCCGGGTCGCCGGCTGGCACGTGCGTGCGTGCGCCCGGCAGCCACGGCTGGCAGCGAGGGGTATACTCGATGCGGTGTGCCGGGTTCCGGCTGAAATCAAGCGCTGGCCGCACGATCCGAATCGACGCGGCTCTTCGCGAGCTCCTGGAGGAGGTCCCGGCACGCGCGGTAAAACGTCGAGCAGCGGGAACACACGGGAGCGCGGCCACGTGTTGACGCACGTGGTAGCGTGGTCACGTGCTCGCACACGTGGTAGCACGGTCGTGTGTTCACGCGCTAGCCCGAGCGGGAGTGCGGTAACGTGTTAACACATGAGTGCACGTGGCAGCGTGGTAACGTGTTAATGCGGTCGCAAACGTGGTCGCGCGGTAACTTGCTGTCGGCTGTGGTCAACCGGAAAAGCCACAAGTGCCAACCCTGTTTAAAGATCAACATGACCCATCGTCATCGTCGTCGTCGTCGTCATCCCTTGGCGCTTGATGAGGTGCCTGGTGACAGCAGTCAGAGTCAACAGTAGATGCGGGGTTGTGCCACGGTACAACCGTGGTTGCGCCGTTGCCGTCGGGTCCCGGCGCCGCGTGTCCTTTTCAGCGCGATGTCCGACGTTTCGCTCCGCGTGCCCGGGAGCTTCTTCAGGAGCTCCCGGCCTCTGCGGCGAAACGCTGGAGGTTGCGCTGAACACGCAACCACGGCACGGCGCCAGAGGAGACACAGAGCTGGCTGCTGCTGATGACGCTGTTGACGCTGTTGCTGATGACGCTGTTGACGCTGCTGCCACTGTCGCTGTTTACGACCCACCTCCCACGTGCCTTTCCGTCCATCGAGCGGGGAGCGCTTTCTAGTTTCCTGGGCTCGGCTGCTCGCAGCTGATGCAGGTCGGACCAACCCAGGCCGAGTGGGGTCTCGTCGCCAGCACGCCGGCGGCGGGCCGATGGCAAGAGTCTGCCGGCCGCGACGGCGGGGCGGGGCGGGGCGGAGCGCCCGTCCGCCCCGGGTGAGCGGCTCCGTCCGTCCAGGCGACAAAACCAGGGATGAAGATCCACGCTCGGCCGGCCTGGCTCCACCTGCCGGCGAGCGGCTCGCGGCTCGCCCGCTCTGTCGCCCGCGGGGGAGAGGAGTGGAGTGAGTGGAGTGAGCAGCGGTGAGACTCGGGAGATCGTCCGGGCGAGGACCGCAGCCTTGACGGTCGACGACGATTGTGGTGGCGACGACGATTGTGGTGGCGATGACGATGATGGTGGGGCGATGATTGTGGTGGGGGTGGACGCGATGGCGATGGTGGTGGGCACCGCACGGGAAGGGGACTCGTGGGTAAACCGCCCGGGCGCGTTTTACAGCTCGACCCCAACCCCAACCCCAACCCCGCCGCTACTTATGCACCTCTTCGTCGTCGTCGTCGTCGTCGTCGTCGCCGTGACCGTTCTAACGCCATAACCTCGCGTGACCTTGTAAACGCAGACGTAACCCCCCGCCGGGAACATCGATGGGAAGACCCAAACCGGAGAAACGAGTCGGAAGCCTTTGCTAGCGACCTGCGACTCCCTCCTCCTCCCCCTTCCTCTCCCCCCCACATCCTCCGGCGGAGGCTCCCTGTGGCGCCAACCCACTTGACGCACACCGACCCACGCGACGCACACCGACCCACGTGACGCACACACCCGGGGAAGCGTCCGGCTGTCCGGCACGGGATGAGATGGAAGTAAAGATCCTCGGAAGCCCGGAGTGACTCCCCCCCCCCTCCCCCAACCTACCCCCCCCCCCCACTGCCCAACCCCCCCCTGCCCAACCCCCCCCCTGCCCAACCCCCCCTCTACCCAACCCCCCCCCCCCCTGCCCCACCCCCCCCTCTCATAGCTCTCTGAACGTGCCCGGAACTCTCCGAGATGAAGAATCGTTCCGCGGATTTCCACCCGGGGAAACGCGTGGTAGTGATTGTGCCCCCACCTCAAACCGCGCGTCACTGCTGCCACTCGCAACAACAGCTGTGGGGCTTCCGAGGATAGTTCCCCGTGGCGGTGACGATTGGCGGTGAGGGTGGCGGTGACGGTGGCGGTGAGGGTGGCGGTGAGGGTGGCGGTGAGGGTGGCGGTGTGGGTGAGGGTGAGGATTGGCGGTGACGGTGGCGGTGAGGATGGCGGTGAGGATTGGCGGTGAGGGTGGCGGTGAGGGTGGCGGTGTGGGTGGCGGTGTGGGTGGCGGTGTGGGTGGCGGTGAGGATTGGCGGCGACGGTGAGGGTGGCGGGCGGGTGAGGGTGGCAGGCGGGTGAGGGTGGCGGTGAGGGTGGCGGTGCGCGGGTGAGGGTGGCGGTGAGGACGGGGGTGGTGTTGGTGGCGGTGGTGGGAGCTTTGGGGCCGTTTGTTGACGGTGAGGAAGGGGTGAGGAGGGCAAGCCGAGTGCACGGTGAGGGGTGGTGAGCAACAGGCGAGGGCTAAGGACAGCGGGAGGTCAGAGAGAGGTGAGGCAGGTTGAAGTGAAGTGACCGGCAGATAAGGGAGGAGGAGAGTGGTGCGGCGAGTGGTGAGCGAGGTGGTGAGCGAGACGGTGAGCGAGACGGTGAGCGAGACGGTGAGCGAGGTGGTGAGCGAGGTGGTGAGCATGGTGGTGAGCGAGGTGGCGGTGAGCGAGGTGGTGAGCGAGGCGGTGGGGTCGTCTCAGAGCTCGTCGCGGTCTCTCTTGAGGATGGTGTAGCGACGGTCGCTGGGGGCCAGCTTCTGGAAGGAGCTCTCTGGGGGGTCGCTGGACTCCACCAAAAACTACACGGGGAGGGGACGGCGGGGGGGGGGGCGAGGGGGGGCAGAGCAACCACGTGATGCTGTGTCTATATGACCATGCACACTGCTGTGTCACTGTGCGTGTACCACTGTCACTGTGTGTGTGTACCACTGTCACTGTGTGTGTGTGTGTACCACTGTGACTGTGTGTGTGTACCACTGTCAGTGTGTGTGTGTGTGTCACTGTGTGTATCACTGTGTGTGTGTACCACTGTCAGAGTGTGTGTGTGTATCACTGTGTGTGTGTACCACTGTCAGAGTGTGTGTGTGTGTACCAGTGTGTGTGTACCAGTGTGTGTGTACCACTGTCAGAGTGTGTGTGTGTGTGTGTCGCCTCACCTGCTCCTCGACCACCTGTGTCGGGTCGGGGCCGTGGTGGAATTCCCGGTGCAGCTTTCCCGAGTGCAGGTCCAGCACAAACTGCCTCAGCTTGCCGGGCACCCTGCACACACAGACAAAGGTCCCCCGTGTAGCTCACAAGGACCCGCCGGGGCAAGCGCTGTCGGCCAGCGCCCTGGTGAGGCCGGAACGGTGCACGAGATGCTGGCGCGGCCGGAACAGAGCCTGGCCGCCTTTGTCTCCCCGGTGGCGAAGTCACCCAACGCACCGGGTACTGATTTTAAAACCGAGTCGACCTAGGAGAGGCCTTGGCTCGGATCAGATATTAACAACCGATGTTGACCGGGTTCTTAGCACAGTGCGCAAACCACTACGCTACCGCTCCAAAGATAAAGGATGCCCTGTACATATACTTCAAGAGCCTGTTGGGCTGTGAGCGATCGCCTATTCAGGCCGGCATGTCCACACACACAGAGACACGCAAGACAGACAGCTTGACAGATACAGGCGGACAATCGCAGTCGGACAAACCATGAGCGAGCATGCGAGCGAGTGAATGAGTATGCGTGTAAGCGAGCGAGGTAGGGAGCGAACACGTGTGAGTGAATCGTGAACGAATAAGTTGGTGAGTTAGTGGCCGTCCGGGTGAGTGAGTAAGGGAGTGAACCGTGAGTGAGTGAGTGTACCGTGAGCGAGAAACTAAGGGACTGAGTGCGCAAGTGAGTGAACGAATAAGTTAGTGAATTAGTGGCCGTCCGGGTGAGTGAGCGAGCGGGTGAGCGAGCGGGTGAACGAGCGAACCGTGAGCGAGTGAGCGTGCAGGTCAGTGTGCTTGCGGGCGGCCGTGCGGGGGGAGCTGGCGAGTGAGCGGGCGAGTGAGTGGGCGAGTGAGCGGGTGGGCGTGCCAGCGTTGCGGGTACTCACATCATGTCGTTCACGTTGGGGAACACGTACATATGCTTGAAGCTGTCGATGGCGATCACGGGGCAGTCCTTGGGACTCTTGTTGATGTGCTGCAGTGGGTGGCGGAACTTCTCGCAGTCCGCGTGCAGGAAGTTTATCGACCCTGCGAACAGCCGCTCGCTCGTCCACTCGCCCGCCCACTCGCCCGCCCACTCGCCCGCCCGCCCATTCGCCCGGCCACCCCAATCGCTCGCCCGCCCGCCCACTCGCCCAATCGCCCGCCCACTCACTCGCCCACTCACATCGCTCATCCACCAACCCACCCGCAAGTGGTCGTGCCAATTGACGGTAACGCTGGTGGGAGTGCTAGTGTTGCTGGTGAAAGTGGTGGTGGCAGTGGTGGTGGCGGTGGTGGTAGTGGTGACGGTAGCAATCGTGGTGACGGTAGTAGTGGTAGCATTAGTGGTGGTAGTGCTGGTGGTAGTGGTGGCGGTAGTGCTGATGCTACTGATGGTGGTGCTGCCGCTGGTGGTAGTGCGGTAGCGGCGTACCCTTCTCGCTGATGAGCTGGCGCGCCACCTCCAGCTGGAAGCGGCTGAGCGTCTCCTCGTCCTCGCGGTTGTGGAAGAGGATGAGGAAGGGCAGCCCCTCCTCCGTCAGCTCCTGCCACCCGGCAACGCCGGCGTCAACCGCAGTCACGCGCCAGTCGCACAGCCCCGCCCGCTTGCGCCAACGTACGGACCGATCGCCCCGCCCGCCCACGTCATCGTACGGACCGATCGCCCCGCCCGCACGCGCCAACGTACGGACCAATCGCCCCGCCCGCCCGTGCCAACATATGGACTTGATCGCCCCAGAGCCATCATGTGCCATCTACTGTGATGCAGACGGCGTGTGGCAGTGTTGTGGTGAACGCACACCGCTGCATTAACCAGGGTGGCCCGCGGGATTCGAACGGCGAGCCTCTGCAACGAGCGGGGACCACACTCCCGCGGCCGTACAACCATCACAACTATCGTGGGGGCCACGCGACAATATGGAGTGGTGGCGGTGGTGGCCGTGGTGGCGGTGGTGGCGGTGGTGGCGGCGGTGGCGGTGGTGGCGGTGGTGGCGACGGCGGTAGCAGTGGCGATGGCTCCAGGGAGACGCGACGCCGCACCCACCTCTCCGTTCTCGAATGTGATCTCCCGGACGAGTGGCACGCACTTGTCCTGCGTCCACGCGAACAGCAGCTCCTGGTTCTTGAGCGTGCCCAAGAACACCATGTCCGGGTTCTTCTCCTGGGGGCACCACAACGGAGACACGGGCGCACGCGTGCCGTCCTTCTGCGAGTCCGTGGGGCTCTGTGGGTCTCTGTGCGAGTCCGTGGGTCTCTGTGCGGGGAATCTGTGGGTCTCTGTGCGAGGAGTCCATGGGTCTCTGTGCGAGTCTGTGGGTCTCTGAGCGAGTCTGTGGGTCTCTGAGCGAGGAATCTGTGGGTCTCTGTGTGAGTCCGTGGGTCTCTGTGCGAGTCTGTGGGTCTCTGAGCGATTCCGTGGGTCTCTGTGCAAGGAGTCTGTGGGTCTTTGTGCGAGTCTGTGGGTCTCTGAGCGAGGAGTCTGTGGGTCTCTGTGCGGGGAGTCTGTGGGTCTCTGTGCGAGGAGTCCGTGGGTCTCTGTGCGGGGAGTCCGTGGGTCTCTGTGCGGGGAGTCTGTGGGTCTCTGTGCGAGTCTGTGGGTCTCTGTGTGAGTCCGTGGGTCTCTGTGCGAGGAGTCCGTGGGTCTCTGTGTGAGGAGTCCGTGGGTCTCTGTGTGAGTCCGTGGGTCTCTGTGTGAGTCCGTGGGTCTCTGTGTGAGTCCGTGGGTCTCTGTGTGAGTCCGTGGGTCTCTGTGTGAGGAGTCTGTGGGTCTCTGTGTGAGTCCGTGGGTCTCTGTGCGAGGAATCCGTGGGTGTCTGTGCGAGGAATCCGTGGGTCTCTGTGCGAGGAGTCCGTGGGTCTCTGTCCGAGTCCGTGGGTCTCTGTGTGAGTCCGTGGGTCTCTGTGTGAGGAGTCCGTGGGTCTCTGTGCGAGGAGTCCGTGGGTCTCTGTGTGAGTCCGTGGGTCTCTGTGCGAGGAGTCTGTGGGTTTTTGTGTGCGTGAGCGGTGACCCCTCACCCCTGCTGGCCGGTAGATGATGTTGTCTCCCGAAAACCGCTCAGGCTTGGAGATGTCCCTACACGGAACACACACGGGGTTCACATGGAACGGAACACACACGGGGAACGAAACACGCGCCGCGTTAGCACGGAAAGGAACATACAGGTGCTTGCGCGTGTGTGCCCGCGTGTATGTGCGTGTATGTGCGTGTGTGTGCGTGTGCGTGCGTGTGCGTGTGTGTGCGCACCCGAAGGCGGCGTAGAAGACGCAGTCCTCCCGCAGGACGTGCGCGACGCGCAGGAACGTGCGGTAGTTCTCTCCCTCCTGCTCCTCAAAGTAGCCGACGATCGTCCTCTTGCTGCGCTGTGTTGCGTCACGCACGCAAGCAGCGCACGCACGACATGCACACGCAGCACGCACACAACCCACGGGAGACGCACGCACGCACGGGCCGATCGGCCTAGTTCAGAGGACACGGCGCAAGTCCCTCGTGTAAATGATTGATCGCAGGAGAGAGGAGACGAGAGGCTAGGGATAGGAGTCTCATTTGCAAGTAAATAAAATACAGCAAAGAGCAATCGGAGCAGAGAAAGTCAGATGGCAGTCAGAGCAGAGACAGCCAGATTACAGTCAGAGCAGAGACAACAAGATCTGGGGTGGATCGGGGGTGGATCGGGGGTGGATCGGGGGTGGATCTGGGGTGGATGTGGGGTGGATCTGGGGTGGATCTGGGGTGGATCCGGAGTGGATCGGGGGTGGATCAGGAGTGGATCTGGGGTGAATCTGGGGTGGATCGGGGGTGGATCGGGGGTGGATCGGGGGTGGATCCGGGGTGGATCCGGGGTGGATCTGGGGTGGATCTGGGGTGGATCTGGAGTGGATCTGGAGTGGATCTGGCCTAGATCTGGGGTGGATCTGGGGTGGATCTGGAGTGGATCGGGGGTGAATCTGGGGTGGATCTGGCCTAGATCTGGGGTGGATCTGGGGTGGATCTGGAGTGGATCGGGGGTGAATCTGGGGTGGATCTGGCCTAGATCTGGGGTGGATCTGGGGGTGGATCCGGGGTGGATCGGGGGGTGGATCCGGGGTGGATCGGGGGTGGATCGGGGGTGGATCGGGGGTGGATCTGGGGGTGGATCCGGGGTGGATCGGGGGTGGATCAGGGGGGTGGATCTGGGGTGGATCAGGGGGGTGGATCTGGGGTGGATCAGGGGGGTGGATCTGGGGTGGATCGGGGGTGGATCGGGGGTGGATCTGGGGGTGGATCCGGGGTGGATCGGGGGTGGATCAGGGGGGTGGATCTGGGGTGGATCAGGGGGGTGGATCTGGGGTGGATCGGGGGTGGATCTGGGGTGGATCGGGGGTGGATCTGGGGGTGGATCCGGGGTGGATCGGGGGTGGATCAGGGGGGTGGATCTGGGGTGGATCAGGGGGGTGGATCTGGGGTGGATCGGGGGTGGATCTGGGGTGGATCGGGGGTGGATCTGGGGGTGGATCGGGGGTGGATCAGGGGGGTGGATCTGGGGTGGATCAGGGGGGTGGATCTGGGGTGGATCAGGGGGGTGGATCTGGGGTGGATCGGGGGTGGATCTGGGGGTGGATCGGGGGTGGATCAGGGGGGTGGATCTGGGGTGGATCAGGGGGGTGGATCTGGGGTGGATCGGGGGTGGATCGGGGGTGGATCTGGGGGTGGATCGGGGGTGGATCAGGGGGGTGGATCTGGGGTGGATCAGGGGGGTGGATCTGGGGTGGATCAGGGGTGGATCTGGGGTGGATCGGGGGTGGATCTGGGGGTGGATCCGGGGTGGATCGGGGGTGGATCAGGGGGGTGGATCTGGGGTAGATCAGGGGGGTGGATCTGGGGTGGATCGGGGGTGGATCCGGGGTGGATCGGGGGTGGATCGGGGGTGGATCGGGGGTGGATCGGGGGTGGATCTGGGGTGGATCTGGGGGTGGATCCGGGGTGGATCGGGGGTGGATCAGGGGGGTGGATCTGGGGTGGATCAGGGGGGTGGATCTGGGGTGGATCAGGGGGGTGGATCTGGGGTGGATCGGGGGTGGATCTGGGGGTGGATCTGGGGGTGGTTCCGGGGTGGATCGGGGGTGGATCAGGGGGGTGGATCTGGGGTGGATCAGGGGGGTGGATCTGGGGTGGATCGGGGGTGGATCTGGGGTGGATCGGGGGTGGATCTGGGGGTGGATCCGGGGTGGATCGGGGGTGGATCAGGGGGGTGGATCTGGGGTGGATCAGGGGGGTGGATCTGGGGTGGATCGGGGGTGGATCGGGGGTGGATCGGGGGTGGATCTGGGGTGGATCGGGGGTGGATCTGGGGGTGGATCCGGGGTGGATCGGGGGTGGATCAGGGGGGTGGATCTGGGGTGGATCAGGGGGGTGGATCTGGGGTGGATCAGGGGGGTGGATCTGGGGTGGATCGGGGGTGGATCGGGGGTGGATCTGGGGGTGGATCCGGGGTGGATCGGGGGTGGATCAGGGGGGTGGATCTGGGGTGGATCGGGGGTGGATCGGGGGTGGATCTGGGGGTGGATCCGGGGTGGATCGGGGGTGGATCGGGGGTGGATCGGGGGTGGATCAGGGGTGGATCTGGGGTGGAGCGCGGCTCACGTCGATGTCGTCCAGCTGGTCGAGGGTTTCGAGCCGCAGCACGGGATCGAGCGTCTGCTGGCGCACGAAGTCGGCGAGCGCGGCGGCGGAGCGCTGCCCGCGGAACTCGCGCCGCATCATCCGTCCGCTCTTGAACACCTTCATCGTCGGGTACTTGGAGATGCGGTACCGTTGTGCCAGCTCCGCTGTCGTGGGGGGGGGAGGAGGGGGTGGGGGAGTCGGAGGGTAAAGGTTAAAGGTCGTTGTCGTTGTTGTTGTTGTGTGAATTAATATCACTGTTGTTGCGATTCCTCTCGTTAACCCAGCAGAGCCTCACAGAGACTCGAGACTCAGGAGGGTGCTGCCACGTTTACGCAGGAGGGGCTGCTGCTGCTGTAGCTGCTGCTACTGCTGCTGTAGCTGCTGCTGCTGCTGCTGTAGCTGCTGCTGCTGTAGCTGCTGCTGTAGCTGCTGCTGCTGCTGCTGCTGTAGCTGCTGCTGTAGCTGCTGCTGCTGTAGCTGCTGTTGCTGCTGCTGCTGCTGCTGTAGCTGCTGTAGCTGCTGCTGCTGTAGCTGCTGCTGCTGTAGCTGCTGTTGCTGCTGCTGCTGCTGCTGTAGCTGCTGTAGCTGCTGCTGCTGTAGCTGCTGTTGCTGCTGCTGCTGTAGCTGCTGCTGTAGCTGCTGTTGCTGCTGTAGCTGTAGCTGCTGCTGCTGTAGCTGCTGCTGCTGTAGCTGCTGCTGTAGCTGCTGCTGTAGCTGCTGTTGCTGCTGCTGCTGTAGCTGCTGCTGCTGTAGCTGCTGCTGCTGTAGCTGCTGCTGTAGCTGCTGCTGTAGCTGCTGTTGCTGCTGTAGCTGCTGTAGCTGCTGCTGCTGCTGTAGCTGCTGCTGCTGTAGCTGCAGCTGCTGCTGCTGTAGCTGCTGCTGCTGTAGCTGCTGCTGCTGTAGCTGCTGCTGCTGCTGTAGCTGCTGCTGCTGTAGCTGCTGCTGCTGTAGCTGCTGCTGCTGCTGCTGCTGTAGCTGCTGCTGCTGTAGCTGCTGCTGCTGTAGCTGCTGCTGCTGCTGCTGTAGCTGCTGCTGCTGTAGCTGCTGCTGCTGTAGCTGCTGCTGCTGCAGCTGCTGCTGCTGTAGCGGCTGTAGCTGCTGCTGTTGCTGCTGTAGCTGCTGCTGCTGCTGCTGCTGCTCTAGCTGCTGTAACTGTTGCTGCTGCAGCTGCTGCTCGGCGTGGATTCCGATTGACGACGTGCGGTGTGATTTCATGAATTTGGCAAAACTGGCCACCGTGATGCCCGCCCCCCCCCCCCGCCCTTATTACCTCCCGTCCAGCGGCACGACGGCGCGTTGCGTCCACACTGTACGCGTCCAGCTCCCCGCTGTGCTGGCGGGGCGCCCCGCGCGGTGATGGCGTGGGCGAGCGAGATAGCGGCGAGCGGACGAGTGCGTCTTGGTTTGCGATCATTACTCACTAAACGTGTCCCTGTGCGCGTGTAATTGGCTTTGTGCACCTTGCGCTAACGAGTCGCGAGGAACCGCCCTCGCCTACCCCTTGTTACCCGACACTTGCACGCTCGCTCCCACTCACTCACGCACTCCCGCACGCTCGCTCCCACTCACGCACGCTCCCACTCACCCACTCACGCACGCTCGCTCCCACTCACTCACGCACGCTCCCACCCAATCACGCACGCTCCCACTCACCCACTCACGAACGCTCCCACTCACCCACTCACGCACGCTCGCTCCCACTCACCCACGCTCGCTCCCACTCACTCACGCACGCTCCCACCCAATCACGCACGCTCCCACTCACCCACTCACGAACGCTCCCACTCACCCACTCACGCACGCTCGCTCCCACTCACTCACGCACGCTCCCACCCACTCACGAACGCTCCCACTCACCCACTCACCCACTCACGCACGCTCGCTCCCACTCACTCACGTACGCTCCCACCCAATCACGCACGCTCCCACTCACCCACTCACGAACGCTCCCACTCACCCACTCACGCACGCTCGCTCCCACTCACC
The DNA here is from genome assembly GCF_964198595.1 of Lampetra fluviatilis. Classification (NCBI taxonomy): domain Eukaryota; kingdom Metazoa; phylum Chordata; class Hyperoartia; order Petromyzontiformes; family Petromyzontidae; genus Lampetra; species Lampetra fluviatilis. Next base: position 3,270,368 of record NC_136336.1, read on the forward strand.
CACGCTCGCTCCCACTCACTCACGCACGCTCCCACCCAATCACGCACGCTCCCACTCACCCACTCACGAACGCTCCCACTCACCCACTCACGCACGCTCGCTCCCACTCACTCACGCACGCTCCCACCCACTCACGAACGCTCCCACTCACCCACTCACCCACTCACGCACGCTCGCTCCCACTCACTCACGTACGCTCCCACCCAATCACGCACGCTCGCTCCCACTCACTCACGCACGCTCCCACCCAATCACGCACGCTCCCACTCACCCACTCACGAATGCTCCCACTCACCCACTCACGCACGCTCGCTCCCACTCACTCACGCACGCTCCCACCCAATCACGCACGCTCCCACTCACCCACTCATGAACGCTCCCACTCACCCACTCACCCACTCACGCACGCTCGCTCCCACTCACTCACGCACGCTCGCTCCCACTCACGCACGCTCCCACCCACTCACGCACGCTCGCTCCTACTCACGCATGCACTCCCGTACGCTCCCACTCACACACGCACGCTCCCACTCACGCATGCACGCTTGTTCCAACTCACGCACGCACTCATGCACGCTCCCACAAACGCACGCTTCCACTCACGCAGCTCCTACTCATGCATGCACGCTCCCACTCACGCACGCACACTCGCTCCCACTCACGCACACTCACGCTCGCTCCCTCCCACTCGTACGCTCGCTCCCACTCTCACGCTCCCACTCACACTTGAAACGCTCCACTTACACTCGCACGCTCCCTCCCACTCACACTCCCACTGCTACCGCCGCCACCACCACCGCTGCTGGGATGGTCATTGTTGTTGTTGTTGTCAACTCCCCCGGGTGGGGCGGCCGTGCCTCCACTCTGCCAATTAAAGCCATTACTCGCCACCAATTAAAGGCCACGCCAGCGATGGGCTGTGCGCACCCCCCCCCACCCCCCTCGGGGGAGTGGAGAAGGGAGAGGGCTGCCTGGCTGATTGGCCGTGACACAGATAACAGTGAGTGCAGGCGAGGGGATTGGTCCAGGGGGGATGCGCTGAGTTTTGCTTAGCCATAGCTCTGTGTGTGTGTGTCTGTGTGTGTCTGTGTGTGTATATCTTCGCCGGTTGGAAACATTTAGGCTGGCCTGCCTACGATCCATCCTGGGTTTAACCAGGCTGGATTGTGTGAGGAGCTCGCAAATCCTTGAAAGATCTGGGAAAAGTCCCATCGGTGAGCTCCTCCGGCAGGTAAGGCTGCGTTGGCTGGGTCATGTAGCCCGCATGCCCAGCCACCGCATGCCTAAACAGCTTTTGTTCGGCCGGATCAAGGGGGCTAAACGGGCGCGGCACGGGCTAGAGAAGAGATGGAGTGATGTGGTACAGGAGGACGTGGAGCTGAGTGGACTTGCCGATGACTGCTACCAGCGGTGTCAAGATCGGCCTCTGTGGAGGAGGCTCGTGAAGGACGCTACTGGGCAGTTGGAGGCAGTCGCCCTCCAACAACAACGGAGGGCGGAGGAGTGATGCTCACAACAACGAGCGGAGCGCCGGGTGGCTAAAGCACAATAAGTTGGTACAGTAGGGGGCACAGGTGGTGCATCAGCCAGTCATCTCGGTCAGTCGACCCATGGCACCTGCTGGGTCTGCCCCGTGACCTCCTGCCAGCGGGCGTTCGACACTTCACGTGGCCTCAAGGTGCACATGGCCTGGCACAAGCGTCGTGGTGACGTCACCGCCACTTAGTGGCGAATGGCGGTTGTTGTTGTTGTATGTCTGTCTGTGTGTGGGGAGCGGTAGTGTAGCGGTTAGCGCGCTGCGCTATGAACCCGGCGACACGGGTTCGATTCCCGCCCATGGCCAACACCAGTGGCGATTATCTGAACCGGTCCCGGGCCTCCCCTAGGTCTCAGTCTCAAATGAGTACCTGGTGAGGTGTGTAAACATCGCTACTGGGGAGACAAAGGCGGTCAGGCGTGGTGCTGGCCACCCACCCCTTCGTATACCGTGCCGGCCTTCATAGGTGCTAGCTAACAGCACTTGCCCCTACAGTCTGTTAAGGCTATACGGGGGATCTTTGTCTTTGTGTCTGTGTGTGGGGAGCGGTGGTGCAGCGGTTAGCGCGCTGTGCGACAAAGCCGGCAACCGGAGTTCGATTCCCGTTCACGGCCAACACCAGTGGCGATTTTCTGAACCGGTCCGGGGCCTCCCCTAGGTCAACTCGGCCTGAAACGAGTACCTGGTGCGGTGTGTAAACATTGCCACTGGGGAGACAAAGGCGGTCGGGCATGGTGCTGGCCACCCACCCCCTCGTGTACCGTTCTGGCCTTCATAGGTATCTTAAGGCTATACGGGGGATCTTTGTGTGTCTGTGTGTGAGCGGTGGTGCAGCGTGATGATGATGCGAGAGCGACGAGGTGGATATGCGGGCACCTTGGAGTTCACAGTCGACGCGCGCGAACACGATGGAGTTGTCCCCCGGGAACTCCTGCTGCACCATGTGGGCCGCCTCGTCAAACACGGGGTGCAGCATCTGACTGAAGCGGCACCTACACACGCGTAACACACATGCACCACACATGTAACACACGCGCACCACACATGTAACACGCGTGCACCACACATGTAACACACGTGCACTACGCGCGTAACACACGTGCACCACACATGTAACACACGTGCAGGACACATGTAACACACGTGCCCCACACATGTAACACACGTGCACCACACATGTAACACACGTACACCACACATGTAACACACGTACACCACACATGTAACACACGTGCACCACACGTGTAACACACGTGCACCGCACGTGTAACACACGTGCACCGCACATGTAACACACGTGCACCACACATGTAACACACGTGCACCACACATGTAACACACGTGCACCACACATGGAACACACGCGCACCACACATGTAACACACGTGCACCACGTGTGTAACACACGTGCAGGACACATGTAACACGCGCGCACCACACGTGTAACACACGTGCAGGACACGTGTAACACGCGTGCACCACACATGTAACACACGTGCAGTGATGACACTCGTGCCTCACAACAACGAGTGCCCGGGTTCGATTCCTGACCCGGGCGCTTAATGTGCTTAGCGTGTGGATATTTATCCTCCACCTGCTCTGCATGGGTCTCCTCCGGATTTCTCCGTCCCGCTCCCGTCACGTAAATAAGACCAGACAGCGCAACAAGCGGTATCGGCCCAAACATCACGATGCTGCAAATGCCGCCTGCAAAGCGCTCAACTGGGACAGCAGCAGCAGCAGCAGCATCATCGCGCCCGCCCCACCCCTACCGTGACGGACTTGGCAGGACCCTCCCGAGAGCGAGCCTCGAGACTCGGCGAGGCTCTCCCGGGTGACGCGAGCAACGCGCTTAGTCGCAGCGATAACACGAATCCACGCGCGTGCTCGTTAGGCCGCCCGCGCGCCTGTTCGCTACATTAGCCGAAATTAAACAAAGGGCGCGCCACGGAGGACCGGGGAGCAACCCCAATTACAACCCCCTAATTACAAACAGGGCCCTGGCCGCCCCCCCCCCCTGCCCCCGCGCCTGCCCCCGCGGACTCGTTAAACGGACCCTAACGAACCCTGGCGCCGATCCGCCACCCCGAGCACAGGAGGCCCGTGGCGAAATCGACAAGAGCGGCCGGGCAGGGTCGGCATCGTGACCACGTGGAGAGGGGGGGGGAGGGATGACGGGAGCCACACAAGACCCCGTGACCTTTAGGCTAATGATCCGACCCCTGCTCCCACATCGCACACCCCCCCCCCCACTCCTGGTGGGGTTGAACGACGGCGCTGGCGACCGACCGTGTTAGCGCGCACGTTTAGGCCGTCGGGGGCTTCATTCCTGGCCACGGCTCACGTCAGCGGCGCGTTTCGCTTCACTTCTCTCTCTGCTTCTACCCTCGCTCTGCTCCGCTCTGGAATGTCCTCCTCCCATCATCGTCTCTTTCCCCCCATGCTCCTACAACACTAATCTTGCTCCGTTTCAAGAGCGACGCGTCAGTAGCCCTCGATACATGTTACAACTCGGGAAATAGCGCTGCCAAGTCTCAAGTTGGCGTCCGTGTAACACGGTGAGAACTCAAGGGACCGGGATAGGAGTCTCATTCACCAAAAACGACAAAAAAAGTCAACAAATTAAAGGGCAGCAAATGCCGCGTTTTGTCCACTATGCCGCGCGTGCTGAGTGCTCATGCCGTCGTCTGTCCGTCCGGTGACGCACGTAAAGGAGACCCAACACGAGCGGAACTCCGTTGCGAAGCAGCGTTGCTCGCTGGGGCCTCGTCGCCCGAGCACGGCGGAGGTGGCCAACGGGAGCGCGAGAGATTTTACTGCGGATCTCGGATCAAACTCTGACATCGTAAACAGGAGGAGCACACTCACCAGTCCGCGTAGAAGTTGACCATCACCAGATCCGCGGAACCTGCACCGCGGCGCACAGAGCCGCGGGGCCAGACCGGGGGGGGGGGGGGGTGGGTAAGCTTGGTGAGCAACGTTGCATTCACGTTGTATAAACACTCATCGTCCCCGTAACGTGTATGAAGCCGTTTTGTATCGCGACCTATGTGAACATGCTTGTGTCACTAAGATGTGTACTCTACAACACCTGTACCGTCGCAGGACACCCACACAATAGAGCCTAGCAGCTCGTTGGGTCCTTCCAGCTGAAATAAATAAAATCTATCTATTAATAGGCTGAAAGCGTCCTGAGAAATAGAGAACTGCAGAGCTTGGGCAACAGTCTGGCTGCAGCCTTCCCGCTCGTCTGTGGATCCTCAGCTTTTGTGAGATTCAATAAAGGACGCTGTATGAAACTTAACATGATTCTTATTTATATTACATTGTTAATGTATACTTCAATCCATATTCTGAGGTTCGTATCCCGAGTCACGGCTCGGCTCAGGCTTGGCTCTGGCCCAAGTGAGCCATGGCTCAAGGCCGCGTGCTCCAAGCATGGTCCCAGCCATGCTCACGATGTTTCCACGAGTCTGACCTTGAGCCAGGACACAGCTGAGCAGCTCACTCGCGCCTCTTTGTATGCAACGGAGCGGCTCGAGCCCGAGCTGGGTCTAGAGGCCAGGCCTGAGATGGGCTTGAGTAAAGTCACGTAGAAGGGAAATGACAAAATATGTTTATTATTTTATTATTTCCATTCTACGTGACTTTACCGAAAGAACCAAGAATATGAATCCCTGCAGTCACGAAAGCTTTAAATCGAAATCTGGGCCTGAGTGTTAGAGGCAAAGCCTGAACTAGGCCTGAGTATTAGAGGCCAACCCTGAACTAGGCCTGAATGTTAGAGACCAACCCTGAACTGGGCCTGAATGTTAGAGACCAACCCTGAACTAGGCCTGAGTGTTTGAGATCGAGCCTGAACTAGGCCTGAGTGTTAGAGACCAACCCTGATCTGGGCCTGAGTGTTAGAGGCCAAGCCTGAACTAGGCCTGAATGTTTGAGATCGAGCCTTAACTAGGCCTGAATGTTAGAGACCAACCCTGATCTGGGCCTGAGTGTTTGAGGCCAACCCTGAACTAGGCCTGAGTGTTTGAGGCCAACCCTGAACTAGGCCTGAATGTTAGAGGTTGAGCCTGACCTGGGCCTGAGTGTTTGAGGTCGAGCTTGAGCTAGGTCGAGACTAAGAACGTGGCGCTTAACTCGAATCAACGCCAGCCTGCGGAGTTCCAGTGAAGACTGTGAAGTTCGTGTGGTCACAGTTTCATTCTCGTCGACTGTCGCCCACGAGCAAGCAATAGCGGGTCTGCTGCACCTTTACCTGTATTACTTGCACATCACCGCATTCGAAATGATACCTCGTGAGTGAGGGTGTGTGTGGGTGTGAGTGAGGTGAGTGAGGCTATGAGGGTTTGAACGTGAGCAAGGCTTTAATGGTGTGTGCGAGAGCGGTAGTGTAGCGGTTAGAGCGCTGCGCTATGAACCCGGCGACACGGGTTCGATTCCCGCTCACGGCTAACACCACCAGTGACGATTATCTGAACCGGTCCTGGGCCTCTCCTAGGTCGACTCAGCCTCAAATGAGTACCTGGTGCGATGTGTAAACATCGCCACTAGGGAGACAAAGGCGGTCGGGCGTGGTGCTGGCCACCCACCCCCTCGTGTACCGTTCCGACCTTCATAGGTGCTCGCTAACAGCACTTGCCCCTACAGTCTGTTAAGGCTATACGGGGGATCTTTGTCTTGTGAGAGTGTGAGGGGGGTGAGAATGAATGTGAGTGTGAGCAAGAGTGCGAGTCAGAGCCAGGGTGCTGTGGTTACCTAATATGCTGTCCACGTTCTCGGTGTTGAGGTTTACTGTGCTGCCCAGCACCTGGCTGATCCACGTGGCCTGCATGACATACAAGAGTATCGCAGTCGGTCAGCTCAAGAGTGGCACCATCAGTTATTCGCTGGCGCGTTCACAGCTTGTAACGCTGCAATATTCGCCATAAAATACGACGACACGCCACCCGCTTGGCTCACGGTGGATGGTAAAGATCACCTGACGTCATTCGTAGACCTTCGTGTGCCAGCGTCACAGTCCAAACTTACCAAACGTGAAAAATTAAACCACAAATTGCTCAACTGGGATCACACACATGCCAACAACATCAACCCCCACCCACTGTGGAATTATAGCAGCCCCCCAGACAGAGAAACGACAGCGCCAATACCGAACATCATATTATTCATATTAGTATTGTCCTGATGTAGCAGGATCCTCATGAAAAATAGCATAGCCATCAACCTCTTATCGGTGCCTACCTTATTGCAGACCAATTCAGACCTTATTGGTCACCCCGTGCTCTTATAAATTCTCAAAGTTCATCCCACAAAGTCCCATCACAAGGGAGCAACACAAACAAAGAGGAACATTTATTTTTTATTTTTGCCCGTATTGAAACGGCTGCACGCCGTATGGACCTGAAAACGTAATTTGCCTGCACAAGAATACGGAGTAAACTGTACAGGTTGACAGCTATGAAATATCATGGGACCTCCTTTGCCAGTACCAAAATATACTGATAGGGTTTTTCTCCTTTTTTTCTGGCAACAAAACTGACACCTTTTGCAAGGAATCATGTTTACATTAACCACAATACTTGCAGTCAAATGCAAACAAAAAATATGTTTCATGGACAATGCATACATTATCAGAGTATTGTTTTTTGTTTGCATTTGACTGCAAGTATCGTGGTTAATGTAAACATGAGTCCTTGCAAAAGGTGTCAGTTTTGTTGCCAGAAAAAAATGGGAAAACCCCTATTAGCTATGAAATAGTCTTAAGACTCAGGGAGGCTTTCCTGGGCAAAAAAGCACAATAATAATAATACAGTGACCTCGGGAGATGCCACACACATAACATCAGTACTGGCCCACTGCTCAGCGTGACCTCTGACCTGGTCGATCGGATGACAATCGAGAAAAAAAGCTCGGCCTAACAAACGTTCGAGTGCCTCGCTGTTCAAATCGGCGCCGGGGCCGCCACTCATCTCGCCGTCGCCATCGTCACGGCGCTTGTTTACCCAGGAAATCCGCTTCACGCTCGTTCGCGAGGGACCCGCCGAGTTAGCGCCGTGGCGATACGATGTCGCCGAACCGGTCGCCGCGGCGGTGGGGAGATGCCATTCTCCCTCGCCTGGCACGAAGGAGGCCGTGGGTTCGATGCCGGACCCCGACGATGCCTGTTGTATATTTGGAGTCAGCGCGTTCCCTCTCCCCGTGGTGGTCGCGTGCTCTCTGCGTTCCAGCCGTTCTGCCCTCCTCATTTAGAAACGTGCGCTTGAGATTATTTTGCTGCCCCCTATAAGTTCCCACACCGCGATTAACCACTTCAATGAGCCGTCACGTGAGGCCAGGTCACCTGTGAAAGAGAGCTAATATCTCAGTGGGCTTTACCTGCTAAATCGAAGAGCAAATAGTATTGGCAAGGACCCTCTCTGTTCGACATGGGTCCAGGTTTGACGCCAAACTCTCCGTGACGCGCAACACAGAATAACCACGAACGTCACTGTGGAGAATTTCACTCCCAAACTAAATCGGCAGGCAATCCGCCTCCTTCCCATACCTGTCCCTCATTTATATACAACAACAACAAAAATGGTATTTACAAATCTCATCAGCCACGTGGCCTTCTGGGAGCGCATCGTTTTAGAAGGCCGCGTGGCTGACGGGAAGAGTTCAAACGATGGATGGAGCGTCCGTCACCAGGGGTCTTCCCCTTGCACGGCCATCTCTGAGCGCCACTTCCGATGCCCGTCTCGGTCACCTGATCCCCCCCCTCCTCCACCCGGCACGCGGGTCACCACATCTCGCAAAGCCAAGAAGCGGTTGAGCCTGGACAGCGCTGGACCCAGCTCGCTCAGGCGAATGAGACTTTTATCCCGGTATCCTTTGAGATCTCACCGGGTTAAACAAAGCCAACTTGAAACCACCGCGCACACACACAGGGTGCGCGCGATAGGCCTTGCGGGTTGCCATGGCAGGGTTGCCATGCCAGGGTTGCCATGCCAGGGTTGCCATGCCAGGGTTGCCATGCCAGAGTTGCCATGGGAGGATTGCCATGGGGGGGTTGCCATGCAAGGGTTGCCATGGCACGGTAGCCATGGGAGGATTGCCATGCCAGGGTTGCCATGGGAGGGTTGCCATGCCAGGGTTGCCATGGGAGGGTTGCCATGCCAGGGTTGCCATGGGAGGGTTGCCATGGGAGGGTTGCCATGAGAGGGTTGCCATGCCAGGGTTGCCATGGGAGGGTTGCCATGCCAGGGTTGCCATGCCAGGGTTGCCATGGCATGGTTGCCATGGCACGGTTGCCATGCCAGGGTTGCCATGGGAGGGTTGCCATGGGGGGGTTGCCATGCAAGGGTTGCCATGGCACGGTAGCCATGGGAGGATTGCCATGCCAGGGTTGCCATGGGAGGGTTGCCATGCCAGGGTTGCCATGGGAGGGTTGCCATGCCAGGGTTGCCATGGGAGGGTTGCCATGAGAGGGTTGCCATGCCAGGGTTGCCATGGGAGGGTTGCTATGCCAGGGTTGCTATGCCAGGGTTGCCATGGCGGGCAGCAGAGGGCCAATGCAGAAACATCGATTTCCGCGCTGTACTTCTATGCTCCCCGCTTGCACCGACCCGCGTGGTGAAGGATGGTCAAACAACCCACACGGGCCGCACAGGCCATCATCCAGCAGTGGAGAGACAGACAGCGCTGTTCATGTACACACACACACAAAGTGTACAACACCTAACTTTATAATACAAAGTTATGCACATTACACTAAGCGTGTATACATTAAGTCTGGTATTAGCATATATAAAGTCCCACAGAACCTTGCCATACTATATATTACTCATGCGTAAAGATAAACTCCGTGCATTTTCATAGAGAACTTTGTATTATAATATTCAAAGCGCACATCATTCACGTACAGGCACTCTAGAATACGTACACTGGATAAGAGTTAGCGTTACAGTCTCGACCAATCAGAACGCGGAATCCGACCCCCCCCCCCCCCCCCCATTGTCCATCCGCGCTTCCAAATGTAAAGCGTCTCGCCGGTGACGTCACGGGCCGGGCCAGCCAATCAGAAGGCGCCACATTTAAAAGCGGAGGCAAGCCAGACAGCCGTAATTCAGATGACCCAAACATCAACGATTCACAATCACTTTGCTCCTAACATCATCAACATCACCACCATCATCATCATCACCACCATCATCACCACCATCATCACCACCATCATCATCACCACCATCATCACTATCGTTGTCACCATCACAACCAATGACAGCACAATCACCGACATCAACATCACCACCATCATCATCATCCTCCTTAATATGATTAACAACTTAACCATTGCTGTTGCCATCGTAATCATTTAAAAATCACAACAACAGACATGCACCTCACCATCAGCGTTCACATCTTCACCATCATCATCATCAAACGTCACCTCCGTCGTTATTTGACATGAACACCACCATCGCCCAACATTAACAAAAACACCACCACCATCAGCATCATCATCAACAAGTTCCACAACCATCTTCACCACTGTCCATTCCCACACGGACAGCAATCTGTAACAACCAAAGTTAACGCCATCAGACTCTATCCACTGCTGCAAGAGGCGCCTCCATGAGACTGTGCACGTGAACACCCAGTAACGTAGTCCAGTCGTGTGTGTACATACAGTACACAGTGCTCTGCTACAGTACACAGTGCTCTGTGTGGTGTATTCTGTGTGGTGTACTCAACACGGTAAACTGATAGGTGCTCGCCAACACACATACACACACCACACACTACACACACAAGACACACTACACAACACTCTACACACTACACACACAGACATGACACACTACACACAGACTCTACACACTGACATGACACACAGACAACACACTACACACACAGATAGACAACACACTACACACAGACACGACACACAACACACAGACACGACACACAACACACTGACACGACACACAACACACTACACACAGACACACAACACACTACACACAGACACAAAACACTACACACAGACAACACACAAACACAGACACGACACACTACACAGACACAACACTCTGCACACACACAGACACAACACACTACACAGACACACTACACGCACTCAAATCTCCACATCCGGACCTGGCCGGGTCCCCTCTCGACACCCCCCCCCCGCCGCTCCATGTCACGGCACTGTCCACCGTGAACCCCTTCGAGATCCCCTCCTTGACCTCTACGCCTCGAGGGTCGTCGTGCTGGAGGGGACCATCGAGGGGGTATCGGGGGTCAACTTGCGGAACCACCACCATCACCACCCCCCTCCTCCGACTGTAGAGAGACCGGTAACCACACATCCTGGGGGACCACGCCAGACCCCAATGGGTGGCTCAGGTTCAGAGTCGAACCTTGGTAAGGGGGGGCTTGGGGGTAGAGGGTTAGGGGGTAAGGGGCCCCCCTCCAGGGCTACCCCCTGGGGGTGTCGCCTTAGACGTGGCCCGGGCGGTGCGGCCCCCGAAACGAGTCGAGCCCGGCAGGCCGAGGGCCCGCGAGCCGGCGCGGCCTTTCCACGGCGCAGGGGAGACGGTGGTTGTGGTGGTGGCTGTGGTTGTTGTTGTGGTGGTGGTGGTTGTGGTGGTGGGCTGGGAAGGAGGGGAGGCGGACACTCACTGCGAGCAGCAGTAGAGGTGCGAGAGTCCGCTCCGTGTGTGCCGAGGCCGCGTCCATTGCGAGGTGTAGAGGGGAGGAGACTGCCGGAGGAGCCCAGGGGGAGGAGGGGGGCGGAGGAGGAGGGAGGGGGGGAGGATGGAGGCCTCCTTCTTAGCTCCACGCAAGCGGTCGCCAGGTGTCGCTCGACTACACCAGGGGCTCTCACGCTACACCCCCCCTCCTACCCCCCCCTCCTACCCGCCCCTCCTGCCCCCCCTCCTACTCCCCCTCCCACCCCATTCCACTCACTCCCCCCCTCCTACCCGCCCCCCTTCCTACCCCCCCCTCCTCACCCCCCCCCTCCTACTCACCCCCCCCCTCCTGCCCACCCCCTTCCACCCACCCCCTTCCAATTACCCCCTTCCATCCACCCCCTTCCACTCACCCCCTCCACCCCCTCCACCCACCCCCTCCTACTCACCCACTTCCACCCACCCCCTTCCACCCACCCCCTTCCACCCACCCCTCCACTCACCCCCTTCCACCCACCCCCTTCCACCCACCCACTTCCACCCACCCCCTTCCACCCACACCCTTCCACCCACCCCCTCCTACTCACCCCCTTCCACCCACCCACTTCCACCCACCCCCTTCCACCCACCCCCTCCACTCACCCCCTTCCACCCACCCCCTTCCAACCACCCCCTTCCACCCACCCCCTTCCACCCACCCACTTCCACCCACCCCCTCCTACTCACCCCCTTCCACCCACCCACTTCCACCCACCCCCTTCCACCCACCCCCTCCTACTCACCCCCTTCCACTCACCCCCTTCCACCCACCCACTTCCACCCACCCCCTTCCAACCACCCCCTTCCACCCACCCCCTTCCAACCACCCCCTTCCACCCACCCACTTCCACCCACCCCCTCCTACTCACCCCCTTCCACCCACCCACTTCCACCCACCCCCTTCCACCCACCCCCTCCTACTCACCCCCTTCCACTCACCCCCTTCCACCCACCCACTTCCACCCACCCCCTTCCAACCACCCCCTTCCACCCACCCCCTTCCAACCACCCCCCTTCCACCCACCCCCTTCCACCCACCCCCTTCCACCCGCCCCCTCCTACTCACCCCCTTCTACCCACCCCCCTCAACTCACCCCCTTCCACCCACCCACCCCCTCCACCCACCCCCTTCTACCCACCTCCGTGAGCGGGATCCGAACTCGGGTCGCTGGGTTCGTAGCGCAGCGAAGCGCTGAGGGGCCGTCCATAAATGACGTCACACGATTTTGGCGATTTTTGACCCCACCCCCCTCGTCACACGGCGTCACAAAAAGTCAGACCCCCCCCTCAAATATGACGTCAGAAAGCTCTGCCCCCCCCTATAAAAAAATAAAACATGCTTCAAATCGCTTTAAACTATTGTCATTGTAGTGCGTATTTAATGTGGCGCTCCTTCCACCCACCCACTTCCACCCACCCCCTTCCACCCACCCCCTCCACCCACCCCCTTCCACCCACCTCCTTCCACCCACCCCCTTCCACCCACCCCCTACCACCCACCCCTTCCACCCACCCTCTTCCACCCACCCCCTTCCACCCACCCCCTCCACCCACCCCTTTCCACCCACCCCCCTCAACTCACCCCCTTCCACCCACCCCTTCCACCCACCCTCTTCCACCCACCCCCTTCCACCCACCCCCTCCTACTCACCCCCTTCCACCCACCCCCCTCAACTCACCCCCTTCCACCCACCCCCTCCACCCACCCCCTTCTACCCACCTCCTTCCACCCACCCACCCACTTCCACCCACCCCCTTCCACCCACCCCCTCCACCCACCCCCTTCCACCCACCTCCTTCCACCCACCCACTTCCACCCACCCCCTTCCACCCTTGCCCTCTCTACAACGCGGTGGCGAGAAGGCTGCGGCATGGACACCGTGCAGGCGACGTCGTCTTCAACGAACCGACGGCCCCCGGGCAACCCCGGCGTTTAATCAAAGTTCGCCACTGCCCGTCTCGAGCAGCCTTGTCCAAACCACCAGCTCAACAGAACTAACTGCGTGGCGATGTTGGGAACACGCGACCATCAATGTGTGTGTCACACACGCACGCACTCATACATAGCTAACTGATTATAAGGCGAATTTCTAACTTTTTAAACATTTTAAATACCGGGGGAATGCGTTTTTTAATCCCGAGTTATGGCAATCGTCATCATCGTCAGCCATGGCTAATCCACTGCTGGATGAAGGCCTCCTTGTCACCGCCTACCACGGTCCTGTGATGTCACGAGTTTCAGATTGAACACTCATTTCTTTGGACCTGTGTTTAGTTTGTTGTCCTAAGTACTGTGCGAGAGAGGTTTCACGTATAGGGACTCATCTACTTACGAACGAGTTAGGTTCCGGCAGAGGTCGCAAACGGGTTTTGATTCCTTACCCGTACCCGGCCACACCAGGGTCGAAAACGGGGACCCGTACCCTACCCGATACCCGGCTACCCGTACCCGGCCGGGTATCGGATAGGGTACGGGTATCGGGTACCCGGTTGCGACCTCTGGGATGAAGCCGTGTTGCAGGCGCGGGTGGGTTGATTCTAGGAACTTGAATTGTGAGAAGAGACAAGACGTTGGGAAATGAGTGACAAACGGTGACTCACCAGTGACTCACGGCCTACCCGTACCCGGCCGCACCAGGGTCGCAAACGGGTACCCGTACCCGTACTCGGCCGGGTACGGGTAGCCGGGTATCGGGTAGGGTACGGGTATCGGGTACCCGGTTGCGACCTCTGGGTTCTGGAGGTCTGTTCCTAAGTCAATTTGTTAGTAAGTCCAACTTTACTCCTGTTGATTCCAAACGTGCTGTACGGCATGTACACTACACACGGCGAATGGCTTTAAACGTTGTATCATCTCCTGCAGACGTAGATGCCACTGGTTCTTCAGGACCGGTTCAGATAATCGTCAACGGTGTTGACCGTGAGCGGGATCCGAACTCGGGTCGCTGGGTTCGTAGCGCAGCGAAGCGCTGAGGGGCCGTCCATAAATGACGTCAAACGATTTTGGCGATTTTTGACCCCCCCCCCCCTCGTCACACGGCGTCACAAAAAGTCAGACCCCCCCCCCTCAAATATGACGTCAGAAAGCTCTGCCCCCCCCTATAAAAAAAATAAAACATGCTTCAAATCGCTTTAAACTATTGTCATTGTAGTGCGTATTTAATGTGGCGCTGCACTCTGATGTTGTAAGAGAAAACATTTATTAAAAAGTCTATTTAATTAAGTAGAACGTGTTGTCTATATTTATTTAAAGTTGCGCATTTTGATGTGACGTCACATTTCTCACCCCCCCCCCCCCTCGTCACACATCGTCACAAATGTCTGACCCCCCCCCCCTCCTAGGTGCGTGACGTCATTTATGGACGGCCCCCTTCCACCGGCGGTGACGTGGGGCGAGCACTTTGCAGGGTTGCGCCTCTACCTTTCACACGTACCCGTTTGTTCACCAGGTGACGTTTCGTGCAATGACCCTCTCCACGGGACCCCGCGTTGTGCGTTGCGGTTTCTCCGCACTCGCCGTGCGGGTTTTGCCGAGACCCTGGACAGGTTTGAAGTGGAGTCCCGTTAAATTTCGATTTAAAGCTTTCGTGACTGCAGGGATTCATCTTCGATGGTTCTTTCGGTAAAGTCACGTAGAATGGAAATAATAAAATAATAAAAATTTAAAATAATAAAATCATTCTCACGACGTTTCGGCCACAACGCAAGCAGCCGTCCTCAGGTGAAGAACAGGTCTGTCGAGAAGACAGAGTCCTTCAGACAGAAGGACTCTGTCTTCTCGACAGACAGAAGGACTCTGTCTTCTGGACAGACCTGTTCTTCACCTGAGGATGGCTGCTTGCGTTGCGGCCGAAACGTCGTGAGAATGATTTTATTATGTTTTATTTTAATTATTGTATTATTTCCATTTACGCGACTTTACCGAAAGAACCAAGAAGATGGAGTCCCGTTTTCAGGCCGGAGGGGTCACGGGAGTGGACACATCTCTCGAACTTTCGAGGGGTACCGAGCAAAACGTCACGGGGGCGCGGCCACAGACAACAACAGCGAGGCCACGTCGCGGGGTACACGGACACCATCATCATCATCAGCATCATCATCAGCATCACCAGCAGCAGCAGCAGCACCATCAGAATCATCAGCAGCACCTCCATCCAACACCAGCACCTATAAGCATCGACACGCCACACGAGGTGATGACGTCACGAGCACCAGGCCGTCTTTGTCTTCCCTAGTAGAAATGTTTACACACCGTTCCAGGAACTTGTTTGAAGCTGCGTGGACTAGCACGTCGCCCGTGTATAAACTAGGGTTGTCACCCTGTAACCAATAAACCGGTAACCGTTTTAAAATCGATTTTCCGGTTACGGTTTCCAGCGGAAGTTTAAGAGCAATGACGGCGCTGATTAAAATAAAAAACCCCGTTAGTTTTCACTAACATGTCACTCATGAATCAAATGATAGTTGTCACCCTGTAACCAGTAAACCGGTAACCGTTTTAAAATCGATTTTCCGGTTACGGTTTCCAGCGGACGTTTAAGAGCAATGACGGCGCTGATTAAAATAAAAAACCCCGTTAGTTTTCACTAACATGTCACTCATGTATCAAATTATAGTTGTCACCCTGTAACCAGTAAACCGGTAACCGTTTTGAAATCTATCGCCGGTTACGGTTTCCATCGGAACCTTAAGAGCAGTGAGTGTGCTGATTTAAACAAGTTGTTTTTAACTGCCGCGCCGGGCCATGAAATCGAACTGGTGTTACCTCTGGATGGCATGTGCGGCGCGCTCACCGCTACACCGCCACTGGGAAACCAGGAGCCAGATGTTTGTTTTCTCTCCATGCGGTGACCCGGTCATGGAACAAACAAAAATAATAAAATAGAGAGAGAGAGTCGATTTTGACAAGCCGAGTGTAATACGGAGACACGTTACCGATCGTAAGCGCGACCCGTAACGCAGAACGGCGGTGCTCGCTGATTCTGGAAGAGAGAGAACGACTCAGACGAGCGGGAACGCAGCAGCAGCAACAGCAATTGCCCAAGCTCTGCGATCCTCTATACATTGAGGTGGTATCGGCCAATAATTGAGTGTTTGCATGCGGGAGAAAACCGGAGCACCCGGAGAAAACCCAACGCGTGCGAGGGGGCAACGCTCAATCCCGTGCGGACGGAACACGTGGGAGCCCACGTGGTTTGACTGTTACCGTCTTCACCTGGCAGAGCTCAGGGCACGGGCTCCTCCTTGACGCACAACGGGAAGGGAGTCTCGCAACATCCTCATCATCATCATCTGTGTGTGTGTGTGTGTCTGTGTGTGTGTGTGTCTGTGTGTGTCTGTGTGTGTGTGTCTGTGTGTGTGTCTGTGTGTGTGTGTGTCTGTGTGTGAACCACCAACCCTTGCTGCTGCCCGCACCGCGCCGCATTACAAGCCACGTGCAGCGAAGCCGCCGCCACTGACGCCGCTGACGCCGCCGGGCAAAGACAATGACCACGCCTTGATGTTTAGTGGTCTCCCAAGACGTGGGGGATAGGGGGGCAAAGGGGATGGAGGTGGAAGGAGGTGGGGGGGGGGGGTAAATGGGGAGGGTTGGAGGATGGGGGGGGGCAAAGGGGATAGAAGTGGAAGGAGGTGGGGGGGGGAATGGGGAGGGTGGGGGGATGGGGGAGCAAAGGGGATAGGGGTGGAAGGAGGTGGGGGGTAAATGGGGAAGGTGGGGGGATGGGGGGGCAAAGGGGATAGGGGTGGAAGGAGGTGGGGGGTAAATGGGGAGGGTGGGGGATGGGGGGGGGCAAAGGGGATAGGGGTGGAAGGAGGTGGGGGGTAAATGGGGAAGGTGGGGGGATGGGGGGGGGCCGTGTTCGGACTCCAGAGTTGGTGTCCCTCGAGTCGTCTCATCACGGCGCTGACTGATGCCGCTCGTGGCAGCGAGCCTCTCCAGAAAGCTCCGCACGAACCCAACAACATCAACAACAACATCAACAACAACACCAACAACATCAACAACATCAACAACATCAACAACAACATCAACAACAACATCAACAACAACATCAACAACATCAACAACAACATCAACAACAACACCAACAACATCAACAACAACATCAACAACAACATCAACAACAACATCAACAACAACATAAACAACATCAACAACAACATCAACAACAACACCAGCAACATCAACAACATCAACAACAACACCAACAACATCAACAACAACATCAACAACAACACCAAAAACATCAACAACAACATCAACAACAACATCAACAACATCAACAACAACATCAACAACATCAACAACAACATCAACAACAACATCAACAACAACATCAACAACAACATCAACAACAACCACAGGAGTTCCCCTCTCGCGTGTTTTACTCGCTGCGGGGCCGCGGCGGCCCCGTCCACCACACGACCGACCGCGATCTGAGTTCGAGTCCCGACCGAGGCCCAACATCGACGCGATCACTCACCACGCCGGCCGGCAGATCGATCGCGATTGTGGGCGGCGACCCATCGGATCGATTGCGAGCGGGGTGCGTTGACGAGCGCTACACCACGGGCGCATGCTGCTGTTGCTGTTGTTGTCTATTTATTTATTACCAAACATTTACTGAGCGGGTCACTGTCCAGGGCGCAGTGAATCCCACGGTGTGATGTGCATAGCCCGCGGGGAGATTATCCGCGTTTGGTGGCAATTTGCGCCGCCTTTACGGGCGCATTATCGGAGCTTGAGCGAGCGGCTCGCCATCGGGAAAGGTTGAGAGTTCAAATCCCGGCTTGGGGATCAATCGGCTCAGCCCATCATCTCTTGATCCTCGGGGTCGATAAAATAAGTATTGCTTCGTGGGTGAGAGGAACGGTGATATTAATTATGATAACAATCTCAGCTTTCAGCGTGCTGCGCTACACCGTGTCCGCTCATCGCTCTCGTAGAGACAGATAGAGAGGAATGTTTGGCCAGAGAGAGGACGACTCAGAGCGAAAGGACGACTCAGAGAGAGAGAGAGGAAGGACGACTCATAAAGAGAGAGAGAAAGGACGACGCAGAGAGAGAGAACGACTCAGCGAGAGAGAGAACGACTCAGAGGGGACGACGCAGACAGAGAGGACGACTCAAAGAGAGATAACGACTCAGCGAGAGAGAGAACGACTCAGAGGGGACGACGCAGACAGAGAGGACGACTCAAAGAGAGATAACGACTCAGCGAGAGAGAGAACGACTCAGAGGGGACGACGCAGACAGAGAGGACGACTCAAAGAGAGATAACGACTCAGCGAGAGAGAGAACGACTCAGAGGGGACGACGCAGACAGAGAGGATGACTCAAAGAGAGATAACGACTCCGAGAGAGAGAGGACGACTCAGAGAGAGGACGTCTGAGAGAGAGAGGACGACTCAGAGAGAACGACTCAGAGAGAGAGCGAGAGGACGACTCAGTGGCACCAGGAGGAGGAGCCACAGGGGAGCGGGAAGGCAGCAGCTGCTGCCACGCGGCGAGGTGCCAGAATTTATTTCCCAAGCTCTGCAGTCCTATCATGGCCACCTGAGTTCGATTCCCACCCAACGGCCATCATCAGCGGTACACTGAACTGGTTCCTGGGCACGCATTGGTCACTTCAACAACAACAACAACATGCGCTGACCATTGTGGTGAAGTATGGTCAAACAATCCCCACGTCCACCATCCAAAAGTTTTAAAATCTATTGTTATGAACTAGCCTTTTGCCCGTCCTACGTGAAGAAACGTCCGCGTAGAGTTATTTATTTTAACAGCTTTCAATAAAGAAACGACGTCAAATTTAAAGTGGATTTGCGGAAAAAAAATGTCTTGCTTATGAAAGTAATTACTGGGGGGGCTCTTTTGCGGTGACGTCACGTACTGTGCTGCGTAGATTTGTTTTTGACCGTCACTTTCTGGAAAAAAAACGTCGTCACATTTTGAAGCGACTTTGCGTAAAAAAAAAATCTTTCCACTCCACCTTCTTCCGCGTGAGTGTAGAAATTCACACGCTCATGATTATTTTATTATTAATGACGGGGGGGTGGGGGTGGGGGTGGCATGTGGAGTGACGTCACGCGCCTTACACACATTTCTGGGCTATTATTATGACACGCTTTCATTTAACTCACTCTGTCTGTTGTTGTTGTCGTATCCTCAAATCTTGGAACTCAATTTTAACCCACTTCCCAAGGTGGTATCGACTGCAAACTTGGTATACTTATGTGATACTGATGACAATACTATATTGTATCATAAAAAAAAGTTAAACATTTTTTTTATATGTTATGTTTCGGCTTGGGTCTAATTGTCCACGCTCAACTGACGTTGGCTGTAATTGGCCACGGCCCCTTACGTTATGGCAAGCTTCGGGGCCACTTCCTGGAGTCGTGGAGTTCTGCCATTACTAGTACATCCCATAAATATTCTAAATTCCTCTTGATATGCAAATTCCTTTGTCAAGGCGCCCCTTCCCCCCTCCAACCCAGCTTAAATATACGCTGCCAAACCTGGTGGTGCCCATTCAGACGCTGTCTTCCCGACAGACCTGTTCTTCACCTGAGGACGGCTGCTTACGTTGTGGCCGAAACGTCGTGAGAATTATTTTATTATGTTAAATTTTTATTATTTGATTATTTCCCTTCTACGTGACTTTACCGAAATAACCAAGAAGATGATAGTACATTTAATAAAAGCGTGTTTTAAAAAAAGTTAAAAATATATATTATTTATAGTAGTAATTGTATGGAAGAAATTAATAAATAAAAAAAAGGTCGGCATTGGATCGGCCTCGCAGTCGAATGTCAGTGGCGCGTGCCAACGGAGAGATGTTCACAATGGCCACGTTTGTGCTCGCTGACTCGCGACGTTGGTGACGTGAATATGACTGCGATGGGGGATCTCAGTGAAGGCGGCTTCTCTATTCGTGCGCAAAGACAAAGGCCCCCCGTGTAGCCTCGAACGCGACCTGTTGGGGCAAGTGCTGCTGAGCGAGCAGCTCCTATGAAGGCCGGAACGGCACGCGAGGAGGGAGTGGGTGGCCAGCGCCATGCCCGGCCGCCTTTGTCTTCCCAGTGGCCATGTTTACTACACACCGCACTAGGTATTCATTTGAGGCTGAGCCGACCTAGGGGAGTTCCCAGGACCGGTTCAGATAATCGTCGCCCGGCGGTGTTGGCCGTGAGCGGGAATCGAACTCGGGTCGCCGGGTTCGTAGCGCGGCGTAGCGCTAACCGCTGCACCACCGCTCCCCACACACACACATTGCACACAGACAGACAAGGACAAAGATCCCCCGTGTAGCCCCTTCACTGGATTGTGGGGCAAGTGCTGTTTGCGAGCACCTGTTGAAGGTCGCCACGGTACACGAGCCGGGTGGGTGGCCAGCCCCACGTACGGACCGCCTGTGTCTCCCCAGTAGCGATGTTTAGGCACCGCACCAGGCACTCATTTGAGGCTGAGTCGACCTAGGGGAGTTCCCAGGACCGGTCCAGATAATATAATCGCTATCACCGGCGTTGTCCGTGAGCGGGAATCGAACTCGGGTGGCCGGGGTTCGTAGCGCGGCGTAGCGCTGACCGCTGCGCCACCACTCCCCGCATCATCACGCATTGACACGCAGACACCGTCGGCCACTATTCCCGTATATTGTTATACAAACCGCGCACGCCAGCCAATGACGGCTAATCCTGGCGTCAAAAGCGCCGCCGTTTGGGCCACGAAATCCACGGGGTGGGGGGTGGGGGGCTTTAGCGAGTCAGCGCGCGTGGCGAGAAGCCCCCCCCCCAACCCCCTCCCCGTTCGTCGGGGTTTGAGATGCGGCAAGCGAGCGGACAGCGGCGTGAGGCATCTCGCGTGAGATTCCACTCAGCACTCACAGCCCATATACTCTTAGGTTTTTGTCGGTAAAGTCACGTAGGTAAAAAATAAAATTAAAATTAATAAAAGTAAAATACAAAAAATCACGACGTTTCGGAGGCAACACAAGCTTCCGTCTTCAGGTGGAACCGTCACAGCACGATTGCTGTATCAAGTACTTATCAAGTATTCATCTTCTTGGTTCTTTCGGTAAAGTAACGTAGAATGGACCTGGTCTTCACCTGAGGACGGCTGCTTGCGTTGTGGCCGAAACGTCGTGAGAATTATTTTATTATGTTTTATTTTTATCATTTTATTATTTCCATTCTACGTGACTTTACCGAAAGAACCAAGAAGAAGACTTATCAAGTACTTTAATTAATTTTAATTTTTACCTACGTGACTTTACCGAAAAAAAACTAAGAGTATGAATCCTTGCAGTCACGAAAGCTTCAAATCTAGAACTCACAGCCCACCCAGGGGTTCATCCGGCCACTGCCCTAATCCCCTCCCCTCACCCCGGGGATTATTTCACGTCGCTCACGTCTCTCAAATCGCCCCACTGGGGATTTGAGAGACGGGCGCTGGGGTGGGGGATTGGTGGATCGTGCCGTGATGGAGACAGAGAGAGAGAGGGAGATGACCGGGTGTGGCGTAGAGGTCAGAGATGCCACGGCGGCACCGCTGAGATGTTTTCGTTCCACTCCGAGTTGCAGCCGCTGCAGTGGTGAGTTGATGATCTCAGCCAAGGTCACCGATGATTTGCAATTTAATAGAGGCCCATAGGCTTACATAGAGACCCACACATTCACATAGAGACCCAGAAATACAGAGACCCACTGACTCACATAGAGACCCACAGACTCACACAGCGACGCACAGACTCACATTGAGACCCATAGCCTCACATAGAAACCCACAAACACAGATACCCACAGACTCACACAGAGACCCACAGACTCACATAGTGACCCACAGACTCACGTAGAGACCCATAGCCTCACATAGAAACCCACAAACACAGAGACCCACAGACTCACATAGTGACCCACAGACTCACACAGAGACCCACAGACTCACGTAGAGACCCATAGCCTCACATAGAAACCCACAAACACAGAGACCCACAGACTCACATAGTGACCCACAGACTCACACAGAGACCCACAGACTCACGTAGAGACCCACAGACTCACACAGAGACCCACAGACTCACATAGTGACCCACAGACTCACGTTGAGACCCACAGACTCACACAGAGACCCACAGACTCACGTAGAGACCCACAGACTCACACAGAGACCCACAGACTCACACAGAGACCTACAGACTCACGTAGAGACCCACAGACTCACATAGAGACCCACAGATTCACACAGAGACCCACACACTGACACAGAGACACACAGACTCACACAGAGACCCACAGACTCACGGAGAGACCCACAGACTCACGGAGAGACCCACAGACTCAAATTGAGTTCTACAGATGAACACGGAGACCCACAAACACAGAGACCCACAGACTCACATGGAAACCCACAGACTCACACAGAGACCCAAAGACTCACACAGAGACCCACAGACTCACGTGGAGAATGCCCTTGGGTCCATGTCACCTTCAAAGACAATCCGCGTTGAGCACCCGGCCTAGAGGAGGTAAGAGGAGGGATGTAGGGTGTTGGAGGAGAGGGATGATGGAGGGGGAGAGACAAAGGCGGCCCTGACTGTTTAAATTCCGCTTGGCCCCGCGAGGGGTGATTTACTGGCTTTGTATAAACACAGACTACAAATACAAAAATCCCCCGTATAGGCACACAGACTTTTGGGGAGAGTGCTTTCGGTGATCGCTCATGAAGGTCAGAACGGCGCGCGGGGCGAGAGGGGCGGTCTTGCCGGAAACACGCACTCCTGGCCGCCTTTGTCTCCCCCAGTGCTAGTGTACGCACCGCACCGGGTACTTATTCATTTAAGCCTGAGTCGACCCTGGGGAGGCACAGAACCGGATCGAGGCTTTATTGCAGCTGGAGCTGTCCGGGGCTGACCTCCGGAAAATATTTTCTTGAGAAGTGAAGCCCTGTACATGTAAGCGTAATACGTAAACATGGAGGAGCGGTGGCGCAGTGGTTAGCGCGCTGCTTTAGTATGAATCGGGCTACAGCTGAGGGGCCGTCCATAAATGACGTCACGCGATTCCGTCCCTCTGCATAAACGAACGCGAGTGTGTTCGTCTTCTTCTTTCTACGCATCCCATCAGCAAACGCGGCCCTCTGGAAGAGTGCTTAACTTTAGTGGCATTTCTTCAAAGCAAGCGTCAAGAACGCGAGGCTTCTATCGACAGATGTTTCATAGGGCAAAAGGAGTCAAGGACTCTCTTTGTTAGATGTAGATATGTCTCACTCTACCACTCTGGTCTCTCTATGTGCTGTGAAGAAGGTCCGTTGCCCGAAACGTCGCCTGATATGTACGCATTCCCTCCGTGGCCACGGTGTTGTTCTATTACACTGGTCAACAAAAAAAACTTTTTTTTCAGGCCTGGACTTTTGCAGCTGTTCTAGACTAATTTCAGGGTGCTGATTCCAAATCTGATCTCAGATTTGCTCTATCACATCTCATTTTTTAAATCCTTTATATTAAGTTCACTTGCTTGCTTGCTTGCGTGCTTACGACCGTGCAAATCTTTCGGTCGTTTTTTAACCCACTTCCCGTGATCCAATCGAGCTGACATTTTGCACACAGACTCGTTGTGCGTGACAATTTATTTTCGTGAAAAAAAAAATTCCAAAATTTTCCACTTTTTAGGAAAAAAACAATTTCACTAACACAATCATATATTTTTCCTAAACACAGAAAATTATTCAAGAAAACAACAAAAATGTTCAATATTAACAATCATACAAAAACTGAAAACCTTATAATCCTTATATACGACTTTCTTTATATTAAATTTAAAATACCAATGTGATAAAAATGAAACTCTTACTCAAGAAAAACAGAAATGAATAATTAAATAAAACCGATGCCACGCATATAAAGGATTTATATTGAAAAACTTTGTTTTTACGGGTTAATTTTTATTAGTTCCCTACGTATTGGTTCGGGTCAGGGCTGCAAGGCAGGGGTCACGCTGATTGGCTGGTGTGCGGCCGCCCTCTTGTGGCAAGACGGCTTCTGCTTTGTTCTGTGGGGTTGTTTCTTTTCACGCGGGGAACATTTTCGGTCCACTGGCACTCACCCTCTGGCCAAGCGCGCCCTCTGCTGGGATGCTGGGTGCACGAATCAGCACCGTCACGGTCATCCGTGGCGCGTGGTGGCAGCAGCAGCAGCAGCAAGGGGCCGTCCATAAATGACGTCACGCAATTTTGGACGATTTTTGATGCCCCCCCCCTCGTCACGCGGCGTCACAAAAAGTTTTCAGTTTCAGTTTCATTTATTTGGTATAGCCCTGTGAGCCATTCGGCTCTTGAATCGGGTGCAACCGCAGCAAACAAAAGATAAAAACATGAACAAGAAAACATCTTAAAGTGACTACGTGACTAAGTGCAAACAGAAAATCCAGGAAAAAACAGCAAAATAATCCAGAAAAAGCACCGCACACCGGTTGGATGCAAGTCAAACAACAACAACAACCACAAGACAACTTAGATTAAGGCCATTATTCTAACTCCGTACTACAACAAACAAACATGGCCAAACCAAAAAACTTTTCGAAATCTCCAAAATAAAGCCATACAATCAATGTAACAGTGATCATAGGAACTGTGACCGAAATTTCACAATAAACGACATAAACAACATGTACCACCAAACTCTGCAGCCACAGCTGGCTGCATGAGTCACTCCACAACAGCAGTAGGAGCATCAGATGGAGTATCAAAAATGTTCAATGCACCTTTAAGATCAGCGCACTAAATCAAAATACAGATCATACTTTGCAGCGGTCATCCGGAGCGAAACATTTTATTTTATTTTAGGCCACTCAAGTCAGATCCCTCCCCTCAAATATGACGTCACAAAGCTCTGCCCCCCAAAATAAAACATGCTTCAAATCGCTTTAAACTATTGTCATTGTAGTGCGTATTTAATGTGGCGCTGCACTCTGATGTTGTAGGAAAAAAACATCAAAAAGTCTATTTCATTAAGTAGAACGTCTTGTTGATATTTTTTCAAAGTTGCCCACTTTCACTTGACGTCACATTTCTCAAACACCCCCCCCCCCTCGTCACACATCGTCACAAATTTCTGCCCCCCCCCCTAAGTGCGTGACGTCATTTATGGACGGCCCCCAATACGCTGCTGCTATTGCTGCTGGCCACGACTGGAGGGCTTCAGCAGCAGCAGCAGAGAGAGAGGGTGGAGAGTTCGTGTCGTGTCGCTCTTCCTCCTCCGTTGAACGATGACGGACCCTTGTGTGTGTGTGTGTGCGCCCGAAACGTCGTGATTTCTTTTATGTTCTACCCACGTGACTTTACGGAAAGAACCAAAGAGGATTGATTCCTGCATTCACGAAAGCTTCAAATCAAGATTGAGCGCAGACCTCACCGGGTTTACCAACCCACACGGTCCACAGCGTGGCCGGAATCGCACTTCCGTGGCCGCGTCTTTGACGTTGCCACATTTCACAAGGAACGTGGAATGTCGGAGCCACGGCGTTGATTGTTTGAGATCTCCAAAGTGGCGTTTCTTCTGGACGTCCGCTTTGTTCTTCTCGGTTCGCCAGCGCGATGCTGATGATGATCATCATCAGCAGCAGCAGCAGCAGCCAGGGTTAATCCACTGCTGCATGGAGACCTCCCCAAGCTCCTGCTATGGAGGTCACAGGGATTTAAACTGCGGGCGGTGTTTGGAGCTGAACAATGCCAAAGGGGTCCAGCGGGGTCATTCGCAAGAGAGGAGGCGATGTGTGCTCCTGGATCACGGTGCCAAACATTTAATTTTTTAAAATAGTTTTTTGTTATTCTTAGGTTTTTTCGGTAAAGTCACGTAGGTAAAAAAATTAAAATTAAAATTTATAAAAGAAAAATAAAGTAAAAATAAAATAAAAAAATCACGACGTTTCAGAGGCAACACAAGCTTCCGTCTTGAGGTGGAACCGTCACAGCACGCTTGCTGTATCAAGTAAATGAGAGATTCCAAGAGATACTACCCCGTATATATATACTGGTTGAGGGGGGGGGGATGGGCCAGGACAGGCCCCCTTATTATTATGGTAAGGTGCGGCTTGTTTTTTGTTGCTTAGCAACAAGCAAAAAGTCAAACCGAGAGTCAAAGCGACGCCGCCAAATCCCTCGACGGAAGATTGTCGCGCTCACGCCCCCCACGCCCCCCACGCCCCCCACGCCCCCCACGCCCCCCACGCCCCCCACGCCCCCCACGCCCCCCACGCCCCCCACAGCCACCCACGCCCCCCACGCCCCCCACGCCCCCCACGCCCCCCACGCCCCCCACGCCCCCCACGCCCCCCACAGCCACCCACAGCCCCCCACGCCCCCCACGCCCCCCACGCCCCCCACAGCCACCCACAGCCCCCCACGCCCCCCACGCCCCCCACGCCCCCCACAGCCCCCCACGCCCCCCACGCCCCCCACGCCCCCCACGCCCCCCACGCCCCCCACGCCCCCCGCATCGAGAGCGACGTCTCGGCCGGGAGCCTCGCAGCAGGGAGAGAGCCACGACACTCGGCGAGGCTTTCCCGTGAAGGGGTGGGGGAGGGGGGTGAACGGAAGCGTGGCCAGACAAACAATCGGCGGATACACGAACGAGGTAAAAATTAACCCGTAAAAACAAAGTTTTTCACTATAAATCCTTTATATGCGTGGCATCGGTTTTATTTGTTTTATTCATTTCTGTTTTTCTTGAGTAAAAGTTTCATTTTTATCACATTGGTATTTTAAATTAAATATAAGGAAAGTCGTATATAAGGATTATAAGGTTTTCAGTTTTTGTATGATTGTTTATATTGTACATTTTTGTTGTTTTCTTCAATAATTTTCTGTGTTTAGGTAAAAAAAATATATGATTGTGTTAGTGAAATGTTTTTTTTTCCTAAAAAGTGGAAAATAAATCGTCACGCACAACGAGTCTGTGTGCAAAATGTCAGCTCGATTGGATCACGGGAAGTGGGTTAAAAACGACCGACAGATTTGCACGGTCGTAAGCGCGCAAGCAAGCAAGCAAGTGAACTTAATATAAAGGATTTAAAAAGTGGCGTTGCGAGCGCGTAACCCCCCCACCCACCCCCACCCGCTCACGCCCAGGCACCGTGGGCCGAGTTGGTGAACCCGGCGGAGGCAGTCGCCGCTAGAGGGCAGCATGAGCCCGTCTAAGGCGTCGTCGCCACCGCGATGTGGACTCGTAACCAGACGCCGTGCGGGAGAGAGGGCGGGGTCAGAGAGAGTGAGTGAGGGAGGACGACTCAGAGAAAGAGAGAGAACGACTCAAAGAGAGAGAGAGGACGACTCAGAGAGAGAGCAGACGACTCAGATAGAGAGGTCGACTTAGAGAGAGAGAGAGGACGACTCAGAGAGAGAGAGAGAGAGGACGACTCAGAGAGAGAGAGGATGACTCAGAGAGAGAGAGGATGACTCAGAGAGAGAGAACGACTCAGAGAGATGGAAAAAGGGAGAGAGAGGACGACTCAGAGAGAGAGAGGATGACTCAGAGAGAGAGAGAACGACTCAGGGAGAGAGAGAGGACGACTCAGAGAGATGGAAAAAGAGAGAGAGAGGACGACTCAGAGAGAGAGAGGATGACTCAGAGAGAGAGAGAACGACTCAGGGAGAGATAGAGGACGACTCGGAGAGATAGAAAAATAGAGAGAGAGGACGACTCAGAGAGAGAGAGAGGATGACTCAGAGAGAGAGGATGACTCTGAGAGAGAGAGGATGACTCTGAGAGAGAGAGAAAGAACGACTCAGGGAGAGAGAGAGGACGACTCAGAGGCTCCAGGAGGAGGAACTACAGACGAGCGGGAAGGTAGCAGCAGCAGCAGCAGCCATGCAGCCAGCAGTCGGCCCTACCAACAATTCCCCGAGTTGTGCGGTCCTCTACATATGACGGTGTTTTAAACCTATTAACGAGTGTTTGCTTCTATACACGTGGGAGCAAAACGGGATCGCGTGGAGCAAAGTCACGCGCGCGATGGGGTGAACGCGTATTGCCCCCACGCGTATGGGAGACATTGGTGGATGTAGCAAGAGCTGAAATAGCTACTATTCTTAAGAATGCTAAGAAACCCACTAGTAACATCAGCAAAAACGAACGCTCTGAACTCGCGGACCTAAAAAAGAGAGATGATATAGTCATCCTCTCGGCAGACAAGGGCAATGCCACGGTCATCATGGATAAAGATTCATACAACAACAAAATCCTGGAGCTTCTTAATGATGGGAGTTACTCCAAAATTAAAAACAATCCCACTAAAAGCCTAACGACGAAAACCAACAGTATCATCTCGAGTTCGACTTCCCTAATCGAACCAAGCAAACGTCCCTCTCTAAAACCATCGGCGGCAAGACCTCCCAGACTCTATGGTCTTCCCAAAATCCATAAGGAAGGCACCCCGCTACGACCCATTGTGTCGACGATAAACTCTCCTACGTACAAACTAGCCCGTTTTCTATCAGATACTCTGCTCCCCTTCACAGGCAAGACCTCTTCGGCAGTACTCAACTCAACCCAATTAGTCTCTATGGTCAAGGACATGGTACTATCTCTTGATGACATCCTCGTCAGATTTGATGTAGTATCTTTGTTTACCAAAGTCCCAGTACCGGACACCCTTACAATAATTGAGGACTTAGTCCAACATGGATTGAATTCTGATGCACCTGCGCTGGTTAGGCATTGCCCCACCAACACCTATTTTACCTGGAATGGCACCTTCTACAAACAGAATAAGGGTACCCCTATGGGCTCCCCTTTGTCACCAGTTATAGCCAACATGTTCATGGAAAAGTTTGAATCAGACGCCATCCAGACATCCACCCTGCGTCCTTCCCTGTGGAAGAGGTATGTGGATGACACTTTCGTCATCTGGCCACATGGCCTCCCAGCATTGAACCACTTCTTGGACCACATCAATTCTAGACACCCATCCATCAGATTCACCATGGAAGTGGAGAAAGACGGTAAACTACCATTCTTGGATATTCTGTTTGAGAGGAGGCCTGACGGATCCTTGGGACATTCTGTCTACAGGAAAGCCACCCACACAGATTCCTACTTGAAACCGGATTCCCACCACCACCCATCTCAAAAGAATTCTCTCATCAAAACGCTATACCACAGAGCCCATGGCATTTCTGACAAACACCACCTGACCGGTGAATTAAGACATGTACATCGGGCCCTCAGGATGAACGGATACTCTGACCATACTATCCGCCAAGCTGTCTCTCCCACCACACAGAAACAGCCACATGAAACTCCGACCAAAACTATCACGTTACCATACATAGCAGGCGTGACCAAAAATATCTCCAAAATTCTAAACAAACATAAGATCCAAGTCCGATTCAGTACAGTGCATAAAATCCGTGATCTGATTCCATCTGTGAAGGACGTCGTTCCTGACTTACAGTATCCTGGAGTCTACAAATTGAGTTTCATTTGTGGTGATTGCTACATTGGAGAAACGAAACGTCATGTTTCTAGAAGATCGTGTTCGCGAGCACAAGTCAGATCTGAAACACGGCAGAACTGATTCTTCTGCCGTTGCCGATCATTGCTACAACTCGGTGGGCTCTCATGAAATTGTCTTTTCCGAGACCAAGGTTCTCTGCAAACCTCCCGGCTACCATCAAAGGTTTGTACACGACGCCATACAAATATACAAACACAGACATAATTTCAACCGTGATGATGGGTACAAACTTAGTAATCATTGGAAAGATGTTATCAACCACGCAAAAAAGACTTAATTACACTTTTTTGGACCATCTTATCTGACAGGCACTATTTTACTTTACTTTACCGAGTGTTAACATCCCCAGTGTTTAACAGTACTCTCTTCATTGTTCAGCCAGCATTGGTATAAACATGGGCCGTTTCGTTCTTTTTTCTATCATGTGTATCAGGCCTCCCCTCCCCATCTCTGTCCAATGTGTTGGCGTGTGCAGCAGCAACCGCGTCCAAGCCGTCGTCCATCCTTTTAGCCCCGCCCCCCCTCCCCCTCCCGATGCGTTCTACGTGGCACTCCGTGCTGTCTTTGAGCCCCGCCCCCTCCCTCCCGATACGTTCCATTCATTGGCTACCACATTCTGATGAGCTCCCCCCCCTCTCCTCCCCCTTCAACTTGCTTATAAGGGATTACATCTTGAATCATTGCCTCACTTGATGCAGCTAATTCGGCTGTGACGGTCCCACCTGATGACGGAGACTTGTGTTGCCTCCGAAACGTCGTGATTTTTGTTTTATTTTATTTTCATTAATTTTGACGTTTTACCTACATGGTGACTTTACCGAAAAAAAACCTAAGAATATGAATCCTTGCAGTCACGAAAGCTTCAAATCTAGAAGACATTGGTGAGTCCACAGGGCTTTTGATTTGCTGCGACGCATTCCCACGGACGAGCCGTGGGGTCGCCAGGGCTCACAGCGTGCGCGTGTCATCCACCATCGCTGCTGCTGCTGCTGCCTCCGCAGTGACGGGTTGCACGCATCAGGCTACATGGTCTGCTGGGGGAGTGATTTCAAAGCCGGCACTGCTTGACGAGACGCTGAATGTTTGAGGCCGATCCAGAGTTCTGATGCTGTTTGAAGCAACGGCGCTGGAACGATGCGCTCCCAGGAGGAAGTAGGGTGGGTGGGTGGGGGGGTGTCCCGTGGGGCTGATGTGATGTGAACATTTTTTTCCCTCGTGTGCAGCGACAGACGATCCGTGGGAGGAGACGAGCTGTTTACTTGGTTTGTTGTTGTTGTTGCTGGCGCTGATGATGATGACCACGATTATATTGACCGTGTTGGCGATGACGGTGATCACGATGATGATGATGATGATGGCAGTGGGGAGCGGTGGTGTAGTGGTTAGCGCGCTGTGATTCCCGCTCACGGCCAAACGCCGGTGACGATTATTTGAACCGGTTCTGGGCCCTCCCCTAGGTCGACTCAGCCTCAAATGAGTACCTGATATGGTGTGTCAACATCGCAACTGGGGAGACAAAGGCAGTCGGGCATGGTGCGTGCTACCCACCCCCTCGTGTACCATTTGGACTTTCATAGGTGCTCCCTAACAGCACTTGCCCCAACAGTCTGTTAAGGCTATACGGGGGATCTTTGTCTTTGTTTTTGGTGATGATTGCGATGACGACGATCACGCGTATAGTGATCGTGGTGACGACGATTGTATTGACGATGGCGGCGATTGTAGTAGTGATGACAATCACGACCACACTGAAAACAGCAAACCACGATTTAAAAATATTGCTCTTTATTTGATAAACACAGCGTCGCGTAACGTGACAACCACATGTGACGAGCACACGTGTTACTGCATGATATAAACAGAGGCGAGGGGGTAACCACCATCATCATCACCACCACCACCTTCATCATCATCATCACCGCGACCTTGGTAAAACATAGACATCTACACACGCCTCCACAGTCGGTATACACAGGACACGCGCGTGTGGATAATATGTGAACGTTTCATATTGTATAGCCATCGTTATTTCAACAGTAATTATAATCGTTTGTCATATATTATATATGTAAAAAAACAACAACAACAACAACGTGGGATACTGTATATATGTATGTACAATGCAACGCAACGCGCCAATGTAATCGGATTACTCCCCCCGCGCGCGCATCGCAGTAATCCTGGTGGGTTACGGCCTATTTTTGCCCGCGTTTGTAACGGGTCGACGACGTTGCAATGATGACATTCATCCCCGATGCTCTGTAAACGTTGTATAAAAAAAGAAACGTAGTGGGATTTGAGTAACGCGTTGGCGTTAACTGCGGAACTAACCGAATCTAAGTCGACACATTTCGTCAATAACACTGTGGCCTCAAAATAATAATAAACACAACACACAACAGGCGACGTTTCGGGGCCAAGGCCTTTCTTCATAGCGCACAATTATTTGGTGATTGCTGCTGCTGCCGCTTGCTTGCTTGGCTTGCCTGCTGCGTTGGCAGTGGTGCACAGGTACTGTACAAACAACAACAACAACACGGTCCGTGTCAACAACAACGACACCACCCTGTGTAGCTTTCGAAAAACAAACATATACGGGGTGAAATTTTGACTTGAAACTTTTTCGTGACTGCAGGTATTCATATTCTTGGTTCTTTCGGTAAAGTCACTTAGATGGAAACGTCGTGTTTTTTTGCTTTGATTTTTAATTCTAATTAATATTTTTATTTTACATTTTTTTTATCTACGTGACTTTACCGAAAGAACCAAGAATATATACAGGGTGCTTACATTTCGATTTAAAGCTTTCGTGACTGCAGGGATTAATCGTCTTGGTTCTTTCGGTAAAGGTCACGCAGAAGGGAAATAATAAGATAATAAAAATAAATGACGCTGTCTTCCCGACAGACATGTTCTTCACCTGATGACGGCTGCTTGCGTTGTGGCCGAAACGTCGTGAGAATTATTTTATTATGTTTTATTTTTATTATTTTATTATTTCCCTTCTACGTGACTTTACCGAAAGTACCAAAAAGATATACAGGGTGCTTACATTTTTTTTAACTATCGTTTTTTAAGGGAAAAATAACGGATAATACACAGCAACATTAAAACAAATGTCATCTTAATAGCTTCAAAAAGTCTCCAACTTGTTCGCCATCATTGTCAACGCGTTGCCTGGAATCGTCCCCAGGTGTTGCAAACATCTCAGAAGCGTTAGCGTCGTCCTTGATGCACCCTCGGTGAGTCCGGGCGACGGTTCGAGCAGCGTTGGGCCCCTGTTCCCCGAATAAACGAGGGCCGTTTGCCCGAAACGTCGGCCAATTGCACGTTCGTTTCTTTGTAAAGGCCGCTCACGAGTTAAATTTTGACTTCAAAACTTTTCGTGACCGCAGGAATGTATATTCTTGGTTCTTTCGGTAAAGTCACGTAGATACAAAATACACATTAAAATAATAATAAAATTAAATACAAATTAAAAATAATAAATTGAAAATAATAAAAGCAAAAAACCCCACGACGTTTCGACCGCTTGTGTTTCGATCAAAACGTCGTGGGTTTATTTAACCTTTGATTATTTTCAAGTTATTTTTCTTTTAAATTTCTACGTCATTTAATTTTGTTATTTTTTTTACTTTTCTTTTATTTTATATCGACGTGACTTTACCGAAACAACCAAGGATACGCTCAAGAGCTGTTGTTGTTGTTGTTGACACGGAAGGCGACCGAACAACCTCCCCCCCCCCCCACACGCTCTGGCCGGCACGCACAACGGAAGCCATCGAACGTAATCCCGCGATCGATCACAGCGCGTTACTTTGGGGAACACCGCGGGCGGAGATTACTTTTTCGTTACTTATTTTGTTTGAAACTCTTTAAAGGGTAAATCTCGACTCTCACACACACAACCTCGACTCTCTCACACACAACCTCGACTCTCTCACACACAACCTCGACTCTCTCACACACAACCTCGACTCTCTCACAATCTCGACTCTCTCACAAACTCGACTCTCACTCACAACCTCGACTCTCTCACACACAAACTCGACCCTCTCACACACAATCTCGACTCTCTCACAACCTCGACTCTCTCACACACAACCTCGACTCTCTCACACACAACCTCGACTCTCTCACACACAACCTCGACTCTCTCACACACAACCTCGACTCTCTCACACACAACCTCGACCCTCTCACACACAACCTCGACTCTCTCACACACAACCTCGACTCTCTCACACACAACCTCGACTCTCTCACACACAACCTCGACTCTCTCACACACAACCTCGGCTATCTCACACACAACCTCGACTCTCTCACACACAACCTCGACTCTCTCACACACAACCTCGACTCTCTCACACGCAACCTCGACTCTCTCACACGCAACCTCGACTCTCTCACACGCAACCTCGACTCTCTCACACACAACCTCGACTCTCACACACAACCTCGACTCTCTCACACACCTCGACTCTCACACACAACCTCGGCTATCTCACACACAACCTCGACTCTCACACACAACCTCGACTCTCTCACACACAACCTCGACTCTCTCACACACAACCTCGACTCTCTCACACACAACCTCGACTCTCTCACACACAACCTCGACTCTCTCACACACAACCTCGACTCTCTCACACACAAACTCGACCCTCTCACACACAACCTCGACTCTCTCACACACAACCTCGACCCTCTCACACAACCTCGGCTCTCTCACACACAACCTCGGCTCTCTCACACACAACCTCGGCTCTCACACACACAACCTCGACTCTCTCACACACAACCTCGACTCTCTCACACACAACCTCGACTCTCTCACACACAACCTCGACTCTCTCACACACAAACTCGACTCTCTCACACACAAACTCGACCCTCTCACACACAACCTCGACTCTCACACACACAACCTCGACTCTCACACACACAACCTCGACTCTCTCACACACAACCTCGACTCTCTCACACACAACCTCGACTCTCTCACACACAACCTCGGCTATCTCACACACAACCTCGACTCTCTCACACACAACCTCGACTCTCTCACACACAACCTCGACTCTCTCACACGCAACCTCGACTCTCTCACACGCAACCTCGACTCTCTCACACGCAACCTCGACTCTCTCACACACAACCTCGACTCTCACACACAACCTCGACTCTCTCACACACCTCGACTCTCACACACAACCTCGGCTATCTCACACACAACCTCGACTCTCACACACAACCTCGACTCTCTCACACACAACCTCGACTCTCTCACACACAACCTCGACTCTCTCACACACAACCTCGACTCTCTCACACACAACCTCGACTCTCTCACACACAACCTCGACTCTCTCACACACAAACTCGACCCTCTCACACACAACCTCGACTCTCTCACACACAACCTCGACCCTCTCACACAACCTCGGCTCTCTCACACACAACCTCGGCTCTCTCACACACAACCTCGGCTCTCACACACACAACCTCGACTCTCTCACACACAACCTCGACTCTCTCACACACAACCTCGACTCTCTCACACACAACCTCGACTCTCTCACACACAAACTCGACTCTCTCACACACAAACTCGACCCTCTCACACACAACCTCGACTCTCACACACACAACCTCGACTCTCACACACACAACCTCGACTCTCTCACACACAACCTCGACTCTCTCACACACAACCTCGACTCTCACACTCACAATCTCGACTCTCACACTCACAATCTCGACTCTCTCACACACAACCTCGACTCCCTCACACACAACCTCGACTCCCTCACACACAACCTCGACTCCCTCACACACAACCTCGACTCTCTCACACACAACCTCGACTCTCTCACACACAACCTCGACTCCCTCACACACAACCTCGACTCCCTCACACACAACCTCGACTCTCTCACACACAACCTCGACTCTCTCACACACAACCTCGACTCTCTCACACACAACCTCGACTCTCTCACACACAACCTCGACTCTCTCACACACAACCTCGACTCTCTCACACACAACCTCGACTCTCTCACACACAACCTCGACTCTCTCACACACAACCTCGACTCTCTCACACACAACCTCGACTCTCTCACACACAACCTCGACTCTCTCACACACAACCTCGACTCCCTCACACACAACCTCGACTCCCTCACACACAACCTCGACTCCCTCACACACAACCTCGACTCCCTCACTCACACACAACCTCGACTCCCTCACACACAACCTCGACTCCCTCACACACAACCTCGACTCCCTCACACACAACCTCGACTCCCTCACACACAACCTCGACTCCCTCACACACAACCTCGACTCCCTCACACACAACCTCGACTCCCTCACACACAACCTCGACTCTCTCACACACAACCTCGACTCTCTCACACACAACCTCGACTCCCTCACACACAACCTCGACTCCCTCACACACAACCTCGACTCCCTCACACACAACCTCGACTCTCTCACACACAACCTCGACTCTCTCACACACAACCTCGACTCCCTCACACACAACCTCGACTCCCTCACACACAATCTCGACTCCCTCACACACAACCTCGACTCTCTCACACACAATCTCGACTCTCTCACACGCAACCTCGACTCTCTCACACGCAACCTCGACTCTCTCACACGCAATCTCGACTCTTACACGCAACCTCGACCCTCTCACACACAACCTCGACCCTCTCACACACAACCTCGACTCTCTCACACACAACCTCGACTCTCTCACACACAACCTCGACTCTCTCACACACAACCTCGACTCTCACACACAACCTCGACTCTCTCACACACAACCTCGACTCTCTCACACACAACCTCGACTCTCTCACACACAACCTCGACTCTCTCACACACAACCTCGACTCTCTCACACACAACCTCGACTCTCTCACACACAACCTCGACTCTCTCACACACAACCTCGACTCTCTCACACACAACCTCGACTCTCTCACACACAACCTCGACTCCCTCACACACAACCTCGACTCCCTCACACACAACCTCGACTCTCTCACACACAACCTCGACCCTCTCACACACAACCTCGGCTCTCTCACACACAACCTCGGCTCTCTCACACACAACCTCGGCTCTCACACACACAACCTCGACTCTCACACACACAACCTCGACTCTCTCACACACAACCTCGACTCTCTCACACACAACCTCGACTCTCTCACACACAATCTCGACTCTCTCACACACAAACTCGACTCTCTCACACACAAACTCGACCCTCTCACACACAACCTCGACTCTCACACACACAACCTCGACTCTCACACACACAACCTCGACTCTCTCACACACAACCTCGACTCTCTCACACACAACCTCGACTCTCACACACACAACCTCGACTCTCACACTCACAATCTCGACTCTCTCACACACAAACTCGACTCCCTCACACACAACCTCGACTCTCTCACACACAACCTCGACTCCCTCACACACAACCTCGACTCTCTCACACACAACCTCGACTCTCTCACACACAACCTCGACTCTCTCACACACAACCTCGACTCTCACACACAAACTCGACTCTCTCACACACAATCTCGACTCTCTCACACACAACCTCGACTCTCTCACACACAACCTCGACTCTCTCACACACAACCTCGACTCTCTCACACACAACCTCGACTCTCTCACACACAACCTCGACTCTCTCACACACAACCTCGACTCCCTCACACACAACCTCGACTCTCTCACACACAACCTCGACTCTCTCACACACAACCTCGACTCCCTCACACACAACCTCGACTCCCTCACACACAACCTCGACTCTCTCACACACAACCTCGACTCCCTCACACACAACCTCGACTCCCTCACACACAACCTCGACTCCCTCACACACAACCTCGACTCCCTCACACACAACCTCGACTCCCTCACACACAACCTCGACTCCCTCACACACAACCTCGACTCTCTCACACACAAGCTCGACTCTCTCACACACAAGCTCGACTCCCTCACACACAACCTCGACTCCCTCACACACAACCTCGACTCTCTCACACACAACCTCGACTCTCTCACACACAACCTCGACTCCCTCACACACAACCTCGACTCCCTCACACACAACCTCGACTCCCTCACACACAATCTCGACTCCCTCACACGCAACCTCGACTCTCTCACACGCAACCTCGACTCTCTCACACGCAACCTCGACTCTCTCACACGCAACCTCGACTCTCACACGCAACCTCGACTCTTACACGCAACCTCGACCCTCACACAACCTCGACTCTCTCACACACAACCTCGACTCTCTCACACACAACCTCGACTCTCTCACACACAACCTCGACTCTCTCACACACAACCTCGACTCTCTCACACACAACCTCGACTCTCTCACACACAACCTCGACTCTCTCACACACAACCTCGACTCTCTCACACACAACCTCGACTCTCTCACACACAACCTCGACTCTCTCACACACAACCTCGACTCTCTCACACACAACCTCGACTCTCTCACACACAACCTCGACTCTCTCACACACAACCTCGACTCTCTCACACACAACCTCGACTCTCTCACACACAACCTCGACTCTCTCACACACAACCTCGACTCTCTCACACACAACCTCGACTCCCTCACACACAACCTCGACTCCCTCACACACAACCTCGACTCTCACACACAACCTCGACTCCCTCACACACAACCTCGACTCTCTCACACACAACCTCGACTCTCTCACAACCTCGACTCTCACACACAATCTCGACCCTCTCACACACAACCTCGACCCTCTCACACACAACCTCGACTCTCTCACACACAAACTCGACCCTCTCACACACAATCTCGACTCTCTCACAACCTCGACTCTCTCACAACCTCGACTCTCTCACACAACCTCGACTCTCTCACACACAACCTCGACTCTCTCACACACAACCTCGACTCTCTCACACACAACCTCGACTCTCTCACACACAACCTCGACTCTCTCACACACAACCTCGACTCTCTCACACACAACCTCGACTCTCTCACACACAACCTCGACTCTCTCACACACAACCTCGACTCCCTCACACACAACCTCGACTCCCTCACACACAACCTCGACTCTCACACACAACCTCGACTCCCTCACACACAACCTCGACTCTCTCACACACAACCTCGACTCTCTCACAACCTCGACTCTCACACACAATCTCGACCCTCTCACACACAACCTCGACCCTCTCACACACAACCTCGACTCTCTCACACACAAACTCGACCCTCTCACACACAATCTCGACTCTCTCACAACCTCGACTCTCTCACAACCTCGACTCTCTCACACAACCTCGACTCTCACACACAACCTCGACTCTTACACCAACTCGACCATCGCTCACAATCTCGACTCTCTCACACACAACCTCGACTCTCTCACACACAACCTCGACTCTTACACCAACTCGACCATCGCTCACAACCTCGACTCGCTCACAACCTCGACCATCTCTCAAAATCTCGACTAACACACGCGCGGCACACCGACGAGCGAATACGTTCGCGAATGAAAACAGCGGATTTGGCATCTGATGGATGGGCGAGTGAATAAGCGAATGGACGAAAGTGCCAGTTGCCGAGTGAACGAATGAATGAGTGAGTGAACGACAACTTGCGGCGAATGAGCGAATGAATTAATGAACGAGGCTACGAGTGAATTGATGGCACCGATTGGTTTCACGTGTGCGTGGGGTGAATGAATTCACGTATCCTTGACAGAACGCCGGAGCTAAACCCGTGTGCACTTGGCCCCGGCCACGGCAACGTGGAATGTCCACCGACCGGTGTGACGTAAACAGCGGTGTTTGTGCGAAAGGGGGGGCGGGGGGCAGGTGACACCCCCCACCCCCATAACTCTTTAGCGATGGCTAAAGAGACACACGCCGACGCATCATCTTTTGGTATAAGAATATATATACATAATATATACGTGATGGTTACATTATATCTCTCGTTTTCTTTTTAAAGTTATCTCCACATTAATAAACAATATGCTTCAGTTTAACACGTAGGCTTTCGCGACCAATATCAATAAAGTTTTATTTTATTTTGTCTGTCCGCCTGATGATGCTAAGTTGTGATCACTGGCGAAACGTCGGATTGTAAATGTTGTAGATTTGCTCTCCAACACCATCATCATCAGCAGCAGCAGCAATGAGAGTGGGGCTCGCTTGGAGCAATCATAGCGCAGGTGTTCACGCCCGAGAGGCCCTGCGGCTGACGGGATGGGTACAACAACAGCAGCGAGCTTGCGATGTGGGCTTCATGCGGAGCAAAGGGGGTCTTCTCTGCTGTTGCTGATGCCACGGGTTGCGTAATCGACGCTCAGAGGAATTCCTCTGAACCGTGATGGAGTGGGGACCGGGCGGGGGGGGGTTAGGGGAGGGTGGTTAGGGGGGGGTGGTTAGGGGGAGGGGTTAGGGGGGGGTTAGGGGGTGGGGTGGTTAGGGGGGGCTGGTTAGGGGGGGGGGTTAGGGGGTGGGGGGAAACGTCGCTCTTTGGGCTGTACGTCTTCTGCGTGGCACCGTCACAGTAACGTGGAATGTCCAGCTTGGCACGGGGGTTGGCAGGAGAAGCGAATGGCGCAAGTGACGTCAACATCGAGGACACATCGACTGACGACGATGATGATGACGATGTTGTTCCTGATCGTGGTGGTGGTGCCGTGACGATGTCGCTGCTACGAACAATGCTGATGCTGATAGTGCTCGTGATGATGATGATGCTGGTTTCTACACCGCGAACGATTATGCCGCCTGTTTCATCATCTGATGCTGCTACTGATTATCTTGCTACTATCGATGACGCCGCTGCTTCCGATGATGATGCGTTTGACAGCATATATATACAAAGATCCCCCGTGTAGCCTCTCACAGACTGTCGGGGAAAGTGCTGTTAGCGAGCACCTATGAAGGCCGGCACGGCACACGAGGGGGTGGGTGGCCAAAACCACGCCCGGCCGCATTTGTCTCGCCAGTGGCGATGTTTACACACCGCACCAGGTACTCGTTTGAGGCCGAGTCGACCTAGGGGAGGTCACAGGACCGGTTCAGATAATCGTCACCGGCGTTGGCCGTGAGCGGGAATCGAACTCGGGTCGTACCGCTAACCGCTACACCACCGCTCCCCCATACACACACACGGGCGCACGCGATGGCATATCGATGACAAAATGAGCAAACGCACAATCACAACAGATCCGCATCACGTCCGTGATTACGCAGCACATCACAACAGCCCGCAAGAACGCATCATCGAATTCATTCCCTCGTGGGGGGGGGGGGGGGTGCAGGGGCTTTGTGTGCCCCTTAGATATGACCCCCCCCCCCCCCCCTGGCTTGGCACCGTGGAGGGTTTTGGCATCGCGGGGGGCGGTTTGGCACGCGGAGTCATCGACAAGATTCGCTCCCCCCTCTTACACACAAGATTCGTTCGCCTGTTGGCAGCAGGTCTACTAATTATGATCCGGCAAAACATCGTGTTTATTCCAGCGTCAACAACAATAATGGTGATTGTTGTTGTTTTTGTTGTTGCCGCCGCTGCCACAGGGGTACCGCCACAGGAACGTGGAGTTGGCTCCGTGCGGGTTGCTGCAAACAGGGTCGCCGAGCGCGGCAGTCGGGAAACTCGCTCCATTGTTGTGGTTGTTGTGGTTTTCGTTTTGGTTGTTGTGGTTATTGTGGTTATTGTGGTTGTGGTTATTATTGCTGTGGTTGTGGTTGTTGTGGTTATTGTTGTGGGGCTTATTGTTGTCGTTGTTGTTGTGGTTATTGTTGTTGTGGATATTGTTGTTGTGGCTATTGTTGTGGTGGTTGTTGTGGTTTTTGTTGTGTTTTTTTTGCGTGGTTATTGTTGTGGTTGTTATCCGCTACGACTTTTGTTTTGCACGCCAAACATTGGCGGAAAGTCTCGGCCGTTTTGCCAGCGAGTGAGTGGATGGGGTTGGGGGGTCACGGGGAAGGGTTCAAGGGTCAAACGTCTCTCGCGACCTTCACTCAACGTGGGCCCGGGCCCTACCGAGACCCCCCCCCCCCCCCATTAATCCGCCTCCCCCTACAGCCCCCCCCCCCCACGCCTGCCGGTTCCACGCAGTGCGAGCAGGGGGACGGCACCGCGCCGAGTTTATAAAATAACAACAAACTATTGGAAGTTCAGGGTCTCCGTCGTTGGCAGTGGTGTATTCACACACACAATTCACACACACACCATTCACACACACGACATACACCATTCACTCACCATTCACACACACGACACACACACACCATACACACACATACACACCATTCACACACACGACACACACACGACACACACACACACACGACACACACACAATTCACACACACACATACACACCATTCACACACACGACATACACCATTCACTCACCATTCACACACACGACACACACACACCATACACACATACACACCATTCACACACACACGACACACACACGACACACACACGACACACACACGACACACACACAATTCACACACACACATACACACCATTCACACACACGACATACACAATTTACACACCATTCACACACCCCCACCATACACACACACACACGACATACACACACCATACACACCATACACACACACACATACAAATATCCTCCGTGTAGCCTTAACAGACTGTAGGGGCAAGTGCTGTTAGCGAGTAGCACCTATGAAGGCCGGAACGGTACACGAAAGGGGGTGGGTGGCCAGCACCACGCCCGACCGCCTTTGTCTCCAGAATGGCGACGTTTTACACACCGCACCAGGTACTCATTTGAGGCCGAGTCGACCTAGGGGAGGCCCGGGACCGGTTCGGATAATCCTCACCCGCAGGTTGTTGGCCGTGAGCGGGCGGAAATCGAACCC
Source organism: Lampetra fluviatilis (assembly GCF_964198595.1). Taxonomy (NCBI): domain Eukaryota; kingdom Metazoa; phylum Chordata; class Hyperoartia; order Petromyzontiformes; family Petromyzontidae; genus Lampetra; species Lampetra fluviatilis. The sequence goes on from NC_136336.1 coordinate 3,313,142, forward strand.
GGGTCGCCGCCGGGTTCGTAGCGCAAACGCGCTAACCACTGCGCCACCGCTCCCCTCCGTTACAGCAAATCACATTGTTGGACTACACCGCGCTCAGTCTATGTCCCCCCCCCGCCGCCGTCGCCCGCAATCAACCCGCACTGACCAGCGTGGTGAAATATGGTTAATAACCCCCCCCACCCCACCCGCACCAACTCCACAGCCCACACAAGTACGGGAAGGCTGTCAAGCGGCAGTGGATCGACAGAAAATCGCCGCACCGTGCGCCACCAGGAAATCCCGGGGAGCCGATCATCGATCGCCCGCGTCGGGCGGATAAAATAAGTAACAACTTGGCGAGGAATCAGCAGAGCCCCGGGCTCCCGTCACTGGAGTGTGGAATTTCCACCTCCACCACCACCAGAGCCGCGCCGTCCGAGCGAGGGGCACGATTTGGCTTTGGCACGAGACACGTCAAAGGGTACAAGCGCAGCCCCTGCAACAGCTGCCACGCGGCCACCGCTGGCGGGAGGGGCCTCGACTCGAGAGGGAGCTCTGGAGAGGCGTCTCGAACGAGACAACAGCACCCACACTTTACCCCAACACCACCATCACCACCATCACCATCATCACCATCATCACCACCACCATCACCACCACCACCATCACACGCGACCTGCCGATCAGAGACCCACAGTACTCTGGCGAACACGTTTACACTGCTGGCCAGACAGACGCGGTGGGGGGGGGGGGCACTGAGGAGGGGGGGGGGGTATAATAAACCTGCTCATTGTTTCAGCTGCCGAGCCGGGAGATCGGACAGAAGAGGCGACCTCTGCATTGCAAGTGCGGCGTTCATTATTCAGTCGGAGTACAAAAACATAATCACGAGTAATCAACTCAAGTAACGGATGGAAGAACAACACACGACCGTCTTCATCGTCGTCGTCATCGTCGTCGTCGTCGTCGTCTAAATCCACGGAACGCAAGCCACGCGGATTCCTGGACTTGAACAACTTCGAGTGGGGGGGGGGTCCCCACTCTGCCTCCCCTTCACCGCCCGGAGGATGCACCGAACGAAATAACTACACACAAACACACACATAACCTGGAGCTGCTTCATTCCCCGGCCATAGTAACGTGGAAGGACCACCACCAAGGTCGTTCGGCCCAGGTGGTGGCGCCGTCCAGAGGCTACGATTTCCGTTCCTTGGTCGGGGTTTGCTCCGCTCGCGATCGTCACCACCATCATCATCATCATCGCCATCATCACCATCGTCATCATCATCATCGCCATCATCATCATCATCATCGTCATCACCATCGTCATCATCATCGTCATCATCATCATCATCGGCGGCGCTTCATTTCAGCCAGTGAAAATCTTTCCCCGCTCAGCGCACCACACCACACCCATCGTGCCTCTGTCGCTGTGGGTTGTGGGCTGCCGCTCTTCACGTAGTACCTCGTACTCCTCCTCATCCTCATGTCCCGGTCTACCAGCGACCCGGGGAAAAAAAAAATATCGAGTGAGAAATGAAGCCCCGATTATCTTCTTCATCGCCATCATCATCATCATCACCATCGTTCGAAGCGATGCATATTGCAGATGTCTCTTGAACGGACTGGCTCCAACCACGGGAACGTGGAATTTCCACGGACCGGCTCAAAGCCGCGCCAGCGGAGGAGAGCTCTGGGAGACACTTGGATTTTACCCCCCCCACCCCCCCAGGGGAGGGGAGGAGGGGTGATGGAGAAATTCTTCGGCTGTTTGCAAAATTGCACTCTCGAAAAACAATCGTTGCTTCATCGTGGTGGTGGGGGGGTGGTGGGGGTGGTGGGGAAGAGGTGGACAGCTTCTCTGCTGCACGGATTAACGGCGAGAGAATGAACGATAAATAACGCTCACGTTGCAGGCCCGCACCTGGAGTGAAATCTCCGCGTGTGCACAAATATGACAGCTCGATCCGTGCTCGATCCGCGCTCGATCCACGCTCCAACAAAGTTCCGTTTGAGTCCCAGCAATTGGATCGTCAAAGAAACGCCACAATTCCCGTTCCCGGTTGTGTGTGTGGGCAAAACCTCGCCACGATTGCCCCACGCACGAGACCAACGCCTTCACGCAATTTCACCGTTTCTTTCCGTCGCGGATGAATTTGTATCGCGCTATGCAGCACGCGATTTCCGCAGATTATGACGGGGGGGGGGGGGGGGGCAGCCTTTGGTCCACGCCGACCAATCGAGGGGAGGGGTTCGTAGCGGTGATTTCTTGGCACGGCTTGGTGAGGTCATGGCAAAAAAAGCCCCTGAACCCCACTGGGCTGGAACTGACCAATGAGGTTTTTGAGCAGTCTGATACCACATGAACACGTGGGTGCGTGCGTGTGTGCGTGTGTGGGCACACGTGTGTACTTGTGAATGCGCCTGCATTAAGTACTAATGAATTGTGCACCGTGTGTGTGTGCGTGTGTGTGTGGGGGGAGAGGGGGGAGCGGTGGTTCAGTCGTTAGCGCACCTCGCTACGAACTTCCTGCCACGGTCAACATCACGTGACGCCTACACCGCTTCTGTGCCTCCACGAGCTTGACTAAAAACAAAGCTGGGGAGACAAAGGCGGCTGGGCGCGAGGGATAGACCACACCACCACGTGTGTGCGCCGTCCTGGCCCTTCGTAGGTGCTCACTCACGACACTTTCCACAAAACAAGTTACGTAGGCTGCGTGGGGGATCTCTGTCAGTGTGTGTGTGCGTGTTCTCAGTCAGCCAACCCACAACACCTGGGGGTCTGTCGCGTGACCCTCCTGCCAGCCAGCGAGCCTGCGACACTTCAAGTGACAGCCTCCAAGTACACCTAGCCTGGCACACGCGTCAATGTCAATTCCTCATGTCCCACCGAGAGAACTTGGGTCTGCAGGAGCGAGGTGACCTTGGGGGCTGTGTGGACAAGACGGGAGCTGGGGGGGGGGAGTCGCATCCGAAGAGAGGGGGGGGGGCTCCTTGAGGGAGACGCTGGGACCCCCCTGAGCCCCCCCCTGCATGGCCACGGCTCCAGCTGCTTAATCCACTCTTGTCTCCCACCAAGTCTCCCACCAAGTCGCCCACCCTCTCTGTCCCCCACCTGTCCACCATGACCCCCCCACCTGACCCCTGACCCCCTCTCACACCTGGCTCACGCTCGGTATGTAGCCCGTCTTGCCCCCGCGCCCCATCCCCATGTACTCCGGGTTCTGCGCCGACGGCCCCATCCCGGCGCCGACGCCACCACCGGCGCCACCAGCCTTCCCCAGCGGCACCACCGCCGCCCCGTTGGGCAGCAGCAGCTGGCCCCGCGCGTGCTTCCGGTGCCACACGACGGCCCTGGCGGGCACCGTGTCGTAGCACGGCGGCCCCAGGGGCGCACCGCCCCCGGCCGGCCGCCCTCCCGCGGCCGTGGCCACCATGGTGGCCGAGCCCCGCAGGGCGCCCGACTTCCCCAGCAGGCGGCCCGGCGGTGCCAGCCGGTACCCGTTGGGCGGCCGCGACAAAGCCGCCGGTTCCGCCGACGTCGTCGTCGTCGTGGTGGTGGCGATCGCGGCGGCGGTGGGGCCGGCGACAGCTCGGTTGAGGCTGCCACCACTGCCGGCAGCAGCAGCAGCAGCAGCAGAGGTGCTCCCACTGCTTGCACCGCCAGCATCTCTGCCCCCAGCAGCGGCGGCGGCGGCAACGGCACCACTTCCACCGCGAGCGGTACCACCGCCACCACCGCCACCACCGCCACCGCCGCCACCGCCGCCGCCGGCCCTGACGCGCGGAGCCGCCGAACCGGCACCGCCACCGCCGGGGCAGCCGGCTCCTCCGTGCCGAGACGCCGGTCGCTCGCAGTTCGCCCCGGGCCGGAGCGACGGCGCCCGGTCGCGGCCCGCGGCGCCCGTCGCGCCAACCGCCGGGCCCAGCTCGCCCGGCGGCTGGCGTGGCGAGAGCAACACCTGGAAGCTGGTCTCGGCCAGGCGGCTCGTCGCGTCGTCGTCGTCGTCATTGACGACGGAGCCCGGCGGCGGCGGCGGCAACGGCTCGGCAGCGGCGAGGGAGGCGCGGCGCGAACGCCGGCAGTCGCGCTCCCACGCCGCGTTCAGGTAGGGCGGCTCGCGCGGGGCAAAGCCGACGCCGCCGCCGCCGCCGCCGACGACGACTCCACCTCCGCCGCCTGTCGCGGGCGCCGCGATGGCGGCGATGGCGGCGACGATGTTGGCGGAGGAGGCGGCGGGGGTGGCGGAGGAGGAGGAGGAGGAGGCGAGCGGGGCGCCCGTCCGCTCGCCGAGTCGGAGGAGCGACGGCGCGAGGGGAGACGGTGTCACGAAGGGGTTGTCCTCGATGGGATTCACGTACTCTGCACGCCGGGACCGGGGGGGGTGGGGGGGGGGGCCTCATCGTCAACCTCGTCGCTGTCGTCGTAGCTGTCGTCGCGACCCATCGTCGTCGTCATCTCGCACGCGTGGGATCTTGCGGCCACTGTGATGACGATGATGATGACCGATCGTTGATAATTGGGTCAAGTCACGAGAACGGTGCTGGTGGAGGCGATTGTGGTGGGTGCGGAGTGCTGGGGAGGTGCGGTGGTGGTAGTAGAGACGTGGCGAATCACCGGCACTCACACTCCCCCTGACCCCGTGACCCCTCCCACGACCCCCCCACCCCCGTGCTACCCGCCTCCCTCGCCCCCCCCCTCCCCCCCGTACCGGGCACGGCGCCGTCGTGGCTGGGCAGGATGTACACGTCCTCGTCCGGACTCGAGTGCCTCTCTGTGGGGGGCCTGCCCCCCACGGCGGCGGCGGTGCCGAGAGTGGGGGGCCGCGTGGGCTCCGAGCTGTAGCGCTGCCTCGTGCCCTCCGCCCGCCCCCTCAGCCCCGTGCCCAACAGCGGCGGGGGCAGGGCCCCCCCCCCTCCGGGTGGGGGCCCCCCCCCCCCGAGGGCCCGGGCCTCACGCAGAGCGGCAGGAAGAGCCGGTCGGAGCAGGCTGCGGAGGGGGGGGCGGTGGGGGGGCTCCCTGGAGGGGGCAGGCCGGCCGCGGCCCCCCTTTCATTGTCGTAGTCCGAGGGGAGTACGCACAGCTGGGGGGGGGGGGCGGGGGGGGGCATCGTCATCTTCGTCATCATCATCGTCCATGATTCATCCACTGCTTCACAGATGTGTGCTGTGCGTTGTGGCGTGTTATTTTCTTGCGATGTGGCGCTGAGTGCTGTCCGGTGTGTTGCGTGTGTTGCGGTGTGTTGTGTTGCGTGTGTTGTGTTGCGTGTGTTGTGCGTGTGTTGTGTGTTGTGGTGTGCTGCGTGTTTTGTGTTGCGTTGTGTTGTGTTGTGTGTGTTGTGGTGTGTTGTGTGCAGTGTATAGCGTGTGTTGTGGGGTGTTGTGTTGCGGTGTGTTGCATGTGTTGCGGTGTGTTGTGCTGCATGTGTTGTGCGTGTGTTGTGCGTGTGTTGTGTGTTGCGGTGTGTTGCGGTGTGTTGCGTGTGTTGTGTGTGTTGTGTTGTGTGTGTTGCGTGTGGTGTGTGTTGTGGTGTGTTGAGTTGCAGTGTATAGCGTGTGTTGTGTTGTGTGTGTTGTGTGTGTTGCGGTGTGTTGTGTTGCGTGTGTTGTACGTGTGTTGTGTGTTGCGGTGTGTTGCGTGTGTTGTGGTGTGTTGTGTGTGTTGCGTGTGTTGTGTTGCGGTGTGCTGCGTGTGTTGTGTTGCGGTGTGTTGCGTTGCGTGTGTTGTGTTGCGGTATGTTGCGTCGTGGCTCACCCCACTCATCGGCATGTACGTAGGCGGGATGCTGGCTCCGGCCTGGGCCTGTGCAGCGCACACACGGGGGGGGGGGGGGGGGATGCACAGGGGTCACGCAGGGGTCACGCAGGGGTCACGAGGACGGTCAACTCCTGACGTTTCAATCGCAAATTCGGAGCGACTTCCCGCTGCTCGCACAAGCGTCGAGGCATCAGCGCTCATCTCCCGTTCACAGCCATGCAGAGCCAGTGGTGGAAGTTGCACATTCCTAAGGCGAGGGCGAGTCTATTTCTAGGACAAGCAGCGTTGCCCTCCCGCACAAAGCGGTTCTCGTTTTATCCACCCGGGAGGGAGGGATGATGATGGGCTGAGTCAACCGCCCCAGGATTTGACCTCGCGACCTTCCGAGGGCAGGCCGCTCGCTCCGCGCTCGGCGGCCTGGCTTAATCTCGGGAGGTCAAAGGTCACGGAACGAGGTGGGTGGAGGAGGGGGGGTGGCGACAAGCTCTGTTGACCCCAGCACAACAACCGCAGCAACAACAACAACAACAACCGCAGTAACGACAACAACAACAGCAGCAGGACAACACCAGCGGCAGAAGGACAACAGTAGAAGGAAAGACGGACGTTCTTCCGTCTCAATGTGGCTGGAAGAATTCCCCCAGAAGGTGGTTGTTGTTGTTGTTGTGGCCTGTCCCTGGGCCTCTCGTCGTTGTTGCGGTGGTGGTGGTGGTGGCGGTGGTGAGGCTGGCTTCTCACCCAGGGTCCAGCCAGCTCGAGCGAGGCTGTCGAACCAAAGAAGACCTGCCGGTGCCGGTGGTGGCGTTGCTGTGGCTGCTGCTGCTGGTTGTGATGCGGCCCGTTCTCTTTGTGCCACCGCTGGGGGATGAAGTACTCGTCCACCTCCAGGAGGTTCCCGTCGCCCACCGCCTCGCCGTCGTCGTAGGCGAGCAGCGCCTGCAGGACGCGTGCCTCCGTGGGGCTGGGCAGGCACAGCGAGCCGTCGCGCTGCCCGCACGCGAAGCCCACCGCCCCACCGACGCAACCCACGCCGCCACCGCCGCCGGACCACCACGGGGGACGACGCGTGGGGGGGAGGGGAAGCCACCGCCAGCGTTGAACGATGGACGATGGGGGAGGGGGCGGGAGGTGGGGGGGGGAATGGACGCACAAACAAGCACACAAACAAAAACACACAAACAGAATGTAAACTAAAGCGAACGAAAGTGAACGCAGACAAAACACGCGAATGTATGAATGATGGCGAATGTGTGCGGGCGAGCGTGTTAGACGGTGGGAGAAAGCTGAGGGGCTTGAAGGTGTTCCTCAAACTGTTTGGGGAAAGTGCTGTAAGCGAGCAACGCCTACTAAGGCCGGCACGGCGCACGAGGGGGCGGGTGGCCAGCACCACGCCCAGCTACTGATGTAAGACCGAGTCGATGCTGAGGGAGGCCCACGACCTGTTCGGGTAATTATTGCCACCGGTGTTGGCCGAGAGCGGGGATTGAACTTGGGTCGCGGCTCTGTGTGCTAGGACAGGCAGAGGGTGAGACGGAGAGACAAACGGAGAGACAAAGAGTTGGAGAGAGACAGATAGCGTGAGCTAGAGGGAGAGACAGACAGATGGAGAGACAGACAGACAGAGACAAACGAAGAGAGTACCTAGAGGAGAGAGACGGCGAGAGAAGGAGAGAGCGAGGGAGAGGGAGAAAGAGACACCGGGGGGGGGGGGGGGGGGTGGGGTCAGTGAGCAGGGCGTCTGCACGGTGAGTGAAAACCAACTCAGAAGCATGGAGAAGTAGCATGGAGGTCATGTGGAGGTCACGTGGGCACCGGGTGTAATAGCAGAAGCAGCAGCAAGGTCTTCCCCACCCCCCAAAGACCTCCGCACCCCCCCCCCCCCAGCCAACCGGCCTCACCTGGATGACGAGGTAGCGCTGGGGGTCTCGCGCCATCTTGGAGAACTCTGTGGCGAGCTCGCGGAACCGCGGGCGGCTGTCGGCGTCGATCATCCAGCCTGCGCAGGGAGGGCAACCCCCAGAGCGTCAACAACACGGTGGACCACCCAGACGGTCTACCATGAGATGGTGGACTACTCGATTGCCTTCCATTAGATGGTGGACCTCCAGATGTTGGACCACCAGATTGTGGGCCGCCAGATGGTGGACCACCAGATGGTGGAATACCAGATGGTGGACTACCAGATGGTGGACTGCCAGATGTTGGACCTCCAGATGGTGGACCACCAGATTGTGGACCACCAGATGGTAGACCACCAGATGTTGGACCGCCAGATGGTAGACCACCAGATGGTGGACCGCCAGATGGTGGACCGCCAGATGGTGGACCGCCAGATGGTGGACCGCCAGATGGTAGACCACCAGATGTTGGACCGCCAGATGGTGGACCACCATACGTTGGACCACCATATGTTGGACCGCCAGTTTGTGGACTGCCAGATGGTGGACCACCAGATGTTGGACCACCAGATGTTGGACCACCAGATGTTGGACCACCAGATGTGTGAGCGAGTGTCCCTGGTGGATCTCGGAGACTCACACTTCACCATGATCATGTAGACGTCGATGGTGCAGATGGGCGGCTGGGGGAGCCGCTCCCCCTTCTCCAGGAGCTCCGGGATTTCCCGCGCAGGAATCCCCTCGTACGGCTTCCCCCCAAACGTCATCAGCTCCCACACCGTCACACCTGTAGCATCACACCACACCATGACGCTACACCGCATCGTCACTCCTACAGCATCACACCACCCCTCGCTGTCACACCTGGAGCATCACACCACACCATGACGCTACACCGCACCGTCACACCTGCAGAATCACACCACTTCTCACCGTCACACCTACAGCATCACACGACACCATGACGCTACACTGCACCGTCACACACCTGCAGCATCACACCACCCCTCGCTGTCACACCTGGAGCATCACAACAACCATTCACCATCACGCCTGCAGCATCACACCACTTCTAACTGGCACACTTATAGCATCACACCACACCATGACGCTACACCGCACCGTCACACCTACAGCATCACAGCACCCCTTGCTGTCACACCTGGAGCATCACAACAACCATTCACTATCACACCTGCAACGTCACACCACTTCTCACTGTCACACCTGAGCGATAAGATCACAGTATGTGCCCGCACACATCACCGCTTCGTGCACCACGCCAGCATTCGTAGGTGCTGCTTTTTGTCAACGTCACTTGCCAAACAGCCGATTGAGGGCTACACGGGGCACCTGTGTCTGTGTTGTCTCACCGTAGCTCCACACGTCGCTCTGGTGCGTGAACGTGCGGTACTGGATTGACTCCAGCGCCATCCACTTGATGGGCATCTGTGAGATGGGGGGGGACATACAGAGGCGGACGCGGGGAGACACGGTGAGACACGGGGAGGAGGAGGAGGAGACACGGGGGGACACGTATGGAGACGCGAGAGACATCGATGTCGTGAACGGCGATGGGGTTGGCAACGCCGCTGACATTCGCGATGACGCTGCCGGTGCTGCCGGTGCTGCCGCTGAAGCGCACCTTGCCGCTGTCGGCCTGGTACTCGTCCTGGTTGACGTCGAGGAGGCGCGCCAGCCCGAAGTCGGTGATCTTCACGTGCTGCGGCGTCTTCACCAGCACGTTCCGCGCAGCCAGGTCGCGGTGCACGAGGCGGCGCTCCTCCAGGTACATCATGCCCTACGCACGCACGCACACACACACGCACAGGTATGTCATCACCTACACATGCACAGGTACGTCATCACCTACACACGCGTGGGTACGTCATCCCCTACACACTCACGGGTACGTCATCCCCTTCACACACACAGGACGTCATCCCCTACACACACACAGGTATGTCATCACCTACACATGCACAGGTACGTCATCACCTACACACACACAGGTACGTCATCACCTACACACACGTGGGTACGTCATGCCCTACACACACACGGTTACATCATGCCCTACGCACGCACGGGTACGTCATGCCCTACACACACAAGGGTACGTCATGCCCTACGCACGCACCCACGGGTACGTCATCTCCTATACACGCACGGTTACATCATGCCCTACACACACGTGGGTACGTCATCACCTACACACGCACGGGTACGTCATCCCCTACACACGCACGGTTACATCATCCCCTACACACGCACGGGTACGTCATCCCCTACACACGCACGGGTACGTCATCCCCTACACACGCACGGTTACATCATCCCCTACACACGCACGGGTACGTCATCCCCTACACACGCGCGGTTACGTCATCCCCTACGCAACGCTCGTGTCACTGTGCGTGCCGTACCTTGGCGATCTGCACACACCAGTTGAGCAGCAGCTGGGAGCCGATGGCGTCGCGGTGGCGCCGCGTGTACTCCAGCAGGCAGCCGAGCGGCATGAGCTGCGTGACGAGCTGCACGCTGGGCGCCAGGCACACGCCCAGCAGGCGCACCAGGTGGGGATGCTCCACGCTAGCCATCACGTACGCCTCCTGCTCGCATCGCGGCCACGACGCAACACGACGCAACACGACGCAACAGAGCGCAGGATGGGCACGCGGCATTCCCTTCGCGCAAGGCGAACACATCACGCGGGGCGTTGCCATCACGCGGGGCTTCCGGATTACAAATTGAGGGAGTATTGTAATAGGTTTGAACCCTTTCAACTGGTAAAAAAACTGACACCTTTATACAAGGCATCATGTTTGCAATAAGCACAACACAAGCAGTCAACATGCAAACAAAAATAAACTCTGATGCCTTGTATAAAGGTGTCAGTTTTTGTACCAGTTGAAAGGGTAAAAACCTATTACTATATTTTGCCGAGCTCTCAATACTCTGATAGTGCGCTGTCTTTGAGTTGTACGCCTTTTGGCGTCATCTGGTCCAACACCAATGGAGACTAGGCTCTAAGAAAAGCTGTCTCGGGTGTGGACCAATCAACTTCAAGGACAGTGCATATCATTATCATTATCAGAGTTGTTTCTTTTTGTTTGCATTTTGACTGCTTGTGTTGTGGTTATTGCAAACATGATGCCTTGTATAAAGGTGTCAGTTTTTGTACCAGTTGAAAGGGTAAAAACCTATTACTATATTTTGCCACTGGTAAAGGAGATGTCTCATAGTGTAAGGGAGTATTGTTGGAGCTATAAAACTGAAAGCCAACTCCGCCTCCTCCTGCAACACCCCTACCCGCAGCACTGCAGCACTCACATCCAAGATCTCCTTGTTGGCACGGGGTGAGGTCCCCTCTCGCAACACCTTGATCGCCACCTGGATCTTCACAGATTCCCCCTCGGGCACCCAGACACCCTGCGCCACGAGGTGGGACACGGTGGGACACACGGGGAGACACACGGGGAGACACGGGGAGACACATGGGGAGACACCGGGACACACGGAGGGACACACGGAGAGAGATACCGGGGGATACATGGGAGGACGCACGGGAAGAGACACGGGGACACACAAGGGGGAGACACAAGGGGAAGACACACGGGGAGACACACGGTTGAGATACCGGGACACACGGAGGTATACACGGGAAGAGACACGGGGACACACGGGGGGACACACGGGGTGGGACACACGGGGTGGGACACAAGGGGGGCACAAAGGGGAGATACACGGGGAGACACACGGGGAAACACCGGGACACGGAGGGACGGGGTAAGGCCGGGAACCTTTAAGGCTGAGGCCGGTGCCTCCTCAAAGTCACGCCACACCAAGTGACAGGAGGCCACACCGCCGTGGCCACACAGGCGCGAGGCACAGTGCGTGCAACACAGTGGGCACGTGGCAGGTTCACAGAAAGTAGACAGTGAGCACGCGGCACCACGGGGCGTGTACCTTGTGCACGTGACGCCACGGGGCGTGTACCTTGTGCACGTGGCACCACGGGGCGTGTACCTTGTGCACGTGACGCCACGGGGCGTGTACCTTGTGCACGTGGCACCACGGGGCGTGTACCTTGTGCACGTGGCACCACGGGGCGTGTACCTTGTGCACGCGGCACCAAGGGGCGTGTACCTTGTGCACGCGGCACCACGGGGCGTGTACCTTGTGCACGCGGCACCAAGGGGCGTGTACCTTGTGCACGTGGCACCAAGGGGCGTGTACCTTGTGCACGTGACGCCACGGGGCGTGTACCTTGTGCACGTGGCACCAAGGGGCGTGTACCTTGTGCACGTGGCACCAAGGGGCGTGTACCTTGTGCACGCGGCACCACGGGGCGTGTACCTTGTGCACGCGGCACCAAGGGGCGTGTACCTTGTGCACGCGGCACCAAGGGGCGTGTACCTTGTGCACGTGGCACCACGGGGCGTGTACCTTGTGCACGTGACGCCACGGGGCGTGTACCTTGTGCACGTGGCACCACGGGGCGTGTACCTTGTGCACGCGGCACCAAGGGGCGTGTACCTTGTGCACGTGGCACCACGGGGCGTGTACCTTGTGCACGTGGCACCAAGGGGCGTGTACCTTGTGCACGTGGCACCACGGGGCGTGTACCTTGTGCACGTGGCACCAAGGGGCGTGTACCTTGTGCACGCGGCACCACGGGGCGTGTACCTTGTGCACGGTGCCGAAGGCGCCCGAGCCGAGCTCGCTGCCTCGCCGCAGCTCCGTCTCCTTGAGGATGCGTAGCTGCGCCTGGTTGGGTGCCACTCCACTCGGGGTGAGCGGCTGCACCAGCTGCGTTGGTGGCGGCGGCGCACACGCACACACACGCACGCACACACGCACGCACGCACACACAAAGATAAAAGATCCCCCGTATAGCCTTAACAGACTGTAGGGCCAAGTGCTGTTAGCGAGCACTTATGAAGGCCGGAACGGTACACGAGGGGGTGGGTGGCCAGAAATACGCCCGACCGCCTTTGTCTCCCCAGTGGCGATGTTTACACACCGCACCAGGTACTCATTTCAGGCTGAGTCGACCTAGGGGAGGCCCAGGACCGGTTCAGATAATCGTCACTGGTGTTAGCCGTGAGCGGGAATCGAACCCGGGTCGCCAGGTTCATAGCGCAGCGCGCTAACCGCTACACTACCGCACGCACGCACACACGCACACACACACGCACAAAAGTAGAGGTGAAGGTCCCCCGGGCAAATGCTTGCGCAGTGGAGGGGGGGGGGGTAGTGGAGGGGGGGTAGTGGAGGGGGGCGGGGCGATGAAGCATCTGCGCTTGTGGCGTCACCGCCGCGCACTTGCCCGTTCACGTTACGTGCCAGATGACCGGCCAGCAAAAACTTTCTTGAAATAATATCACGCGATAATAATTGAGCACATTTCATATTCGCGCTCAGAGCGCACGTAGGAAGTACGTGGGGGGGCGGGGGGGTGCGACTTGGCACTGCGTGCGATCCAAATCGAGCGCACCAGCGGGTTTAAGTTTTCGTTTGTGGTAAACGTGGCCCTTGGGCAACGCTGGCGTTGAACCGCACACCGCAGTGTTAACCAGGGCGGCCCGCGGAAGTCGAACCGCCAGCCACCCCGCGGGGGGGGGGGGGGGTCCCTTCGAGGGCGTGCGTCATCTTGCAACCCGCGGGTCTCGCTGGGCTCACCTCCTCGTCGCGGATGATCCTGCGCATCACCCTCTTGTTGGCGATGCGGCGCCGCCGCAGCCACAGGCCGGCGAGGATGACGACGAGGCCCACGACGAGGACGCCGCCCACCACCCCGAAGGCGACGAGCGGCACGCGCGAGCTGCGCGCACGGGGACGCGCACGGGGGGAGACACACACGGGGAGAGACACAGGGAGAGACACGGGGAGACACGCACGGGGAGAGACACGGGGAGACACACGGGGAGACACGAGGAGAGACACGCGGAGAAACACACACGGGGAGACACGCGGGGAGACACACGGGGAGAGACACACGGGGAGACACACACGAGGACACACACGAGGACACACACGGGGAGACACACACGGAGACACACGGGGAGACACACAAGGAGACAGACACGGGAGACACACAAGGAGACACACACGGGGAGACACACGGGGACACACACGGGGGGAGACACGGGGAGACACACACGGGGAGACACACGGGGAGACACACACGGGGAGACACACGGGGAGAGACACGGGGAGACACACGGGGAGAGACACACGGGGAGACACACACGGGGAGACACGCGCAGACACACACGGGGAGACACGCGGGGAGACACACGGGGAGAGACACACGGGGAGACACACACGAGGACACACACGAGGACACACACGGGGAGACACACGGGGAGACACACGGGGAGACACACACGGAGACACACACGGAGACACACGGGGAGACACACACGGGGAGACACACAAGGAGACACATGGGGACACACACGGGGGGAGACAAGGGGAGAGACACACGGAGACACACACGGAAACACACACACGCGGAGACACACGGGGAGACACACAAGGACACACACGGGGGGAGACACACGGAGAGACACACGTGGGGAGACACACACGAGGACACACACGAGGACACACACGGGGGGAGACACACGGAGAGACACACGTGGGGAGACACGCAGGGAAACATGGGGACATGCGGGTAACATGGGGAGACATGGGGGGGGGGGGGGCGAAGTCACACGGGGAAAACACAGAGACAGGAAGAGAGGGAGACACACGTGGACACACGGAGATTCAAAGTCACTCACACACGAGTGAGATGTCGGGTGCGATCTGAGCCCCTGTCGGACCGAGCATGCTGCCTGTGATCTCTAGGGGAACGGGCGGTTCGCAGGCGAACGTCAACGGGAGGTTTCTCTCCGGCAGCGGCAGCAGCAGCACAGCGGTGACGCTGCTGGAGCGGCAGGAACACCTTTGACACGTTTGAGTGTCACGTGACACTCGTGTTAATTGGCCGTGGTCGGGCGGAGGAGGGGATACGACACACATTTTCTTTTTTTTGGACACGACGACCTCGCCCAGAAAACCCAATCGTCAAGTCACTGCGAAAGGTCTTCGCCGTAATGGTCATCATCGTCATCACCGTCACCACCATTGTCTTCTTCATCGCCGTAATAATCATCATCACCACCGTCACCAACATTTTCTTCGTCGTTGTCATCATCATTGGACGAGATTGACGATCCACTGCTTGATGATTTCCCCCGCCCAAATCCATCGCCACGGTCTCTCCTCACCATCTCGCGACCCTCCCTCCCTCCTCTCACATCCCTCCCTCCCTCCCTGCCTCCCTCCCTGCCCATCGAAACCTCCCCGACAGCGCCACCCCCACGCCTCCCCAAACCCAACGGATTCTTCACCATCCAATCAGGACGCGGCCGGTGAAGTCGGCGGACGTCACGATCGTGATGAACGCGCGGGGGGGGGGGGGGAGTCGGTGGGGGGGGGAGCGATGGAGGGGAGGGGAGGGGGGAGCTTACAAAATATAACGCGTAAACAACAACCGCTGGGACTGGAGGGGGGGGGCTGGGGGGGGGGGGGCTGGGGGGGAGGGGGCTGGGGGGGGAGGGGGCTGGGGGGGGAGGGGGCTGGGGGGGAGGGGGCTCCGTGGTAACGGAGAGGCGCGGTAACCTTGGTGGACGCCCGCGCCGCCTAACGAATGGGTTTAATAATCGAGTTGGGCAGCCACAGAAGTGGGTTCCGCCGCCGCCGGCGGAGAGAGAGAGCGAGATTTATGTCTCTGTGCGGGGGCCGTGGGGGAGCCGTGGGGGTACCGCGAGTAGCCGCGGGGAGCCACGGGGAGCCACGGGGGAGCCGCGGGGAGCCACGGGGAGCCACGGGGAGCCACGGGGTGCCGCGAGTACCCACGGTGGAGCCACGGGGGAGCCACGGGGAGCCACGGGGTGCCGCGAGTACCCACGGCGGAGCCACGGGGAGCCACGGGGAGCCACGGGGGAGCCACGGGGAGCCACGGGGGAGCCACGGGGAGCCGAGGGGGACCGAGGGGGCCAGCACCGCCACGCCCGCAGTGCGGGGGGGCGCCCCGACCACTTCGGCCTCCCGGCGCGGCGGCTCAGACGAACGGTTTTGCACGTATTCACTTTAAGATGTTTTCTTGTTCATGTTTTTGTTTTTTGTTTGTTGCGGTTGCACCCGATTCAAGAGCCGAATGGCTCGCAGGGCTATATACCTAATACATGAAACTTGAAACTTGAGGGGCCGGCGGCGGGTCCCCGAGTCTGGGCTCTCATCCGGGTTGAGCCGCCCGACCGCAGCGGTTGCACCGGGGTCTCGAGTGGGGCACGTTGATGGTCTCAGCGCGGTCACCGATGATTCACGTAGAGACCCATTGATGTGGGGGTGGGGCGGGGGGCATAGGGTCCCCACGCGTCCAGGGTCGTGCATCAGATCTGTCTGTCTCTGTGTGTCTGTATCTCCGTGTCTCCATCTACGTGTCTCCGTGTCTCCGTGTCTGTGTGTTTCTGTGTCTCCGTGTCTCCGTGTATCTGTCTCTGTGTCTCCGTGTTTCTGTGTCTCTATATCCGTTTCTCTGTCTCAGTGTCTCCGGCTTTGTGTCTCTGTATCCGTGTCTCCGTGTCTTTATCTCCGTCTATCTGTGTCTCTGTGTCTCTGTGTCTCTGTGTCTCTATCTCCGTGTATCTATCTCTGTATCTCCGTGTCTCTGTGTCTCCGTGTCTCCGTGTCTCCGTGTCTTTATCTCCATCTATCTCTGTCTCCGTGTCTCCGTGTCTCCGTGTCTCCGTGTCTCCGTGTCTTTATCTCCATCTATCTCTGTCTCCGTGTCTCCGTGTCTCACCTGCTGCTCGGACCGCTCGTGATCTCCTGCCAGCTCCTGCGGCAGTCGGCCTCTGTGGGGCCGTCGCACCTGGGGTGGTGGTGGAGAGTGGTGGTGGTGGTGGGGAGTGGTGGTGGTGGTGGGGAGTGGTGGTGGTGGTGGGGAGTGGTGGTGGTGGTGGTGGGGAGTGGTGGTGGTGGTGGTGGGGAGTGTGGTGGTGGGGAGTGGTGGTGGTGGGGAGTGGTGGTGGTGGGGAGTGTGGTGGTGGTGGGGAGTGTGGTGGTGGTGGGGAGTGGTGGTGGTGGGGAGTGGTGGTGGTGGTGGTGGGGAGTGGTGGTGGTGGTGGGGAGTGGTGGTGGTGGTGGTGGGGAGTGTTGTGGTGGGGAGTGTGGTGGTGGGGAGTGGTGGTGGTGGGGAGTGGTGGTGGTGGTGGGGAGTGGTGGTGGTGGTGGGGAGTGGTGGTGGTGGTGGTGGGGAGTGTTGTGGTGGGGAGTGTGGTGGTGGGGAGTGGTGGTGGTGGGGAGTGGTGGTGGTGGGGAGTGGTGGTGGTGGTGGGGAGTGGTGGTGGTGGTGGGGAGTGGGGGTAGTGCACCCGTTAGAACACAGCCCATCACCTGGTGAACCCACGACCCCACGCTGCCAGGGCTTCACTCTCACCAGCCTGACACGCAGCAGTGCCCTCCCAGACTCTCTCTCTCTCCACCGCTCTCTCTCCACCGCTCTCTCTCCACCGCTCTCTCTCGCCATCGCTCTCCCTACCCCTTGGAGCAGTTGACGTGGCACAGCTGACACGTTCCGTTGGCGTCGACGAACTTGGAGAGGATGGAGCCCGTGGCGTCGATGACCGCGACCGGACATCGCTCCACGCAGTGCGGTCCGTCCCGCACCCTCGCACAGCGCACGCACCGGTCCGCACCCTGGGGCGGGGGGGGGGGCGCACAGAGGTCAGCACCTCGCGGGTCACGGGGTCACGTGGCAGGGAGCTGGGGGTCACCAGATCCCCGTACCCATCGACTCCTGGACCACGGGGGACTCTGTGGAGGGGGCGGTGGGTGGGCGGTGTGGGGGGGGGGGGGGTGTGGGCGGGAGCGTAGGGGGGATGAAGGAAGCTACTGGGCCGTGCCAGGCTAGGTGCACATTGAGGCTAACCGTGCGGTTGGAGGCAGCCGCCCTCCAACAACAGCGGAGGGCGGAGGAGCGATGCTCACGACAACGTGTGGAGCGCCGGGCGGATGAAACGCAGCGAGTTGGCGAATTGCCCGATGATGCTGGATGCAATTACCAGCGAAACGTCGTACTACTCAAAAATTGTAAATGTTGTGGTTTCACGCTTCAACACACCGGTGGGCTAAAGCAGTGAACTATTTGTCTTTTGTCAACGTGACACTTTTTTTGCTGATTGGCCGTGTCGGGTGGTGGAGGGTTACGACACATTTACAAATAACGCGATCTAAACCCAAAAACGTTGATTATGAATAATATTGGTCGCGAAAGCCTACGTGGTAAACTGAGTTGGCACAGTAGGGAGCACGGGTGACGGATCTGCCTGTCACCTGAGTCGGTCAACCCATGGCACCTGGGTCTGTCCCATGACCTCCTGCCAGAACCGAGCACCATCCACACTTCAGGTGACGGCCTCAAGGGGCACCAAGCCTGGCACGAGAGTTGTGGAGCGCCCGCTAGGGGTGCGGTGAGAGCGCTCACCTGGCCCGTGCAGGTGAGCGAGCCGTTGATGGGCAGGCACTCGGGGTCGCACGCCACGCACTCCGTGCCCTCCACGATCTCCCGGTAGGGCCTGCACATGCCGATGGGACCGCACCACTACCATCACCACCACCATCACCACCAGCATCACCACCATCACCACCAGCATCACCACCATCACCACCAGCAGGAGCAACATCACCACCACCACCAGCATCACCACCAGCAGGGGCAACATCACCACCACCACCAGCATCACCACCATCAGGAGCAACATCACCACCACCAGCATCACCACCATCACCACCAGTAGGAGCAACATCACCACCACCATCACCACCACCATCACCACCAATAGTAGCAACATCACCACCACCACCACCAGCATCACCACCACCACCACCAGCAGCAGCAGCAGCTCGGGTCCTGAGACTCCGTGATGCAATCCCGCGTGAAGGCAGTATCCGGTAGTGCCGGTAGTGCCCAATGTAACCGGTGGTGCCAGTGCGGCCGGCCGTGCCGGTAGTGCTGGTCGTGTCGGTATTATCGGTGGCGCCGGTAGCGCCGGTAGTGCTGGTCGTGTCGGTATTATCGGTAGTGCCGGTAGCGCCGGTAGTGCTGGTCGTGTCGGTATTATTGGTGGCGCCGGTAGCGCCGGTAGTGCTGGTCGTGTCGGTATTATCGGTGGCGCCGGTAGCGCCGGTAGTGCTGGTCGTGTCGGTATTATCGGTGGCGCCGGTAGTGGCGGTGGCGTGCAGGGCCTCACCCGTCGTAGAGGTGGCAGCCGCTGACGCACTCCCTGCCACCGCGGCGGAAGCTGCAGGAGAGGCACTGAGCCGGGCCCGGTCCCCAGCAGCCGTCCTGGCACAGCGGGTCGCACACCGAGCCCGTCGCCGCTACAAGGGGGGGGGGGGGGTGGAGGGGGGGTGGAGGGGGGGTGGAGGGGGGGTGGAGGGGGGGGGGTGCTTGTTAACCAACGAGCGTGCAGCCCCGTCCTCACCGCTCACCGCTCGTCAACTCACCTGTCCCTCCCCTCTATCCCTCCCCTGTCCCCCACCTGTACCCGCCCCACCGTTCGACTGCGAGTCACGTGCTCCCACGCGCTCCCACGTGCTCAACCACGTGGCCGTCCGCAAGCCTCGGTCTATCCACTGCTGGATGAGGGCCTCCGCGAGCCGCCTGGAAAAGAATCGCCGTGGAGCTCGGAAGCCAAGGAGCGAGCCGAGTTCGATTCCCCAGCGCCACGGCCAACACCGTTGGCGAGCTCTTCCCACCCACTCACCCACCGCCACCCACCCATCCCCGTCACGCCGGCCGCTTCGCATGAATCAACCCCGCGGCAGGCACGGCCGCCCGAGGGAATTCATCCAGCAGTGGAGTGTGGCGGGTTAGTGCCACGGCGCGTGGATCGATGGCTCCCGCCGGGAGAACGCGACCTTGAGAGGCGCGCTGTGTTTGTTCAGACAGCGCGGTGGGGGAAGGGGGGGGGCGGTGGGGGTCGTCGCTGGGGAGGAGGGAAGGGGTGAAAGGGGGGGGCGGTGGGGGGCGGTGGGGGGGGGCAGAGTTGGGGGCAGAGTGGGGGGCGGTGGGGGGGGGGGCGGTGGATGGCGTCGCTGGGGAGGGAGGGGGTGAAGGGGGGGGCAGTGGGGGGGGGCGGTGGGGTGGCGGTGGGGGGGCGGTGGGGGAGGGGCGGTGGGGGGGGGCGGTGGATGGTGTCGCTGGTGAGGGAGGGGGTGAAGGGGGGGGGGGACGGTGGGGGGGCAGTGGGGGGGTGGTGCGGTGGGCGGCGTGGGTGAGTGAGTGGCGTGTTTGAGTAAGTGGTGTGAGTGAGTGAGTGGCGTGGGTGAGGGCGGCGTGGGTGAGGGCGTCGTAGGTGAGAGGGCGGCGTGGGTGAGTGTGGGTGAGCGTGGGTGAGCACAGCGTGGGTGAGCACAGCGTGGGTGAGCGCAGCGTGGGTGAGCGCAGCGTGGGTGAGCGCAGCGTGCGTGAGCACAGCGTGGGTGAGCGCAACGTGCGTGAGCACAGCGTGGGTGAGCGCAGCGTGGGTGAGCACAGCGTGGGTGAGCGCAACGTGGGTGAGCACAGCGTGGGTGAGCACAGCGTGGGTGAGCACAGCGTGGGTGAGCACAGCGTGGGTGAGCGCAGCGTGGGTGAGCACAGCGTGGGTGAGCACAGCGTGCGTGAGCACAGCGTGGGTGAGCACAGCGTGGGTGAGCACAACGTGCGTGAGCGCAACGTGCGTGAGCGCAACGTGCGTGAGCACAGCGTGCGTGAGCACAGCGTGGGTGAGCACAACGTGCGTGAGCGCAACGTGCGTGAGCGCAGCGTGCGTGAGCGCAGCGTGCGTGAGCACAGCGTGGGGTGAGCACAACGTGCGTGAGCGCAACGTGCGTGAGCACAGCGTGGGTGAGCACAACGTGCGTGAGCGCAACGTGCGTGAGCACAGCGTGGGTGAGCGCAACGTGCGTGAGCGCAGCAGCGTGCGTGAGCACAGCGTGGGTGAGCACAGCGTGGGTGAGCGCAACGTGCGTGAGCACAACGTGCGTGAGCACAGCGTGGGTGAGCGCAACGTGCGTGAGCACAACGTGCGTGAGCGCAACGTGCGTGAGCACAACGTGCGTGAGCACAGCGTGCGTGAGCGGCAGCGTGCGTGAGCACAGCGTGGGTGAGCACAACGTGCGTGAGCACAACGTGCGTGAGCGCAACGTGCGTGAGCACAACGTGCGTGAGCACAGCGTGCGTGAGCGCAGCGTGCGTGAGCACAGCGTGCGTGAGCACAGCGTGGGTGAGCGCAACGTGCGTGAGCACAGCGTGGGTGAGCACAACGTGCGTGAGCACAGCGTGCGTGAGCACAGCGTGCGTGAGCACAACGTGCGTGAGCACAGCGTGCGTGAGCGCAGCGTGCGTGAGCACAGCGTGCGTGAGCACAGCGTGCGTGAGCACAGCGTGGGTGAGCGCAACGTGCGTGAGCACAACGTGCGTGAGCGCAGCGTGCGTGAGCACAGCGTGCGTGAGCGCAACGTGCGTGAGCACAGCGTGCGTGAGCACAGCGTGCGTGAGCACAGCGTGGGTGAGCGCAACGTGCGTGAGCACAACGTGCGTGAGCGCAGCGTGCGTGAGCACAGCGTGCGTGAGCGCAACGTGCGTGAGCACAGCGTGGGTGAGCGCAGCGTGCGTGAGCGCAACGTGCGTGAGCACAGCGTGGGTGAGCGCAGCGTGCGTGAGCACAACGTGCGTGAGCGCAACGTGCGTGAGCACAACGTGGGTGAGCACAGCGTGCGTGAGCACAACGTGGGTGAGCACAGCGTGCGTGAGCACAGCGTGGGTGAGCACAACGTGGGGTGAGCACAGCGTGGGTGAGCACAACGTGGGTGAGCACAACGTGGGTGAGCACAACGTGCGTGAGCACAGCGTGGGTGAGCACAACGTGGGTGAGCACAACGTGCGTGAGCGCAACGTGCGTGAGCACAGCGTGGGTGAGCGCAACGTGCGTGAGCGCAGCGTGCGTGAGCGCAACGTGCGTGAGCACAGCGTGGGTGAGCGCAACGTGCGTGAGCACAGCGTGGGTGAGCGCAACGTGCGTGAGCGCAGCGTGCGTGAGCACAACGTGGGTGAGCACAACGTGCGTGAGCACAGCGTGGGTGAGCACAACGTGGGTGAGCACAACGTGGGTGAGCACAACGTGCGTGAGCACAACGTGGGTGAGCGCAACGTGCGTGAGCACAGCGTGGGTGAGCACAACGTGGGTGAGCACAACGTGCGTGAGCGCAACGTGCGTGAGCACAGCGTGGGTGAGCGCAACGTGCGTGAGCGCAGCGTGCGTGAGCGCAACGTGCGTGAGCACAGCGTGGGTGAGCGCAACGTGCGTGAGCACAGCGTGGGTGAGCGCAACGTGCGTGAGCGCAGCGTGCGTGAGCACAGCGTGGGTGAGCGCAGCGTGCGTGAGCACAGCGTGGGTGAGCGCAACGTGCGTGAGCACAGCGTGGGTGAGCGCAACGTGCGTGAGGCACAGCGTGGGTGAGCGCAACGTGCGTGAGCACAACGTGCGTGAGCGCAACGTGCGTGAGCACAGCGTGGGGTGAGCGCAACGTGCGTGAGCACAGCGTGGGTGAGCGCAACGTGCGTGAGCACAGCGTGGGTGAGCACAGCGTGGGTGAGCACAGCGTGGGTGAGCGCAACGTGCGTGAGCACAGCGTGGGTGAGCACAGCGTGGGTGAGCACAGCGTGGGTGAGCGCAACGTGCGTGAGCACAGCGTGGGTGAGCACAGCGTGGGTGAGCACAGCGTGGGTGAGCGCAACGTGCGTGAGCGCAGCGTGGGTGAGCACAGCGTGCGTGAGCGCAGCGTGCGTGAGCACAGCGTGGGTGAGCGCAACGTGCGTGAGCACAACGTGCGTGAGCGCAACGTGCGTGAGCGCAGCGTGGGTGAGCACAACGTGCGTGAGCACAGCGTGGGTGAGCGCAACGTGCGTGAGCGCAGCGTGGGTGAGCGCAACGTGCGTGAGCGCAGCGTGGGTGAGCACAGCGTGCGTGAGCACAGCGTGGGTGAGCGCAACGTGCGTGAGCACAGCGTGGGTGAGCACAGCGTGGGTGAGCACAGCGTGGGTGAGCGCAACGTGGGTGAGCACAGCGTGGGTGAGCACAGCGTGGGTGAGCACAACGTGCGTGAGCACAGCGTGGGGTGAGCACAGCGTGGGTGAGCGCAACGTGCGTGAGCACAGCGTGGGTGAGCGCAGCGTGGGTGAGCGCAACGTGCGTGAGCACAGCGTGGGTGAGCGCAACGTGCGTGAGCACAG